>NC_051062.1:12663971-12970221 GCF_904848185.1 Acanthopagrus latus
ATGTGAAACCAGTCCTCATCTCTTCAGTCCAGTTTAACATTTCTCTGATGATTTAACCTCTTCATCATGTTTGACTTCATATAGTGATTATTTGTAAAAACATGCAGTTAAAACAGTTTGTAGTTGTTATTTTCAATTTGATTCAGTTGATCTGAGCTCAGTCTCAGTCTTTGACGGTATGTGTTAGCAGCCGACTCCTCCTGTCTTTTCTCAAAGTGTCCTCAACTGTAAAATCAGCTGCTGTAGTTGATCTGAAGTTCACAGACTTTCCATTCAAACACCTGTTTGCAGCGAGCGTCCATGTTTCTCTGATTAGATCGACTGTGACGCTTTTAGACTAGAAGACAGGATTACTGACCTCCGGCTTGTAAAGGAATGCACCATGAACCAGTGTTTTCCCATCACTGTTCTGTGGTGTGTCAGTTTTGCACCAGCCTCAAGACTGTCCAGTTCCATCCACAACACAGAGCCTGTCTGTCCAGCTTATTCAGTTTGTTTGTACCCGCTTGTTATTCAGTTGCACCCCAACAAAACATGGAGGTGTCAAGCATCTCCACCTCCTCCCTATTTATAACAAGAGGTATGTGGGGCTTCCTCCACATGACCTTCTGCTTATGTTTGTCTCTGAGTGGACAGACACAATATGACTGATTCTTCATGATTCCTCCACAGAGTCGACCAGGAGAGCTCAGAGGTTCCCAGAGGTCCGTCTGTCCAGCAGCATCAGACACACGTGGACTCCATATTTATGGTCTGTACATGAACAACAACTACTTTTACATCCAGTCTGTTCACAATAATCTCCATGCTGCACTTTACAGACCAGTGGTGAATCTGTCCAACATGGATCTGATGTTAAATGTTGTCATTCACATGATATTCTGTTTCAGCTGCTGGAGGAGAACATTGTGACTTTTGTGAAAAACGAGCTGAAGAAGGTCCAGAAGGTTCTGAGTTCAGATTACCCAGAATGCTCAGAGAGTCAGAGGGAGGATGAGGAGGTGTTGGACGGTGAGGATGAAGAGCAGAGGAGAAGCAGCAGAGAGGCATTTCTGAAGATCACACTTCACTTCCTGAGCAGAATGAAGCAGGAGGAGCTGGCTGACCGTCTGCAGAGCAGTAAGAGGATTTCACAAAAGATTTAACATGTTGGATCAATGAGACGTTTATTGATGTCTGATGATGATGAATCTGTTTATATATACAAACTTTAGGGGAAATTTACATATTTTCTTTATAAATAACTGAATGATCTTTTTTGTTGTGTCTTTATTTAGAACATCTTGCTGCAGTTTGTCGGCGTAAACTCAAATCTAACCTTCAGAAGAAGTTCCAGTGTGTGTTTGAGGGGATTGCTAAAGCAGGAAACCCAACCCTTCTGAATCAGATCTACACAGAGCTCTACATCACAGAGGGAGGGACTGCAGAAGTCAATGATGAACATGAGGTCAGACAGATTGAAACAGCATCCAGGAAACCAGACAGACCAGAAACAACAGTCAGACGAGAAGACATCTTTAAAATCTCACCTGGAAGAGACGAACCAATCAGAACAGTGATGACAAAGGGAGTGGCTGGCATCGGGAAAACAGTCTTAACACAGAAGTTCACTCTGGACTGGGCTGAAGACAAAGACAACCAGGACATACAGTTCACATTTCCATTCACTTTCAGAGAGCTGAATGTGCTGAAAGAGAAAAAGTTCAGCTTGGTGGAACTTGTTCATCACTTCTTCACTGAAACCAAAGAAATCTGCAGCTTTGAAGAGTTCCAGGTTGTTTTCATCTTTGACGGTCTGGATGAGTGTCGACTTCCTCTGGACTTCCACAACACTGAGATCCTGACTGATGTTAGAGAGTCCAACTCGGTGGATGTGCTGCTGACAAACCTCATCAGGGGGAATCTGCTTCCCTCTGCTCGCCTCTGGATAACCTCACGACCTGCAGCAGCCAATCAGATCCCTCCTGGGTGTGTTGACATGGTGACAGAGGTCAGAGGGTTCACTGACCCACAGAAGAAGGAGTACTTCAGGAAGAGATTCAGAGACGAGGAGCAGGCCAGCAGAATCATCTCCCACATCAAGACATCGCGAAGCCTCCACATCATGTGCCACATCCCAGTCTTCTGCTGGATCACTGCTACAGTTCTGGAGGATGTGTTGAAGACCAGAGAGGGAGGAGAGCTGCCCAAGACCCTGACTGACATGTATATCCACTTCCTGGTGGTTCAGGCCAAAGTGAAGAAGGTCAAGTATGATGGAGGAGCTGAGACAGATCCACACTGGACTCCAGAGAGCAGGAAGATGATTGAGTCTCTGGGAAAACTGGCTTTTGATCAGCTGCAGAAAGGAAACCTGATCTTCTATGAATCAGACCTGACAGAGTGTGGCATCGATATCACAGCAGCCTCAGTGTACTCAGGAGTGTTCACACAGATCTTTAAAGAGGAGAGAGGACTGTACCAGGACAAGGTGTTCTGCTTCGTCCATCTGAGTGTTCAGGAGTTTCTGGCTGCTCTTCATGTCCATCTGACGTTCATCTCCTCCAGAGTCAATCTGCCGGCAGAGGAAAAGCAGTCAACATCCTGTTGGTCTAATCTATTCAGAGACAAACCAACACATCCCATCAACTCCCAGGAGCCTGAAGCAAGAAAAAACGAAGTTGCATTGACACAGCACCTCCAGAGTTTTGTAGACGAGGCCTTACAGAGTCCAAATGGACACCTGGACTTGTTCCTCCGCTTCCTTCTGGGTCTTTCACTGCAGACCAATCAGACTCTCCTAAAAGGTCTGCAGACACAGACAGGAAGTAGCTCACAGACCAACCAGAATATAGTGGAGTATATAAAGAAGAAGATCAGTGAGAATATGTCTCCAGAGAGAAGCATCAATCTGTTCCACTGTCTGAATGAACTGAACGATCGTTCTCTAGTGAAGGAGATCCAACAGTACCTGAGTTCAGGACGTCTCTCCGCAGACAAACTGTCTCCTGCTCAGTGGTCAGCTCTGGCCTTCATCTTACTGTCATCAGAAGAAGATCTGGATGTGTTTGACCTGAAGAAATACTCTGCTTCAGAGGAGGCTCTTCTGAGGCTGCTGCCAGTGGTCAAAGCCTCAAACAACGTTCTGTAAGTTTCTTCAGAATTTAGGAAAATTTGCTCTTATTGACCCAAATAGAAATCAGTTTCTTGTTCTGCTCATTATTCTTTATCCAGACTGAGTGGCTGTAACCTCTCAGAGAGAAGCTGTGAAGCTCTGTCCTCAGTTCTCAGCTCCCAGTCCTCTAGTCTGAGAGAGCTGGACCTGAGTAACAACAACCTGCAGGATTCAGGAGTGAAGCATCTGTCTATTGGACTGGAGAGTCCACAATGTAGACTTGAAACTCTCAGGTAAGATAGTTCATAGTTTGTCTCAAATTATTTTTGTATTTCTTTAATGTTTGAATTCAATTCTCTCTCTCATGTCAGAATGCATAAGTTTTGAAACCCTGCTAATTATTCTTGTTCCATGTCTGTTTAATCCAGGTTTAGTTCATTGATTTTTCATATCTCCAGCATATAAGAGTAAAACAGAAAGAAAGTTCACATGTGCTACAGTGTTGTTATGAATAATGTAAATGTCTTTTTTTAATGTTCGCGCTCCAGACTGAGTGGCTGTAACCTCTCAGAGAGAAGCTGTGAAGCTCTGTCCTCAGTTCTCAGCTCCCAGTCCTCTAGTCTGAGAGAGCTGGACCTGAGTAACAACAACCTGCAGGATTCAGGAGTGAAGCTACTTTCTGCTGAACTGAAGAGACCACACTGTGTCGTTGAGACTCTCAGGTCAGGATTCATTATTTTATTTCATTATTTCAATTACCTTTACTTTGACTGTACCTCTAATATAATTCAGTTTATTTAAGAGACCCATCATTTCCCGCATGAGCAAGCACTTGACACAGTGGCGAGAAAAAAATAACTGCCTTTAAACAGGCAGTAAATGGTGATATGTTGGTTCATGACTAAATATTTGCAAAACTAATGGCATCTCCATCGGCTTCAGTTATACTCTGTGTTTAGTGCTGATTATTGAAAACTAAGATGATGAATATAATAAACATTAAATCCCTTAAACACAGATGTGCACTGAATCATCAGGACCCTCAGCTGATCTGTGATGTGTTATGATTTGTGTATCTGCAGGCTGTCAGGCTGTCTGATCACAGAGGAAGGCTGTACTTCTCTGGCCTCAGCCCTGGACTCCAACCCCTCCCATCTGAGAGAGCTGGACCTGAGCTACAATCATCCAGGAGACTCAGGAGTGAAGCAGCTGTCTGCTCGACTGGAGGATCCAGGCTGGAGACTGGACACTCTCAGGTATGAAGAGTCCTGCTGCAGCCACAGATAGTCAGTAGCCCCACTCACACTGCACACTGCCAATTCTCCGCCTCCGCCTCTGTGTGAATTTCTTGGAGGCGACGAAGGATGAAATTTCCCTCTGGCGCTGATCCGCCTCTGGAGGTAGTATCAGGGGTGCATTATTGGCGAACTGAACCAGTGTGAATGAATAAGCCAGCTGTGAGTATCGAGGGCGTGTCGGTCTGACAGTCTGATAACAACACAGGTCCTTCACTCAATTAAATAAAGAATAACGTCCCACAAAGCAACATTACAGGACCAAACAAACGTAATGTAGTAACTATAACTGCCTTTGGCAGCTTTTATGAGGAAAATAATAGTTATACACGGGGAAGCGACCGTCCTCCCATCCGTCATCCTGACTCTGAATCTCATTTCTGCCCAAAAAACAGCACCTGTCACCAGCAAAATCTTCAACTCACCAAGTGTTTGTGTTAAAAAATAAATATCTGTGATGGTCAGCCCTCCCGACTGAGACTTCAGTAAACTTTCCCTCAGAAAACAGCCTCCGTCCCCGCAAATGACAGAGTCAGACAATATCAAATTTACTGTTGGTAATTATTTGATTATGTAATTTAAAGCGAAAACATAACATTGTCACTTTACAGGATGTTTGGTGGGTCAGGATCTCAATCACTACACATTATAACAGCATCCATATGATTATGAACTATCCATGGGTTTAGACTGACAGAAGGATACTGGGGAAACACCTTGAAAACACACAGACATCATGATCATGACATGTACCGTCACACCTCTGTAGGAGCCGCAGCGTCGGCTTTCTGTGTGAGTCTTTAAGGTGAAGCCGCGAATTTGTGGCAAAAAACATTGGACGGAAATGGCAAGATTCAGCACAATTCAGTGAACAAGTGGATATAAGGTGTTTGAATGTGCAACAAAGTACATGAGTTATAATCCAAAACGCACTTCACTTGATTATAGCACCACCTTGTGGTGGAAATTGAGGACAACAATACATTATGATATTTTTCAGCAGGTGTGACATATATTTCAAGTTTGGTGAGTTTTGGGGTATGTTCAGGCAGTGAAAAATGCAATCAACTGGGAAAAAGGAGGAAAAAGCGGTCGAAACGGAACACATAGCACTCCTTCAGTCTTCACCACTGATAGTGGCCTCATGTGTTAGCAGCAAACTGAGGATACCATCAGTCAGAACAGCTGCTGGCTGTGGTGTCATGGAGCGTCCTTCCTCACAACGTAGTCACCATGTTGACTTGTGTCTTTGTTAAGTGAGAGACACAATATTATATATTATCAGTTTGTATAGTAGCACAATTCACATGAAGCTCCGTGAACTCAGTACACACCTTGTTGTTTTAGTTCATATCTGCTGATGTAAAGAGCAAATACAGATCAGGCCTGTACAATAAAACACAACAACAACAGAGCAGCACTTCCTCACAACATGTGAAAAGTAGAAACATGTTAGAGAAACACATGTTAAACATGTAATAGATTACATGTTAAACATGTAATAGATTACAAAGGGTTTGTTGAGCCAGTAGATGAAGGAACATGAACAGTCCTACTAGTGGAGAACCCAAAGAGCTGTGATCCAGCCCTCCAAGCTTCAAACAGGAATCGGACCTCAAAAGTTCTGATGTCCAAATCCAAAAGTCCTATAATATAGAAACATGAGCACAAGTTGACATTGGATCAAACAGCAAGCGTCAGGTCGCCCACAGGAAACGGCAACAACATCCAATAAAATAAAGATGAAGTGATAAATCCATCAAGAGGTTTGTGTTTGTTCTCAGATGTTGTCGTCCTCTTTCACACACACCAACATCCTGTGGCTCACTCTCAGTGTGTGAGGAGAGTGGCAGAGGTGAAGAGGTTCAGGGAGAACAGGGTGAAGCAGCCTGATGGACAGATTGTGTTTCTGTGTATGAGAGTCATGTCATGTCCATGTTTGCATGCTGAAAGAGGATGTGCTGCTCTGACCCCCCTCCTCCTTTCAGGGTGGAGCCTGCTGGAGTCCGATGGTTGACACCAGGTCCGTGGAGATGTGAGTGTCTTTTTACTGTCATTCATCAAAACACTGTGACATCACTCATTCACATGTGTGATGTCGTCATCACACTGATGACACATTAATGTCTGCAGCTGTGTTGTGTCTTTTTCTGTCCATCAGATTCCTGTGAGCTCACAGTCGACACAAACACAGTCAGCAGAAGGATCAAACTGTCTGACAACAACAGGAAGATGACACGTGTGGAGGAGGATCAGTCATATCCTGATCATCCAGAGAGGTTTGAGACCCTGTCATGGCCTCAGCTGCTGTGTAGAACTGGTCTGACTGGTCGCTGTTACTGGGAGGTCGAGTGGAGAGGAAGAGTTTATATATCAGTGAGTTACAGAAGAATCAGAAGGAGAGGAGACGTTAAAAACTGTGTGTTTGGATTCAATGATCAGTCCTGGAGTCTGTGGTGCTCTGATGGTGGTCATTACTATGTCTGTCACAATAACAGAAGAACAGACATCTCCTCCTCCTCCTCCTCCTCTGGTAGAGTAGCAGTGTATGTGGACTGTCCTGCTGGCATTCTGTCCTTCTACAGAGTCTCCTCTGACTCACTGATCCACCTCCACACCTTCAACACCACATTCACTCAACCTCTTTATCCTGGATTTGGGTTCTCCAAGTCCAGTTCTAGTTCCTCAGTGAGTCTGTGTGGTGTTTAGTGTGCAGAGTCTCCTCCTATCACAGAAACATTGTCAGTGCTGAACACATTTTGATGACAATCATTGTGTTTCTCTCAGTGTTTTGTGGCTGTTGAAGTCCGGCTGTGTTTTCAGGACGTTTGTTGGATTTGAATCTCGTCCGTGAAACTAAACAGCTGTGAGAAAAGTCTCAGTCCTCAGTCCTCAACGTTTGAACTCTCAGACAAAACTCGACATCTGAAGACCAACAAGTAATTGATTACTTTAGAAAGTAACTGTGAGTGAATGTAAACTTGTTCAACAGGAATTCACAGGAAGCAGCTCGACTGACAAACACAGAAGATCAGCTGAAGATTTCATTCAGCGTGTTACTGATCTGAACATCTGACGTGCTACAAAGACACTAAACAGGAACAATATAGGCGACTTCTCTGTCACCAGACTCCCTTTAAAAAAACACTAGATTTAGTGAGTTTTTGAGGTAAAACAATCTTTATAAACATTATGAAACTGTGTCTCTGACAGATTCTAATTCATTGTGTCCTTGTTGTAAATTCAGCATTAAATCAGAAGCTGAAGTTGTTTGTCTCCTTGTAAAAAGTGTCAGTTTGTGGCAGCATGTTTGTACCAGCCTGTCTGCTTCTGTGTCTCAAGTGCTAAAGTCTTACCTGCCAACACTGATCAGCTGTTTGAACACACTGTTTACACTGATTTCACCATTTACACTCCATTTATGAAAGAAGAAACATGTTATTGATCTTAACATGTCACGTTACAAAGACACTAAACAGTAACAATATAGGTGACTTCTCTGACACCAAACTCCCTTTAAAAAATGTGTCAGTTTAGCACAGTGTCGCCAGGTGTACGATAATTATCTTATTTGTACGATAATTTTGCCCTCTGTACGATCAATAATCCCAAAAAAGGCCAAATATACGATAATTTGACCATTCCGTGAATGTGTGGTTGTCTGTCGGAGTTTTTTTGTGAACCCTGAAGGCATCTGTTTCCATGTGACAAGTTTCCAGCCAATCGTGCTTTTCTAAATGTGAGCTACGAGTGACGTGCATGCGTTTGCCTCAGAACGACGGTCATGATTGGCTGAATAGTCCGCTGTGCCCGCCCCCCCCATGAGCGAGGGAAAGAAGAAAAACAAAGAAGAGAAGAAGAAGCAGAGCCGGTCTGGAAGAAGCGCGGAAAAGAAAATGAGAGAACCTGGAGAAGGAGGAGGAGGAGGAGAGGCTGAGAAGACGGCGGGGCAGAGTCGAAGTGAGCAGCATCGCCTACAAACTATAGAAAAGAGCGGGAGAGCCAGTTCGCCGGGTGGTTGAGACCTGCTGCAGGCTCGGAAAGCAAAGCTGTCTGCCGGTGCTGAAGACAGAGCTGGTGGCCCAATGAACTGTATTAAAAAAAAACAGAGAGTGTGAAGATGGCAGGTGGATGTGCCGGTTTGAAGCCAACAACCACAATGCTGCGGTCCATGACAACATGAGATGTAAACAGTAAGAGGACTGCCCCCACCCAGCAGGGTGCAGCAGACTCAGACAGGGACTCACAGCTGGAGACTGAACCTTAAGGTAAGCAGCATTCATTATTTAATTAGCCAGCTGATGGCCTGAACTGTTTCATGCACATGATGAACAGGGTTCTAGTCATCTGTCATGTAATGTAACATGTCATTAATCTAAACAGTAGTCTGCTCTCCGCTCTTCTTCATTTTATCCAGAAAACTGCCAAAGGCGGAGACGTGACGTGACGCAGACCGGACAGCTGATGAAGCCCGAGGCGATCAGGGCTACACACCACTTAGTGTTTGTCCACATTAGATGTTGGACTTTTGCTTCACTCGGAAAAAAAACACATGTAGCCCTTGGCCTGTTGTCTGCTGTGCTTCCCTCTTTTCCAGGTTATTATACAGCAGGTTATATATGCACTTTACTTGAAGTTATAAGCTGCTAGCAGGCACTTTGAGGTTTGCACAAGTGCTGTTTTTGTTGATTTTATTTGTTTTTTTGTTTGTTTGTTTTTTGACATGTTGTTGCTCTGAAAATAAAATGTAATATGTGAAGCCAGATCTTTATTTTCTTGTCAGTTATCATGAATACTGTTTCTCTTTGTCTCTCTGCCTGTTAGATGCTATTCAACACTAGAGTGACTAAAGCGCATCAATAAACTTGTTATTTTGGTTATGAATTTCCTTCAAAATACGCGGAATACGATCATTTGATGTCTGTGGTACGATAATCCTACATTTCCCAGCTGGCAGCGCTGGTTTAGTGACTTGTTGAGTTGGAGCCACTTTATAAACTGTGTGAAACTCTGTCTCTGACTCATTCTGCATCATTTGGCCCTTGTTGATAATTCAGCAGCTGTTCTACATGAAGAATGTTTTCCTGTGTGTCCGAGTGATGTTGGTGTTCAGCAGGAGGTGACAGATGTTGACACCGTAACAATCAGACCCAAAGATATTATTACAAAATTCGAATATAATGACAAATCAATTTGCTTCACAGTAAACCTCATGATTTTAATAGGTAAATTCCACATCCACAAGAGTACATTTTCCAAGTCCCTCCCAAACTTTAATGTCTTCACAAATGAGTTTATTTTTTATATTGATACCTTGAAACTGTTGCCAAATAAGAAAAGTGAGCGCACACTATTATACCTAAAGTCGTTTTCACTTTCCCCCAAATAAGAAATGCCTTATATACACTCATTTATTTCATTTAAATTACAACTATTATTTCTATATTAAGATTTTTTAAAATCCTTTTTATATGTCTGTCACTCAGTGCCTGTTCTGTCTGAATGTCTGTACATTTTGCAAATGTTAAATAAGAACTTTCATTGAAAAAACAAAACAAAACACGTTCCAGTGTGTCCTCCTCCTCCTCCTCCTCCTCCTTCTTCTTCGTTGGTTTGGGCAGCTCCTCCTGCTCCATGCTGTCTCTCTGCAGAGCACCAACAGACCCAACACATATCTGCAGGGGCAGAGCGCCCTCTGGTGGCTGCACACACACACTGCACTCTTTGCTCTCGTCCTCCTGTGAGCTCAGCAGGTGAAACCAGGGCTGCAAGTTTTCAGGTCGTGGGTGGAAACAGTGAAATATGACAGAAAAGAACCGCATCACTCAGATCTGTTAGCTCAGTGTGATAAAATCCTGGTTAGTAGTCCGGAGGTTGCGGGTTCGAGTCTTCTTTGGCTTCAATTATTATAATAGTCCGATTAAAAAGCTGAAAGTCACCAGCGTCCAGAGAAGAGGTCCAAATGTGAAGTGGAATTTGCTGTAGTACGGTGGGTTCAGTATCTGGCTGGCAGTCCGATACATTAGGATGTTGAATTTGTTCTATTTGACCTTATGAAGAGGAGCAGACGTGGAAAATTCAACCTTTGACAGAAAGGAGGAGCCATACCGGGACTCGAACCCGTAGCCTCTGTACATGAGACGCCTGCTCTACCAACTGAGCTAAACGGCACATGGATTTAACAAGCTTTTAAAACAAAGTCTAGACCTGTAAGAGTTCATCCCACTGAGTTGTATTGGGGCTCTGCTGGAGAAGCTCTGAACTTGTGCAGGTCACAGTGTTCACATCTCAGTCATCTGAAGAATGAATGAAGGAGCATTTATTCACTTTTTCTATTGTTGGTCTGTGTTCCAACAAGCCTCTGTGTGATTGGCTGCAGGTGTGTGTGAGGGACTTCAGGTTGTCCAGGGAGCTGATTGGAAGTCAGAGTTTCAGGGCGGCTCCTCCCAGTTCCTGTAGTCGTCCCTGACCACAAAGCTGTCGGGCGTTTTCAACACTTTGCCACTTTATTATTTAGCCTTTGTTATTTTTGCTGGTAATCCTGAGATTCCTGGTCTTCCTGCTGAGTTGTTGTCAGTAGTTTTAACGGGGGGTTTGTTACGACCCTCATACATGTTTCTGTTTCAGTGACCCTCTGTGTGATTGGCTGCAGGTGTGTTTCCTGAGTCCAGGTTGTCCAGGGAGCTGATCCTGTTCCAGACTGCCAGCATGTTTGCTCGTGTTGCAACGTGTGTTTTTGAATAAAACCATTTCACGATAAATTATGAAGCCTTACGACATTCAAATGTATAAAAATGTTTGTAGCATGCGGTCCAGGGTCACAGCATTGTTCAGGTGGCAGGAGACTCGACCCCCTCCAGCCCTGGTTTCACCTGCTGAGCTCACAGGAAGCAACAAGCAAAGAGTCTCTCAGAGGTTTCCACTCCTTCTTCTGAGCAGCAGCTTCAGAGAGAGTCCGGCTCTTCAGACACTTTTGCTGGACACGTCTCTTCTCTGAGCGCTTTCAAGGTTTCATTTCTAAGCGCTGGACTTCAAAAGCCAGCGAGCGTCCTGAGATCAAACTGTGAGCTGTAGAGAGTTCACCTGAGCTGCTGATCAGACAGGTGGACAGCAGCATTCAGCTCTGACTGTGTGTTTGTGTTTGTCTTGTTGATCCTGGAGAAACTGCATGACAATAAAGCTTTGACTGACTGATTGTTTGAATCAGCGAATTGAGGCGTTGGAACTCCAGTTGTTCAAAGAGAATCAGACTCCCCCACAGAAATGGAACGTTCCGGGGGCCGGCCGCTGCAGCAGCCAATCAGCCACCTGCAGCCTATAAAGCTGAGCTGCTGCCACACAGTCAGTCTTTGGTTCCTCAGTGTGGCGTGCGTACCTGCTCAGGTGAGTGATGTCATGACTCGGTGTTGGTGGACGTGATGCCACTTTAGGTTTGGACACATTCTGGGAGCTGCTGTTGGCTTGTGGATCACATATGTTGGGCTGTTGGTCCACTGGGTCTCTATTTAATGATCGTTATGGTCGACTGTCAATTCCGATGCACTTAAAGTGTTGCTAAAGAGCACGTTGGTTAAATCAAGACAGAATTTACAATTATGAATTACCTTTTGTAAAGTCACCAGTCTGAGTTTGTTACTAATTATTTCTGTTTGTTTCTTTTACAGGAAACCTAATGAACCGTTTCCAAATCATCACGCTCAATCTTCAATAAAATAACTGAACAGAATCTAAAATCCTGAACTTTTGATTCTAACAGATCATCTATGGTGGGTTAGTTTATCTGCACATCCAACAGTTTGCTCCACATTATATATTCATGAGCTGTCGTTCACAGCAGACGTCACCTGGACAGTCGACTCTAGTTGTAAACCACGTTTGACTGCATGTGAGCTTTATTCCACAATAATACCTGCCTCACCGTATAGGGAGTGTTTTTACTCCACAACAGGAGTGCTAAATGACTTCAGAACCGGCTGACAGACCATCCAGTCTGATTTAAATGTACTTTTAATGTTTCCACAACAGCAACATCCATGTTACAGCGTGTGAATGATGAAAAGTCCGAGAGGATTCATGTACAGACAGACGGCAGCAGTCCGGGACAATTCTAACAGAAATGTAGAAACGGGTGACAGAGGAGCACAACAGTTTTGGGAGTCGCTCCTCTTTGTCCTCACAGAAGCTCAGATGAGCTGATTTCTTCTTCTGGTCCTGTGTGCAGGTGAACCTCTGGTCCAGCAGCTGCACAGCGTTAACCATCAGCAGATACGTGGGACACCAGGCTCAGCTGGTTTGTGTCACTTTCTACAGCCTGTAGTGTTTCTATCTGATTCTGTCTGCATTCAATTTGTTTCAGACATCCAGAGGAAACGCAGCCCTGCACCATGAGAAGAGGGGCTGACCCCGGGACCAGGAACGTGAAAACCAGCTGACGAGGCCTGAAGGACTCGCTGGTGAAAAGGCAGCAGTTGTGAAAAAAGGTTTGACAACCATCCTGTGATGAACTTTTATCTGTCAGATTCTTGTTGCAACAGTGAACTTTAACTTTGTTTCTTCTTCTTCCAGGTGCGTCAGATCCTGAGAGGGAACTCACCGTTATGTCTTTTACACCAAATTACTTCCATACACATTAAACAAATTAACACTTAAACATGCTTAAAATGTAGAATATCTAGAAGATAACACAGCAGCTTTTCACAATAAAATGTAGTTCAGCTGTTTGCACTCCATCTTCTACAGGAACTGAGACCAAGATGACAACTCGTCTGGGGGAAAAGCCTTTTGTTAGAATGATTTTAAAATAACTTTCTATGTTAACTATGAATGCATTTCCAAGTATAAGTGTTATACTTGGAAATACATTCATAGTTGACAGTTATTTTAAAATCATTTCAACAAAGCTTTTTCCAGACCATCAGTCATCTTGGTCTCAGTTCCTGTAGAAGATGGAGTGCAAACAGCTGAACTACATTTTATTGTGAAAAGCTGCTGTGTTATCTTCTAGATATTCTACATTTTAAGCATGTTAATTTGTTTAATGTGTATGGAAGTAATTTGGTACTTGTGACATTTCAATAAATTGAATAGAAGTCTGAATTTGTCTCCTGTGTTTGTCTCAAATTCTGTATTCATGAGTTGTTTTCACTGCAGACAACAGTAAACTTCATTTGACTGCATGTTCTTTATCAGCTGTGACCTTTATTTCACTTTGTCAAACAATTAACATCAAATTAAATGCTACAGTATTTTGGAACACATTAGAAATGAAGCTAATTTCTCTTCCATGAAATGCATCAAAGGATCAAACAGCACATCTCAACATTCTGGCTCAATAAAAACTGAATCAAACATGGTGTTTTTATTTCATGATATCAGACAGGTACTAGCACTGGATGCTAAAGCTAAGCACAAAACACTTCACTTCTAAAAAGTAACAAAAAGGAGCATCTGAAATTGTGTTGGCTGCAGACCTATGAGGCAGGTGGATCTGATGTTTCTCAGAGTCTCACTTCCCTCTGAGGGATGAGACTGGAACAGCAAAAAGAACGGACCTCATCTGGTCGGGTGAAGCGACCCGGTGCTGGAAGTCGCTGCCGGCTGTGTCCGTCGCTCTCGGACTCGCTCCAGAAGCCATAGAGGGAATCTGAAAGAAAAAACACAAGTTTAACACAAATGTTACATGTTCAGTCATAAAGCAGCAGGAAAACTAGTACAGACAAAAAGCTGGTTGACTCAACTGTTTCAATAATAAACTTTCTGTCGAACTCTTGCCTACTTGTGTGTGTTTAAATCAAATGTACAAGCAGAGTGGAACAATAAAGTAGCAGAATATGGTACCTGAGGAACTCAAACCTAGTTAATTTCGTCGCTGGCTGTTTGAGATTTAGACACAAGCGAGTTTAATTTGTACCTGATTAAATGCAGACTTGCTGCACAGCTGCAGCGAGTTACTTTCAATTAACGCTCATTTGCTAGCGTTGCTAAGCTAGCATGGAAAACGCTCGTCGGATACCTTGATTTGAAGCGTTCTTGACCCTCAATTTAACATGATGTGAGTCCAAATGTGCAGTAAAGGCTTCATTTCACTCCGAGTGCCATCATTCTTCACTGAAACTGTTTGTTCACGGCACAACACAGCGGAGCTAACAAGCTAATGGCAGCTAGCTGTTAGTTAGCTACACGGACAGCAGTGTTAGCTCGGTTACTGTCGCTGGAGCGACATGCGAAGTATCCAGACAGCCGGTGAAAACATGTAACAGATTAATGAAGCACTTACTTTAGTTATCTGCTGCTCACACGAAGCGTCCGACCGTCAGCATGTCGGTGGACAAACAGAGAGAGCTGCGAGCTGACTGGGGCCATAGGAGACAGACCGGAAGTGTGACGTCTCAAACTCTGATTGGGCAAACGGCCTCAACTCGATTCAAACGAGCTTTATTGACAAAACGACCATTGACACACAAGCAGCGTGTTGTTAAAATGCAGCAAAGCAGATTATTTTCACACAAAGTCTTTTAATCTTAGGAAAGTCTGAGTAACTGTAGGTTTGACTTTTAATTTAAAGTATTGGCCTTTACTGACATTCAAGATGTGACAGGAAACAGGAGGAATGACATGCTGCAAAGGGCCCCAGACCGGGACTCGAACCCGGATCCACTGCAGAGGACAAAGCCTCTATACATGGTGCACCTGCTCTACCAACTGAGCTAACAGATGTCACGTACTCTCTCTATGACTATGATCGGGTCACTTTGGGTCATTTATCACCAAAACAGGTAATTCTGGTTCTTACAGTGCATCAAAACATTAATGAGGAACTGTGATGTTGTTTGACTGGATAATGTTCATTGCATGCAGGTAGACAAATAAAGTTAGAGGCAAAGTGCGACAATAATGAAAATCAAGTCAAGTCAAATGTTTCTATTTAACCATTTAATGTCGCGCACCATCGTCCAAAGTACAGCAAAAAAAGTAGAGCAAAAAAATTGCACATCCACAGTTTGAAGAAATAAAGCACAAAATAAAACACAAACTAAAGTTCAGGTTCAGACACCTGATGTCCAGGTAGCTCAGTGTGCTGGAGGACTGTCTTGAAGTTCTGAGATTGTGAGTTTGATCCTTGAGTCGGTCTGAGATTTGAAGACAGTTCTTCAGATAAAAGAGTCAAAAGCAGGACATTCAGGTAACTGATGAGCTGGTCTGGAGGTTGTGGGTTTGAATCCTGACTCTTTATAAAGTTGTTGTTCAGAAGAACAAGTGAAAACCTCTGAGAGACTCTTTGCTCTCGTTGTCCTGTTAGCTCAGCAGGGTGACACTTGGTTTGGGAGTTTTGAGGTTGTAGGTTCAAGACTTCATTGAATTTTTTTTGAGGGGGTGTTGCCGTTCAAAAGGGCGAATTGTGAAAGAAACTAAGTGCATCTGTCAGCTCCTGTAGCTCATGTTGATAGAGGCCTGGTCAGCAGTTCTGAGGTTGCAGGTTCAGTCCCTGGGTTGTTCAGGTGATTTTTATAAACCTGATGTCCAAAATAAAGAATGAAGTTCTGAGACTCCAGGTTCAATTCTGGAGTTTGTCTGAGTTCTGAAATCACACTTACTTATAGAAGACTCAAAAGCTCCTGACTTTTTACAAAGTTCAGGAGTGAAAACCTCTGAGAGACTCTTTGGTTGTTATATCCTGTTATCGCAGCAGGTGAAACCAGGGCTGGAAGTTTGGAGTCTTGATTGATTTTTTTTTTTTAGTACTGAGGATCAAAACAGTGAAATCTGACAGAAACTAAGACTACCAGTCAGATCCAGTAGCTCAGGCTGATAGAAGCCTGACCAGTACCCCTGAGGTTGTGGGTTCAATACCTGAGTAGTTTAGGTGATTTTTAGACCTGATGTCCACGTGAATAAAAAAGGGACAAACTTATTCAGGCCCACGTATGTTGGCCGAGAATAAACAGGTGTAGAAATACCCACAATCCCTTGCTGCAGTAAATCAAGAGCTGCCACACGGTTAAAGTAGTCAGGACAGCAGCACAAATTCAGCAAACCTGTTTCTCCAACAGATATGTGGGTCGTGCTGTAGCGCCCTAAGTGTAACAGAAAGACTCCCAGTCTGAACATGCCTCTGTGGATGTTTCCTCCTCAGAGTTCAGTTTCACTTTCTCTGACAGGTGTGTTGCGCACCTGTATTGGCCGTCTGAACCTCCAGCTGAAGGTAATGTAATGAATCTGACATGTTCGACTCGCTAACACAAGCTCTACTTTTCATTGTTACACCGGAAACAGCACAAAAAGTGAAGCTCGGTTGTTTATTTCTCCAAACAAACGAGTTTAAACTCGGAGCGTCCGGACACACATCCGCCATTTTGTGTCTGACGCAGTAAACGCGACTGCAGAGCAGCTGTTGGTGTCGGTGAATAATCTGTGGTTGTATTTACAGTCCAGGACTGATGAGGAGGCAGTAAGAGGACATCCAGGAGTCTGAAGGTTTATTTCATTAATACAAAGAGAACTTCATCACTGAGCAGCAGTCAGCAGGAACACGTCGGCTCTCAGTGTTAGTACTTAAAGTAGGCCCGTTACGTTACTCGAGTATTTCTGCTCCTGATTACTTCTCAGAGGAAGAGATTCTAATTTTTACTTTGCAGATAAGTTTTAAATAAACAACAGATGACCAGATTGACTCTTTTAGATTAAAAGATATCAGAGAAACGTGCGTGTTGACTCCACCACAGCGTCATGACGTCATCTAGTGGACTGATCCAAGTCCAGTAGCTGATGTTCTGACAGGAGACGTGACGTCAGTGAGAGACATCATAGCCTCTACAGACAGAACCCACCTGAACACACCTGAGACTTTCATATTTTATAATAACACAACAGGTTATTAGAACAATTTCTGCCTCTTGGTTAAATCAACTTGTCAGTATTTGTTTTTAATCAGTTATTTAACACTCCAAGCTGCACAGAAAGTCTCCACAGACATGTACAGAAGGACAGTGACTGTTTTTATACCCTTTGAATGTGATAATGTTTACGTAGAAATGACATAAATAAATATCAAAGTAAATATTATAAAACTAAATATAATGAGAGCTCATCCTCTGGAGTCACTGGTGTTACTGTGTGACCAAAGTCTTTTATTTTGAAATACAACTCATACTTATGACATCACTGTCCTTCCTGCAGATCAGTGAAGACAGGTCCTGGATCAGTCCACTGTCTCTTTTCTGTCAGAAAACATTTTCACATCTGTCTCCAGATTTCACGTCACTGCTGTGAGTAACTTTATTAGTAGAGAACATTAAAAAACAGAATACAAATGATTTAATGACATGATTTAGTTTTGGTTTGATGTCCTGCAGCAGCCATTTAGTGAAATATGTATTAATAGAGTCAGTGAGTTGTGGAATAATGTGCTCTGAGTTTAAATGTTAGAAGAGGAAGTCGACTTTCAGACATTTTGTCCTTCAAGAGTGTTTCTGAGCCAAAGGCTGATTTCAGTTGATGTGCAGATGAATGATTTGTGTTTCCTCTCCAGATGAAAGTGTGTGTGAGATGAGCAGCATGAATCAGTGTGAGGACAGAGAGGAGGGAGGCCCTCCCTCTAAAACCACTGGACCTGGACCTGGACCTGGACCTGGACCTGAACCTGGACCTGGACCTGAGCCCAGCTGTGTGTCCTTCAAGAGTGACGGGTCAATAGGTCGTCCTATTGATTTTAAAGGACAACCAGCTCCTGCTGTAAAGAGGTGAGCTGTTGATAACATTAATATGTGACTGATTCATGTTTTAACTGTGGAGAAAGATATCTTTTGAAAGCTGATGATTATTTTCAGCTACGTTTTTCTTCACTTAAATGTACATTCTCACTGTAGAAAGCTGCCCAATAGAACCAGTCTTCAACTCTTCATTTCACTTTATTGAATTAGTTTGGTCCAATATTCTCTGAAGGTTTATTCCTGATGTTTTCCACTATTTTATGGACAGAAGCTTCTGTGTCTGAAGACTAGAAAGTGAATTAACATCTCTGGTTTTCTTCTTCTCTGTCCAGCAGGATCTATGGGAGAGCAGCATCACCTGGACCAGAATCTCGACCTGGACCTGGACCTGAGCCCAGCTGTATGTCCTTAAAGAGTGGCGGGTCAATAGGTCGTCCCATTGATTTTAAAGGACAACGACCTCCTGCTGTAAAGAGGTGAGCTGTTGATAACACTGATATGTGACTGATTCATGTTTTATGTTATTTATTCAGAGAAATTTGTTTAAACTTGCTTTTTCAGCATTGTTCTTCTTTAGTACATTTATCTTCCCACATGTGAAACCAGTCCTCATCTCTTGAGTCCAGTTTAACATTTCTCTGATGATTTAACCTCTTCATCATATTTGACTTCATATAGTGTTTATTTGTAAAACATGCAGTTAAAACAGTTAAAAGTTGTTATTTTCAATTTGATTCAGTTGATCTGAGCTCAGTCTCAGTCTTTGACGGTATGTGTTAGCAGCCGACTCCTCCTGTCTTTTCTTAAAGTGTCCTCAACTGTAAAATCAGCTGCTGAAGTTGCTGTGAAATTCACCGACTTTCCATTCAAACACTTGTTTGCAGCCAGCATCCATGTTTTTCGATCAGATCCACTGGGACGCTTTTAGATTAGAAGACGGGATTACTGACCTCCGGCTTGTAAAGGAATGCACCATGAACCAGTGTTTTACCCTTACTGTTCTGTGGTGTGTCTGTTTTGCTCCAGGCTGTCCAGTTCCATCCCCACCACAGAGCTGGCCATCCTGTCCAGCTTATTCACTTTGTTTGTACCACAGCTGCTGATGCCACCTCCCCATCCACCACAGTAGATTTAACACTGGACCACACACTGGTAGAACATCTGTAGCAGCCCAGTGCAAACATTGAAGGACCTGAGCCTCCTCAGAAAGAACAGTCTGCTCTGTCCTTTCCTGACAAATGCTTCAGTGTTGTCAGACTAGCTCAGCTTGTTGTCCAGTTACACTCCAATAAACGTGGAGGTGTCAAGAATCTCTACGTCCCTCCCTTTCATTACAACAGGGATATGCAGCTTCCTCCACATGACCTTCAGCTTGTGTTTGTCTCTGAGTGGACAGACACAATGTGACTGATTCTTCATGATTCCTCCACAGAGTCGACCAGGAGAGCTCAGAGGTTCCCAGAGGTCCGTCTGTCCAGCAGCATCAGACACACCTGGACTCCATATTTATAGTCTGTACATGAACAACAACTACTTTTACATCCAGTCTGTTCACAATAATCTCCATGCTGCACTTTACAGACCAGTGGTGAATCTGTCCAACATGGATCTGATGTTAAATGTTGTCATTCACATAATATTCTGTTTCAGCTGCTGGAGGAGAACATTGTGACTTTTGTGAAGAACGAGCTGAAGAAGGTCCAAAAGCTTCTGAGTTCAGATTACCCAGAATGCTCAGACAGTCAGAGGGAGGATGAGAAGGTGTCTGACGGTGAGGATGAAGAGCAGAGGAGGAGCAGCAGAGAGGCATTTCTGAAGATCACACTTCACTTCCTGAGGAGAATGAAGCAGGAGGAGCTGGCTGACTGTCTGCAGAGCAGTACAAGGATTTCTCTAAACATTTAACATGATGGATCAATGAGACAATTACTTAAGTTTGATGATGATGAATCTGTTCATATATATAATCTTTAGGGGAGGGAAATGGACATATTTTCTTCATAATTAACTTAATGGGTTTTTTTTGTTGTGTGTTCATTTAGAACATCTTGCAGCAGTTTGTCGGCGTGAACTTAAATCTAACCTTCAGAAGAAGTTCCAGTGTGTGTTTCAGGGGATCGCGAAAGCAGGAAACCCAACCCTTCTGAATCAGATCTACACAGAGCTCTACATCACAGAGGGAGGGACTGCAGAGGTCAATGATGAACATGAGGTCAGACAGATTGAAACAGCATCCAGGAAACCAGACAGACCAGAGACAACAGTCAGACGAGAAGACATCTTTAAAGCCTCACCTGGAAGAGACGAACCAATCAGAACAGTGATGACAAAGGGAGTGGCTGGCATCGGGAAAACAGTCTTAACACAGAAGTTCACTCTGGACTGGGCTGAAGGCAAAGACAACCAGGACATACAGTTCACATTTCCATTCACTTTCAGAGAGCTGAATGTGCTGAAAGAGAAAAAGTTCAGCTTGGTGGAATTTGTTCATCACTTCTTCACTGAAACCAAAGAAATCTGCAGCTTTGACAAGTTCCAGGTTGTTTTCATCTTTGACGGTCTGGACGAGTGTCGACTTCCTCTGGACTTCCACAACACTGAGATCCTGACTGATGTTACAGAGTCCACCTCAGTGGATGTGCTGCTGACAAACCTCATCAGGGGGAAACTGCTTCCCTCTGCTCACCTCTGGATAACCACACGACCTGCAGCGGCCAATCAGATCCCTCCTGGGTGTGTTGACATGGTGACAGAGGTCAGAGGGTTCACTGACCCACAGAAGGAGGAGTACTTCAGGAAGACAGTCAGAGATGAGGAGCAGGCCAGCAGAATCATCTCCCACATCAAGACATCACGAAGCCTCCACATCATGTGCCACATCCCAGTCTTCTGCTGGATCACTGCTACAGTTCTGGAGGATGTGTTGAAGACCAGAGAGGGAGGAGAGCTGCCCAAGACCCTGACTGAGATGTACATCCACTTCCTGGTGGTTCAGGCCAAATTCAAGAAGGTCAAATATGATGGAGGAGCTGAGACAGATCCACACTGGACTCCAGAGAGCAGGAAGATGATTAAGTCTCTGGGAAAACTGGCTTTTGATCAGCTGCAGAAAGGAAACCTGATCTTCTATGAATCAGACCTGACAGATTGTAGCATAGATATCAGAGCAGCCTCAGTGTACTCAGGGGTGTTCACACAGATCTTTAAAGAGGAGAGAGGACTGTACCAGGACAAGGTGTTCTGCTTCGTCCATCTGAGTGTTCAGGAGTTTCTGGCTGCTCTTCATGTCCATCTGACATTCATCAACTTCGGAGTCAGCCTACTGTCAGATGAAGAGCAGTCAAAATCCCGGTCGTCTAAAGTGTTCGGGGGAAAATCAACATGTTTCTACCACAGTGCTGTGGACAAGGCCTTACAGAGTGCAAATGGACACCTGGACTTGTTCCTCCGCTTCCTTCTTGGTCTTTCACTGCAGACCAATCAGTCTCTCTTACAAGGTCTGCAGACACAGACAGGAAGTAGCTCAAAAAACAATCAGGAAACAGTCAAGTACATGAAAAAGAAGTTCGAAGAGACTCTGTCTCCAGAGAGAAGCATCAATCTGTTCCACTGTCTGAATGAACTGAACGATCGTTCTCTAGTGGAGGAGATCCAACAGTACCTGAGTTCAGGACGTCTCTCCACAGATAAACTGTCTCCTGCTCAGTGGTCAGCTCTGGTCTTCATCTTACTGTCATCAGAAAAAGATCTGGACATGTTTGACCTGAAGAAATACTCTGCTTCAGAGGAGGCTCTTCTGAGGCTGCTGCCAGTGGTCAAAGCCTCCAACAAAGCTCTGTAAGTGTGGAGAAATTTTTCAGAATTCAGTTAATGCGCGGTTGTTGACCTAAATAGAAATAATTTACTTCATTATGCTTTATCCAGGCTGAGTGTCTGTAACCTCTCAGGGAGAAGCTGTGAAGCTCTGTCCTCAGTTCTCAGCTCCCAGTCCTCTAGTGTGATAGAGCTGGACCTGAGTAACAACAACCTGCAGGATTCAGGAGTGGAGCAACTGTCTGTTGGACTGGAGAGTCCACAATGTAGACTTGAAACTCTGAGGTCAGGTTCATAGTTTGTCTTAAACTATTTTTGTTATTTCTTTCTCTCTCTCAGGTCAGAACTGTTACATTTTGAAACATGCTACTTATTATTGTTTGATGTATGTTTAATCCGGATTTAGTTTTGATCATTTTTCATACCTCCGACATATTAGAGCAAAACAGAAAGCAAGTTCACATGTGCTACAATGATATTATAAGTACTCTATCACCTATTGTCTTCTTTTACTGTTCACGCTCCAGACTGAGTGTCTGTAAGCTCTCAGAGAGAAGCTGTGAAGCTCTGTCCTCAGTTATCAGCTCCCAGTCCTCTAGTCTGAGAGAGCTGGACCTGAGTAACAACAACCTGCAGGATTCAGGAGTGCAGCATCTGTCTATTGGACTGGAGCGTCCACAATGTGGACTTGAAACTCTCAGGTCAGATAGTTTATAGTTTGTCTCAAACAATTTTTGTTATTTCTTTAAAGTTTGAATTCATTTCTTTCTCTCTCAAATCAGAACTGTTATGTTTTGAAACCATGCTACTAACTATTGTTTGATGTATGTTTAATCTGGATTTAGTTTTGATCATTTTTCATACCTCCGACACATTAGAGTAAAATTGAAAGCAAGTTCACAGGTGCTACAATGATATTATAAATACTGTATCATCTAATGTCTTTTTTACTGTTCATGCTTCAGGCTGAGTGTCTGTAACCTCTCAGAGAGAAGCTGTGAAGCTCTGTCCTCAGTTCTCAGCTCCCAGTCCTCTAGTCTGAGAGAGCTGGACCTGAGTAACAACAACCTGCAGGATTCAGGAGTGAAGCAGCTGTCTGTTGGACTTGGGAGTCCACAATGTAGACTTGAAACTCTCAGGTTAGGATTCATTATTTTATTTAATTATTTCATGTAACTGTACAATTGGAGCAGGGCTAAACCAGACTTTTAAAAAAATATATTATTATGAAACTGTTTTTGTAATTTTTTAACATTTAAATTAAATTATCTTTCTCTCATGTCAGAACTGTTATGTTTTGAAACTAGGCTGCATATTATTGTTTCATGTCTGTATAATCCAGATTTAGTTTTGTAGATTGTTTATATCTCCGACATATTGGAGTAAAACAGAATGCAAGTTCATGTGCTACAATGATATTATAAATAATGTTAATGTCTTTTTTACTCTCTACGCTTCAGGCTGAGTGTCTGTGACCTCTCAGAGAGGGGATGTGAAGCTCTGTCCTCAGTTCTCAGCTCCCAGTCCTCTAGTCTGAGAGAGCTGGACCTCAGTAACAACAACCTGCAGGATTCCGGAGTGAAATATCTGTCTGTTGGACTGGAGAGTCCACAGTGTAGACTTGATACTCTCAGGTCAGATAGTTCATAGTTTGTATCAAATTATTTGTGTTTTTTCTTTAACATTTGAATTCAGTATTCTCTCTCTCATGCCAGAACTCTTTTTTTGAAACCATGCTGTTTATTACTGTTTCATGTAGATTTAATCCAGATCAGGTCTTGTTGATTTTTCATATCTCCGACAAATTAGACTAAAATAGAAAGCAAGTTCGCATGTGCTACAATGACATTATAAATATATTTCACAGAATATCTTTTTTACTGTTCACGCTCCAGGCTGAGTAGCTGTAACCTCTCAGAGAGAAGCTGTGAAGCTCTGTCCTCAGTTCTCAGCTCCCAGTCCTCTCGTCTGCTAGAGCTGGACCTGAGTAACAACAACCTGCAGGATTCAGGAGTGAAGCGGCTTTCTGCTGAACTGAAAAGTCCACGCTGTGTCCTTGAAACTGTCAGGTCAGGATTCATTATTTTATTTCCTTATTTCATGTAAGTTTACAATTTGAGTTGGTCTTGATCGTACTCCTAATATTATTCAATTGATTGAAGAGACCCAACATCCCAGATGAGCAAGTACCCAACACAGTGTTGAGAAAAACTGCATTTTAAAAGGAAGAAACCTCAAGCAGAACCAAATTTAGTGGTGGGCCACCATCTGTCTGAACTGGTTGGGTCTCGAGAAATAGATCCCCATAACAGTGCCACAACAGAGGCGAGATGACATCTGTGTAGACAGGTATGTCATGATCTGATAGTGTGCACAGTCTGGCAACTTAACAAATCCTTCACTCAACAAAGTAGTGACACAAAACAAATGACACCCCTAAACTATATATACTGTATATATTAAAAATGTGGGTCAGTCAGTCTATTCTGTTCAGTCCTGACTTGCATATCTCAACCACCATTGGATGGGTTGTCATGGGGCTTTTGACATTCATGCTCCCCTCAGGATGAACTTTGATTGCTTTGGTGATCCTCTGACTTTTCAACTGATGCCATCATCAGATCATCATTTTAATCTGTACAATATGTTGTATGAACAAATATTTGCAAAACCAATTATATTTCCATCAGCTTCAGTTATATTCTGTGTTTAGTGCTGATTAGTAAATTATTGTAAACTAAGATGATGATTATGATAAACATTAAATCCCTTAAACACAGATATGCACTGAATTATCAGGATCCACAGCTGATCTGTAATGTGTGTTGTTTTGTGTGTCTGCAGGCTGTCAGGCTGTCTGATCACAGAGGAAGGCTGTACTTCTCTGGTCTCAGCTCTGGACTCCAACCCCTCCCATCTGAGAGAGCTTGACTTGAGCTACAATCATCCAGGAGGCTCAGGAGTGAAGCAGCTGTCTGCTCGACTGGAGGATCCAGGCTGGAGACTGGACACTCTCAGGTATGAAGAGTCCTGCTGCAGCCACAGACAGTCAGTGTGAAACTCTTTATCTCGATTGTAGATGGTTCAGTGTCAGGAGGTCTGCTTGGTTTATTCCACCTCCAGTTGTTTGGATCAGTTCAGGACAAAAGGCAGCATGGCTTGAAGCCAGGAGTTACAAGTGAAGGGAGTAAGATAAGAAGATAAAATGATGGTCAGCGACCAGGAGAGTTTAGGCACAAACAGTAAAGTTGCACCTCTTTTTTCAGACTAGTTTAGTGCCTGTTCATAATGTGCCTGTCTGATTTCTTTGCCCCTGGTTTTGCTGCTTGATGAGCCACTCATCCAAACTACCTCACACCCCACACTGATTGCAGAGGATTATCAACACTTCAACAATGAATTGAATTTTCACCAGTAATTTGGTGCCATAGGCAAGATTTTAGCCTGCGCCCCCTTGCACGCAGTCAATGTCACAATCATTGCTCATGCACTCACACAGCAACTGCATGTATGTATTCAAGATTGTATTTCTTTTAAGTCAAAAATATCACACACACAAGATGCTGTAGATGGAAACAGGTTTTGTTTGATGATGGAAAAGATGCAGCTTTTATTTTGTAGACTGCTGTAGTCTGATTATTGGAAGGACTTTCAGAATAAAAGGGAAATGTAAAAGATGAACAGTAGTCGTGTGCAGTGATATAGATTATTAAGGATGACGAACACTGAGATGCATCGAGAATCGTTGGCAGCTGAATTGTAATGGAGTCGTGAGGCCGCTGAAGATTCACACCTCTAAAATGTTTGTTACATGACGAATGCAAAAGTAGTAATCTACTTTGTTTTCTGAAGTGCACATAGCACTCCTTCAGTCTCCACCATTGTTTGATTGTAGCACAACCTTGTGGTGGAAATTGAGGACGACAATAAATTATGATATTTTTCAGCAGGTGTGACGTATATTTCAAGTTCGGTGAGTTTTGGGGTATGTTCAGGCAGTGAAAAATACGATCAACTGGGAAAAAGGAGGAAAAAGCGGTCGAAACGGAACACATAGCACTCCTTCAGTCTTCACCACTGATCGTGGCCTCGTGTGTTAGCAGCATACTGAGGATACCATCAGTCAGAACAGCTGCTGGCTGTGGTGTCATGGAGCGTCCTTCCTCACAACGTAGTCACCATGTTGACTTGTGTCTTTGTTAAGTGAGAGACACAATATTATATATTATCAGTTTGTATAGTAGCACAATTCACATGAAGCTCAGAGAACTCAGTACACACCTTGTTGTTTTAGTTCATATCTGCTGATGTAAAGAGCAAATACAGATCAGGCCTGTACAATAAAACACAACAACAACAGAGCAGCACTTCCTCACAACATGTGAAAAGTAGAAACATATTAGAGAAACACATGTTAAACATGTAATAGATTACATGTTAAACATGTAATAGATTACAGAGGGTTTGTTGAGCCAGTAGATTAAGAAACATGAACAGTCCTACTAGTGGAGAACCCAAAGAGCTGTGATCCAGCAGCAGTCTATGTTCTGCTGCCACAAACTGAGGGACAGTGAGTGACAGTCAGCTGACAGTTGTTCATGTTATATGTGATGACACTTATTATTTAGTGTTGTGCTGTTATTGTCAGCTTTGGTTACACTTATATCTATGTTGTGTTTTCATCTACTGTACTAGTCTTTACACTACAATGTTGTTCTTCTTTTCATGCTTTGGCCACGTTTGTGTTACGTCGTGCCAGTGAAGACATTTTCAATTTGGATTTCAATTAAACAAATGAAATAAAAAGATAAATGTACATTGTGAATGCAGCCTGAGCCATGCAATGAGAATAAACAGGACATGTAATATATATTTTAACAGAACAGATGTGCTCAGGTTTCTATTGTGAAGAAATAAAGACTTCACTTCAGACGATCTCTGACGACGACATGAAATATTCTATAACCTCCTCTGATGTCCTCCAGTGTCTCTGACCGTACTTCAGCTAATTACCCACCAGGGGGCGACACTGATCCATCACAGACCTGAGAGCACAGACGGAAGCTGTTTCTGTCTTAAACGTTGGTTGTTAAATTGAAACCTGTAATGTAGCCGGGCCCTAATCTTGTGTTTGCAGGAACATCAGGTTTACTAATGGATGAAGATACATTTTCTGTCATTATTTCTGCTTTAATGGCATCAAACATGACATGAAGTTCTCCTCACAGTAACTATTACTGCTGTAATATACATCAGATGTCAATCCAGCACCAAAATATAGTCACATGAACATGTCAGCACATGAAACCATGAAACTGTTTCTATCACAAACAGCTTCAGTGACACTTGTGAGGTTCTGGAGCAAAACAGTCTGGGAGTCTCTGTCACTTGGTGTTGTGGCAGAGGTCGAGAACCAACGTCCAATGTTTTCTGATTGATTTATTACGTATAAATTGTGTTTGTGTCTTTGCACAGTAAAACAAAGCAGCAGAAATACAGCAAGAACAAAAAGCAGACTGAGCAGCTAGATTCAGAAAAGCCCTCCACGCTTCAAACAGGAATCGGACCTCAAAAGTTCTGACGTCCAAATCCAAAAGTCCTATAATATAGAAACATGAGCACAAGTTGACATTGGATCAAACAGCAAGCATCAGGTCGCCCACAGGAAACAGCAACAACATCCAATAAAATAAAGATAAAGTGATAAATCCAACAAGAGGTTTGTGTGTGTTCTCAGATGTTGTCGTCCTCTTTCACACACACCAACATCCTGTGGCTCACTCTCAGTGTGTGAGGAGAGTGGCAGAGGTGAAGAGGTTCAGGGAGAACAGGGAGAAGCAGCCTGATGGACAGATTGTGTTTCTGTGTATGAGAGTCATGTCATGTCCATGTTTGCATGCTGAAAGAGGATGTGCTGCTCTGACCCCCCTCCTCCTTTCAGGGTGGAGCCTGCTGGAGTCCGATGGTTGACACCAGGTCTGAGGAAGTGTGAGTGTCTTTTTACTGTCATTCATCTAAACACTGTGACATCACTCATTCACATGTATGATGTCATCATCACACTGATGACACATTAATAACTGCAGCTGTGTTGTGTCTTTTTCTCTCCATCAGATTCCTGTGAGCTCACAGTCGACACAAACACAGTCAGCAGTGAGATCAAACTGTCTGACAACAACAGGAAGATGACACATGTGAAGGAGGATCAGTCATATCCTGATCATCCAGAGAGGTTTGACTGGTGTCCTCAGCTGCTGTGTAGAACTGGTCTGACTGGTCGCTGTTACTGGGAGCTCAAGTGGAGAGGAGATGTTTATGTATCAGTAAGTTACAAAAGAATCAGGAGGAAAGGAGACAGTGAAGACTGTTTGTTTGGATGTAATGATCAGTCCTGGAGTCTGTGGTGCTCTGGTGGTGGTCATTACTCTGTCTGTCACAATAACAGAGAAACACCCATCTCCTCCTCCTCCTCCTCCTCCTCCTCTGGTAGAGTAGCAGTGTATGTGGACTGTCCTGCTGGCACTCTGTCCTTCTACAGAGTCTCCTCTGACTCACTGATCCACCTCCACACCTTCAACACCACATTCACTGAACCTCTTTATCCTGGATTTGGGTTCTTCAGGTTCAGTCCTGTTTCTGGTTCCTCAGTGCGTCTGTGTGGTGTTTAGTGTGCAGAGTCTCCTCCTGTCACAGAAACATTGTCAGTGCTGAACAGTTGAGTCTGTACAGGATCACAGTCACATCAATCTTTCAGCTTCTTGTAATAAATTCATCATCAACTTTGTACAAAATGATTCAAACTGATTGAAAAGATTCATTTACATTTGAAACTTCTTCCATTAAATTGTGGAAATTGCGTTGACTTGTACTTTCTGTCATGTGTTGTTTTGAATTCTGGCTCTTGTTCCAATAAAATCCACAACTATCAGTGAAATGTAAGAAACAGAAAACATTGACTCGTCTGCAGCTTTAATTGTAAAGAGTCGTCGTGAACAAAGTTATAAATGGACAGTAAAATCTGATCAAATGTACTCGACACTCCACCTGAAACACTCTGACTTGTTTCATGTGTTTCTAATGATGAAACTAAAAGTTTGATGGTGTTGGTTAACACATGTAATTATGTCCATAGTGACAGAGTCATAAACTGCACAACATCTCTTCATTTCTGTCTGATTATTATATGAGAAGAAAACACATTTTAATGACAATCATTGTGTTTCTCTCAGTGTTTTGTGGCTGTTGAAGTCCGGCTGTATTTTCAGGACATTTTTGTTTAAATGTGACTTTGTTTGTGAAACGATCAGCTGACGAGTTTATAATCAGACTGAAAGATGTCGCACTGCATCACTGAAATGTTTCTCCTCTGCTGAAGTAGCTGAATATAAAAGTCTACTTGTGTCCTCATCATGTTGTCTGTCAGTGTGGAAACTGTAAATAATTCATATTGTTTTCATGCTATATTAAAGGAACCAGAACACATGAAGTGACATGTAGTGTGTTGATTTGACATGTGGACCTCCAGAACCTCGTCAGATTGTCCCAACGCATTTTAGATGCTTCCTGTGGTCGTTAACAATCATTTACAACAGTTTGACGACGTGTTGCAGAGACAGTGAGGTTTATACTGAACCAGTCTGTAAGAGGATGATGTCATTACTCTACAGACGCCACACTGTAACATCACTGTGACATCACTGTGACATCAGGACTTACTGCACAGTGAGAAGTTAAAGTCCTCAGTGTTTCTGTTGTAAAATTAATGTGAACGTTTGAACACTCAGACAAAACACGACATCTGAAGACCAACAAGTAATCGATTACTTTAGAAAGTAACTGTGAGTGAATGTAAACTTGTTCAACAGGAATTCACAGGAAGCAGCTCGACTGACAAACACAGAAGATCAGCTGAAGATTTCATTCAGCGTGTTATTGATCTGACTTCTCTGTCACCAGACTCCCTTTAAAAAACACTAGATTTAGCGAGTTTTTGAGGTAAAACAATCTTTATAAACATTATGAAACTCTTTTGCTGACAGATTCTAATTCATTGTGTCCTTGTTGTAAATTCAGCATTAAATCAGAAGCTGAAGTTGTTTGTCTCCTTGTAAAAAGTGTCAGTTTGTGGCAGCATGTTTGTACCAGCCTGTCTGCTTCTGTGTCTAAAGCGCTAAAGTCTTACCTGCCAACATTGATCAGCTACTGAACACACTGTTTACACTGATTTCACCATTTACACTCCATTTATGAAAGAAGAAACATGTTATTGATCTAAACATGTCACATGTTACAAAGACGCTAAACAGGAACAATATAGGCGACTTCTCTGTCACCAGACTCCCTTTAAAAATGTGTCAGTTTAGCACAGTGTTGCCAGGTGTGCGATAATTATCTTATTTGTACGATAATTTTGCCCTCTGTACGATGAATAATCCCAAAAAAGGCCAAATATACGATAATTTGACCATTCCGTGAATGTGTGGTTGTCTGTCGGAGTTTTTTTGTGAACCCTGAAGGCATCTGTGTCCATGTGACAAGTTTCCAGCCAATCGTGCTTTTCTAAATGTGAGCTACGAGTGACGTGCAAGCGTTTGCCTCAGAACGACGGTCATGATTGGCTGAATAGTCCGCTGTGCCCGCCCCCCATGAGCGAGGGAAAGAAGAAAAACAAAGAAGAGAAGAAGAAGCAGAGCCGGTCTGGAAGAAGCGCGGAAAAGAAAATGAGAGAACCTGGAGAAGGAGGAGGAGGAGGAGAGGCTGAGAAGACGGCGGGGCAGAGTCGAAGTGAGCAGCATCGCCTACAAACTATAGAAAAGAGCGGGAGAGCCAGTTCGCCGGCTGGTTGAGACCTGCTGCAGGCTCGGAAAGCAAAGCTGTCTGCCGGTGCTGAAGACAGAGCTGGTGGCCCAATGAACTGTATTAAAAAAAAACAGAGAGTGTGAAGATGGCAGGTGGATGTGCCGGTTTGAGGCCAACAACCACAATGCTGCGGTCCATGACAACATGAGATGTAAACAGTAAGAGGACTGCCCCCACCCAGCAGGGTGCAGCAGACTCAGACAGGGACTCACAGCTGGAGACTGAACCTGAAGGTAAGCAGCATTCATTATTTAATGAGCCAGCTGATGGCCTGAACTGTTTCATGCACATGATGAACAGGGTTCTAGTCATCTGCCATGTAATGTAACATGTCATTAATCTAAACAGTAGTCTGCTCTCCGCTCTTCTTCATTTGATCCAGAAAACTGCCAAAGGCGGAGACGTGACGTGACGCAGACCGGACAGCTGATGAAGCCCGAGGCGATCAGGGCTACACACCACTCAGTGTTTGTCCACATTAGATGTTGGACTTTTGCTTCACTCGGAAAAAAAACACATGTAGCCCTTGGCCTGTTGTCTGCTGTGCTTCCCTCTTTTCCAGGTTATTATACAGCAGGTTATATATGCACTTTATTTGAAGTTATAACCTGCTAGCAGGCACTTTGAAGTGTGCACAAGTGCTGTTTTTGTTGATTTTATTTATTATTTTTTTTGAGGACAGAGACATGTTGTTGCTCTGAAAATAAAATGTAATATGTGAAGCCAGATCTTTATTTTCTTGTCAGTTATCATGAATACTGTTTCTCTTTGTCTCTCTGCCTGTTAGATGCTATTCAACACAAGAGTGACTAAAGCGCATCAATAAACTTGTTATTTTGGTTATGAATTTCCTTCAAAATACGCGGAATACGATCATTTGATGTCTGTGGTACGATAATCCTACATTTCCCAGCTGGCAACGCTGGTTTAGTGACTTGTTGAGTTGGAGCCACTTTATAAACTGTGTGAAACTCTGTCTCTGACTCCTTCTGCATTATTTGGCCCTTGTTGATAATTCAGCAGCTGTTCTACATGAAGAATGTTTTCCTGTGTGTCCGAGTGATGTTGGTGTTCAGCAGGAGGTGACAGATGTTGACACCGTAACAATCAGACCCAAAGAAAAATTCGAATATAATGACAAATCAATTTGCTTCACAGTAAACCTCATGATTTTAATAGGTAAATTCCACATCCACAAGAGTACATTTTCCAAGTCCCTTCCAAACTTTAATGTCTTCGCAAATGAGTTTATTTTTTATATCGATACCTTGAAACTGTTGCCAAATAAGAAAAGTGAGCGCACAATATTATACCTAAAGTCGTTTTCACGTACCCCCAAATAAGAAATGCCTTATATACACTAATTTATTTCATTTAAATTACAACAATTATTTCTATATTAAGATTTTTTTTAAATCCTTTTTATATGTCTGTCACTCAGTGCCTGTCCTGTCTGAATGTCTGTACTTTTTGCAAATGTTAAATAAAAACTTTCATTGAAAACAAAACAAAACACATTCCAGTGTGTCCTCCTCCTCCTCCTCCTCCTCCAGCTTCTTCTTCGTTGGTTTGGGCAGCTCCTCCTGCTCCATGCTGTCTCTCTGCAGAGCACCAACAGACCCAACACATATCTGCAGGGGCAGAGCGCCCTCTGGTGGCTGCACACGCACACTGCACTCTTTGCTCTCGTCCTCCTGTGAGCTCAGCAGGTGAAACCAGGGCTGCAGGTTTTGAGGTCGTGGGTGGAAACAGTGAAATATGACAGAAAAGAAGTGCATCACTCAGATCTGTTAGCTCAGTGTGATAAAAGCCTGGTTAGTAGTCCGCAGGTTGCGGGTTCGAGTCTTCTTTGGCTTCAATTATTATAATAGTCCGATTAAAAAGCTGAAAGTCACCAGCGTCCAGAGAAGAGGTCCAAATGTGAAGTGGAATTTGCTGTAGTACGGTGGGTTCAGTATCTGGCTGGCAGTCTGATACATTAGGATGTTGAATTTGTTCTATTTGAGCTTATGAAGAGGAGCAGACGTGGAAAATTCAACCTTTGACAGAAAGGAGGAGCCATACCGGGACTCGAACCCGTAGCCTCTGTACATGAGACGCCTGCTCTACCAACTGAGCTAAACGGCACATGGATTTAACAAGCTTTTAAAACAAAGTCTAGACCTCTAAGAGTTCATCCCACTGAGTTATATCGGGGCTCTGCTGGAGAAGCTCTGAACTTGTGCAGGTCACAGTGTTCACATCTCAGTCATTTGAAGAATGAATGAAGGAGCATTTATTCACTTTTTCTATTGTTGGTCTGTGTTCCAACAAGCCTCTGTGTGATTGGCTGCAGGTGTGTGTGAGGGACTTCAGGTTGTCCAGGGAGCTGATTGGAAGTCAGAGTTTCAGGGCGGCTCCTCCCAGTTCCTGTAGTCGTCCCTGACCACAAAGCTGTCGGGCGTTTTCAACACTTTGCCACTTTATTATTTAGCCTTTGTTATTTTTGCTGGTGATCCTGAGATTCCTGGTCTTCCTGCTGAGTTGTTGTCAGTAGTTTTAACGGGGGGTTTGTTACGACCCTCATACATGTTTCTGTTTCAGTGACCCTCTGTGTGATTGGCTGCAGGTGTGTTTCCTCAGTCCAGGTTGTCCAGGGAGCTGATCCTGTTCCAGACTGCCAGCATGTTTGCTCGTGTTGCAACGTGTGTTTTTGAATAAAACCATTTCACGATAAATTATGAAGCCTTACGACATTCAAATGTATAAAAATGTTTGTAGCATGCGGTCCAGGGTCACAGCATTGTTCAGGTGGCAGGAGACTCGACCCCCTCCAGCCCTGGTTTCACCTGCTGAGCTCACAGGAAGCAACAAGCAAAGAGTCTCTCAGAGGTTTCCACTCCTTCTTCTGAGCAGCAGCTTCAGAAAGAGTCCGGCTCTTCAGACACTTTTGCTGGACACGTCTCTTCTCTGAGCGCTTTCAAGGTTTCATTTCTAAGCGCTGGACTTCAAAAGCCAGCGAGCGTCCTGAGATCAAACTGTGAGCTGTAGAGAGTCCACCTGAGCTGCTGATCAGACAGGTGGACAGCAGCATTCAGCTCTGACTGTGTGTTTGTGTTTGTCTTGTTGATCCTGGAGAAACTGCATGACAATAAAGCTTTGACTGACTGATTGTTTGAATCAGCGAATTGAGGCGTTGGAACTCCAGTTGTTCAAAGAGAATCAGACTCCCCCACAGAAATGGAACGTTCCGGGGGCCGGCCGCTGCAGCAGCCAATCAAGCCACCTGCAGCCTATAAAGCTGAGCTGCTGCCACTCAGCCAGTCTTTGGTTCCTCAGTGTGGCGTGCGTACCTGCTCAGGTGAGTGATGTCATGATTTGGTGTTGGACGTGATGCTACTTTAGGTTTGGACACATTCTGGGAGCTGCTGTTGGCTTGTGGATCACATATGTTGGGCTGTTGGTCCACTGGGTCTCTATTTAATGATCGTTATGGTCGACTGTCACCTCCGATGCACTTCAAGTCTTGCTAAAGAGCACGTTGGTTAAATCAAGGTAGAATTTACAATTATGAATTTCCTTTTGTAAAGTCACCAGTCTGAGTTTGTTTCTAATTATTTCTGTCCGTTTCTTTTACAGGAAACCTAATGAACCGTTTCCAAATCATCACGCTTAATCTTCAATAAAATAACTGAACAGAATCTAAAATCCTGAACTTTTGACTCTAACAGATCATCTGTGGTGGGTTAGTTTATCTGCACATCCAACAGTTTGCTCCACATTATATATTCATGAGTTGTCGTTCACAGCAGACGTCACCTGGACAGTCGACTCTAGTTGTAAACCACGTTTGACTGCATGTGAGCTTTATTCCACAATAATACCTGCCTCACCGTACAGGGAGTGTTTTTACTCCACAACAGGCTGAGTGCTAAATGACTTCAGAACCGGCTGACAGACCATCCAGTCTGATTTAAATGTATTTTTAATGTTTCCACAACAGCAACATCCATGTTACAGCGTGTGAATGATGAAAAGGCCGAGAGGATTCATGTACAGACGGACGGCAGCAGTCCAGGACAATTCTAACAGAAATGTAGAAACGGGTGACAGAGGAGCACAACAGTTTTTGGAGTTGTTCCTCTTTGTCCTTACAGAAGCTCAGATGAGCTGATTTCTTCTTCTGGTCCTGTGTGCAGGTGAACCTCTGGTCCAGCAGCTGCACAGCGTTAACCATCAGCAGATACGTGGGACACCAGGCTCAGCTGGCTTGTGTCACTTTCTACAGCCTGTAGTGTTTCTGTCTGCATTTGATTTGTTTCAGACACCAGAGGAAACGCAGCCCTGCACCATGAGAAGAGGGGCCGACCCCGGGACCAGGAATGTGAAAACCAGCTGACGAGGCCTGAAGGACTCGCTGGTGAAAAGGTAGCAGGTGTGGAAAGGTTTGAAAACCATCCTGTGGTGAGGAACTAACTTTCTGTCAGATTCTTGTTGCTAACAGTCAACTAACTTTGTTTGTTCTTCTTCCAGGTGCGTCAGATCCTGAGAGAACTCACCGTTATGTCTTTTACACCAAATAACTTCCATACACAAACAAATGAACATTTAAACATGCTTAAAATGTAGAATATGTCCAGAAGATAACACAGCAGCTTTTCACGATAAAATGTAGTTCAGCTGTTTGAACTCCTCGTCTTCTACAGGAACTGAGACCAAGATGACAGCTCGTCTGGGGGAAAAGCCTTTTGTTAGAATGATTTTAAAATGACTTTCTATGTTAACTATGAATGCATTTCCAAGTATAATACTGTTATACTTGGAAATGCATTCATAGTTGACGGTTATTTTAAAATCATTTCAACAAAGCTTTTTTTTTCCCAGACCATCAGTCATCTTGGTCTCAGTTCCTGTAGAAGATGGAGTGCAAACAGCTGAACTACATTTTATTGTGAAAAGCTGTGTTATCTTCCAGATATTCTACATTTTAAGCATGTTTAAATGTTAATTTGTTTAATGTGTATGGAAGTAATTTGGTACTTGTGACATATTTCAATAAATTCAATAGACGTCTGAATTTGTCTCCTGTGTTTGTCTCAAATTCTGTATTCATGAGTTTTCACTGCAGACAACAGTAAACTTCATTTGACTGCATGTTTGTCAGCTGTGACCTTTATTTCACTTTGTCAAACAATAAACATCAACTTAAATGCTACAGTATTTTTGGAACACATTAGAAATGAAGCTAATTTCTCTCTTCCATGAAATGCATCAAAGGATCAAACAGCACATCTCAACATTCTGGCTCAATAAAAACAACTGAATCAAACATGGTGTTTTTATTTCATGATATCAGACAGCTTTAGCATCCAGTGCTAGTACCTAAGCACAAAACACTTCACTTCTAAAAAGTAGCAAAAATGATCATCTGCAGACCTATGAGGCAGGTGGATCTGATGTTTCTCAGAGTCTCACTTCCCTCTGAGGGTTGAGACTGGAACAGCAAAAAGAACGGACCTCATCTGGTCGGGTGAAGCGACCCGGTGCTGGAAGTCGCTGCCGGCTGTGTCCGTCGCTCTCGGACTCGCTCCAGAAGCCATAGAGGGAATCTGAAAGAAAAAACACAAGTTTAACACAAATGTTACATGTTCAGTCATAAAGCAGCAGGAAAACTAGTACAGACAAAAAGCTGGTTGACTCAACTGTTTCAATAATAAACTTTCTGTCGAACTCTTGCCTACTTATGTGTGTTTAAATCAAATGAACAAGCAGAGTGGAACAATAAAGTAGCAGAATATGGTACCTGAGGAACTCAAACCTGGTTAATTTCGTCGCTGGCTGTTTGAGATTTAGACACAAAAGAGTTTAATTTGTACCTGATTAAATGCAGACTTGCTGCACAGCTGCAGCGAGTTACTTTCAATCAACGCTCGTTTGCTAGCGTTGCTAAGCTAGCATGCAAAACGCTCGTCGGATACCTTGATTTGAAGCGTTCTTGACCCTCAATTTAACATTATGCGAGTCCAAATGTGCAGTAAAGGCTTCATTTCACTCCGAGTGCCATCATTCTTCACTGAAACGGTTTGTTCACGGCACAACACAGCGGAGCTAACAAGCTAAAGGCAGCTAGCTGTTAGTTAGCTACACGGACAGCAGTGTTAGCTCGGTTACTGTCGCTGGAGCGACATGCGAAGTATCCAGACAGCCGGTGAAAACATGTAACAGATGAATGAAGCACTTACTTTAGTTATCTGCTGCTCACACGAAGCGTCCGACCGTCAGCATGTCGGTGGACAAACAGAGAGCTGCTGGCTGACTGGGGCCATACGAGACAGACCGGAAGTGTGACGTCTCAACCTCTGATTGGGCAAACGGCCTCACCTGGATTCAAACGAGCTTTATTGACAAAACGACATTGACACACAAGCAGCGTGTTGTTAAAATGCAGCAGAGCAGGTTGTTTTCACACAAAGCGTTTTAATCTGAGGAAAGTCTCAGTAACTGCAGGTTTATAAAGATTCAGGAGCTTTTCACTCTTTGATTTGAAGGTTTCAAAACTCAACAACAATCAAGGGTCGAACTCAGAATCTCAGAACTCCACAACATCCCTCCAACCCACTGAGCTACCTGGACAGCTACCTGAAGACTCTTTCGCTGAATCAGTTGAATCCCCACAGAGGAAGACCGAGGGCCACGAGGGGACTGGAGCTGCTGATGACAGATGTTCTTCATTTAGTCAAAGAATTAAAAGTCTCTCAGAGGTTTTCACTCCTTCTGAGTCCGGAGCTTTTATTGGACACATCTCTTCTCTGAGCGCTGTCAAGTTTTCATTCATCAGTGCTGGACCCCAAAAGTCAGTGAGTGTCCTGAGATCAAACTGTGAGCTGTATAGTGTCCACCTGAGCAGCTGATCAGAGACCAGCCTTCAACACTCAGTCAGGGTTTGAACCCACAACCTGCAGACTTTACTGCATTACTTTATCTTCCTGAGCTAATGAGCTGGACATACAGTTCTGATTCTGACAGCATTTCACTCTTTGTTCTGGACACCAGGTTTAAAAATCACCGCACCTGCCCAAGGATCGAACCCACAACCTCAGACCTGCTGACCAGACCTCTATCAGCCTGAGCTACTGGATCTGACTGATGCTCTTTGTTTCTGTCACATTTCACTGTTTTGAATGTCGACCCTCAAATTTCAATCAAGAATCGAACCCACGACCTCAAAATTTCCAGCCCTGGTTTCTCCTGCTGAGCTAACAGGAGGACGAGAGAAAAGCTTCAAACTGAAACCATCAATATCGGATCATTGTCACACAATGACACACAAAACAATGACAGTCCATCAAACATAAATCCTGTCGTCCATTATTGATCTCTATAATATGATCAGACACTTCTACATATTCCTGCATGGACTGGCTTTAACATAGTGTTCAAATCATCATGTTTGGTTTGACCTCATCTCTACTTCACAGTCTGACTGTGTTTCTATGAGCTGTAGTGATTGGTCAGGATTTTCTATCGTTCAGTTCATATTTCACCTTCTGGACTTTGCTGCCATCTGGTGGAGATTTGCAGGAACTGCAGCCTGAACTCTGTCAGACTGAGATAAACACTCTTTATGTCACAAAGTGATATTAATGAGCATCAGACACACATTTGTTTCCTTGAAAAGATGTGATTTTAGCAGTTTAAAAAGGACGTCAACAACTTGTCACATCAGTTTGGGATATCGGGGCTTCCACGGCCTCGGACAGAACCGCTGCGGTCACATGTTCAGGAGGAGATCCAGAAACGTTTGGTGGGCTGCCGACACTTCACCTGACTGGATTTGACTTCTGGGTGAACTGTTCCTTTAATGTGGTGGGTGTTAAAGGTGCACAGTGTCACCTGCCAACATGTGGTTCTATTAAACTTGATGGAACGATGAAGCAGACGAGTGGATTCTGTTGGATCAGCTGATGATTCACGTGTTCCGCTGGGTTTTCTTCACAACATGTGGAACTTCACACTCTCCCTTTAGACTGTCACAATAAAAAAGAAAGTGAGAAACAAAGTCTCTCTGTTCTGCCTGCAGCACAGAACCACAGATCAGGGATCAGCTGACTGACGTGTTCCTCTCTGCCTGCTAGAAAAACCAGCACAGACCAGCATGATTTCCATGCTGGTCTTTCCAGGAGACACACTACAATATGTGTCTCCTTTACAAGATATGTTTATATTACCACTGCAAGCAGAGCTGCAAAACTCAAAGTACTGACAGTCCAGAATACAGAAGTAAAGAAGAACTCTGCATGTGTGTGATGGTTAACACACACACGTGTTTCTGTCTTTGGTGTGTGTATGTACCATCTAACACCTTGATTGTTTCTGTGTGGGACTTTTTTAACCCTGTGATATAATCATGCACCTCAGCACAGCTGTCATCACAATTATTAATACCTGTTGTAATTGGATTGTATTGTTATTAGGCAGCACTTACTATTTTGTACCAGACAGACAAAGTTCAAATGTATTTAATGGCGACACCACATTGAAAACAGATGATGAGCATTTAGTCTGTTCATGGACTCTGATGAAGCAGTTGGAACATTAATGTGCGTCTGTGAGACCGTTTGAAGGAAAACAATTACAAAATATCCACATTGGATGTTGTTATCGTGACAAAGCTGTCACATTCTGTGGTCTCTGAATATGAACTGTCCATATGCACGAGTCAGAGAGATGCACATCACTGATCCTGCAGCAGAAAGGTTTCCTATTGGATCAGGCAGGCCGACCCTTAAAAGGTCAAACTCACAATATATAAATATACATATTAAAACAACAGCTGACTGAGTGCTGATCTCTGGTGAGGACTGCAGGCTGGATTACATGTGAAGAGTTCAGATGAAGCTGCAGCTACAGAAGATGAGCATGAAACAATATTTCCTAAATTTCACTCACATTAAACGTATTAAAGTAGCCCAGCTCTCCATATGTACAGATAAGTACACTTCAAACAAACAGGTAACTAATCAGATAAATACACTGTCTGTAAAAGACACACCTGAGCGGGTCTTGATCCCCGGCTGTCTGCATGCAGCCCTGCAGCAGGTCCACTGCTCTGTTCCCTCAGCTGCCACTTCTGGCTTGATTATTATTCTGAACATCTCAGACTGAATCATTTCCAAAAGAGACTAATATGAGGAAAAGGTCAGCAAACTTCCCAGAGCATCAAGTAAGAAAACTGATCACCTTCGTTGTTGATTTTCCTCAAACATTAATGGAATTTAAACGAGCTCAGCCGTGTTTCGTCACGTCTACGGGTCGTACAGAGGGTCAAACTTCACAGCAGCGTTTGTTTCTCCGCCCTGCAGGCCAGCAGAGCTCAGCTGGATTCAACCTGAAGCCTCCTGGCTGCAGCACTCAGATCGGGGAGTGGCTCGGAATGGGCGGGGTTAAATGTTTGACCCCGCCCACGCCGACTACACCCACTGCGCAGGCGCCCTCTGGTGGCAGACACCAGGCAGCACACACACCTTCTCTCTGAGGTTCAGTGTGTAATTGGACTTCTAACTATATTAAAACACACACAGCGATGAAAAAGCTTCATGTATCTGATAGACTTTCCTGTTTTTAACTCTTTTTTACTGTAAGTCCATTATTGTATCATGCTGCCACACACACAGCAGAAAACAGCTTGACGTATCTGACGTGTTTATTTTAATTAAACTCTGTCTCTTGTTTGACTTTCTGTCATTAATAAATATTTCATTTTCTTTTGTGTAATGATAAAAAAAGAGAAGGAGAGACAGAGAGCTCTCACAGACTGGACAGACTGGGATGGCAGACTGGGACATACTGGGACAGGGAGGGACAGACTGGGACAGGGAGGGATGACAGACTGGGACAGTGATGGACAGACTGGGATGGCAGACTGGGACAGGGAGGGACAGACTGGGACAGACTGGGACAGACAGTGATGGACAGACTGGGACAGACAGTGATGGACAGACTGGGACAGTGATGGACAGACTGGGACAGACAGTGATGGACAGACTGGGACAGTGATGGCCAGACTGGGACAGACTGGGACAGACAGTGATGGACAGACTGGGACAGACTGGGCTGCTGCTGACTCGTCTGTTGTTCAGTCTGCTGAAAGCAGCAGGGACGGTGATTTAATATGAATGTTGCTGAATGTTTCCCTGCACTGATTAAATGTTAAACACTAGCCTGTAGCTAGCTAGCTGATGTGACTGCGGACATGAAGCTAACAGGCTAACAGCCTCAGACTGAAGGCTCCCCACCTGTCCAGGTGAGTCACTGGGTCACACACTGACACTCTGTCCTCTGTCTTTCCTCTCTTTCCTTCTCTGAACACCAGATTGTGATTTCGGCAACATTGTGATGACTGAAGTTCATCTACTGACAGCAGCTGAAGACGTCACTGACCGGAAGTGACGGGCAGGACCAAACCATTTCCTGCAGAAACAGGGGGGTGGTCGCTCAGTGTGGATGTTTACCATTTTTGTGTCGGTGGACACACAGAGCTGCTGGGGCCATACGAGACAGACCGGAAGTGTGACGTCTCAGCCTCTGATTGGGCAAACGGCCTCAACTCGATTCAAACGACTCTTCACTGCGTGTTGTTAAAATGCAAACGCACTTTTCACTCATTTTTATGCGTGAAATCGGAACTGATAAGAACATCTGATAAGAAGAATGACTAGAAGAAAAATACTTCAGATATTTTACCAACTAAACTAAAGATAAAATAAAAAAACGCACCATGTTTTATTCATTTTAGTTTTTATTGAGCCAAAATGTTGAAGAAATGTGTCTTTCATGTGAGATGAAAATTGATGTCATCATTTCTACTTTGATCCCAAAATATTGTTCCAGTTAATTGTTTAATTGGCCAATCATCGTGCTCACTCAGCCTCCAGATACAGTCGGGCATGTGTGACAAAGGGAAATTAAGATGTCTGGCATGAAAACACAACTCATGACCTCAAACACATCTACACATACAGGAAAAGTAAACAATCAAAAAACAAATCAAAACTACTAGTTAAAAGTTAGACACCCTCAATACACAGTGACCTTAGCAGAATATATCACAATATGTCAACTATTAATGCATTTCCAAGTATAGTAATATACACCATGACCATACCTACATTTATCTAAATCAGTGGAAAATATACAAAAGACATAACAGTGAAATCTCTCAATTACAAAACAACATGACTGAATCCATAAATCGAAAGGAATTTATCAGAAATCACAAAACATCACCTGATAAAAAAAAACTCTCTTTTCTTTGGACGTTACATGGTAACGAACAATTTGACATGTTTCACTGAAACAACCAAAATCTGCCTTGTTTTGGCAAATTCTACATCGATAGACCGGACTGTCTGACTGACAGTGTTTTTGAGCTTCACCTAAACGTGACAATACTTCCCTTTCAGGATCAGACGCACCTGGAAGAAGAAGAAACAAAACAAACATTTCAAGTTCTGTAGATAATGCGACATAATAGTTTGCCGTTATGCAACAAGAATCTGGCAGATAACAAAATCAGTTCCTCGTTACAGGATGATCTGCTGACACGCCGTACCTTTTCACCAGTGAGTCCTTCAGGCGTCAGCTGGGACGGCAGGTCGTTCTCAAAGTTCCTGGTCCCGGGGTCCGCCCCTTTTCTCATCAGCAGCTTCACCGCTTCTTCTTGACTTCTGTGATTTTGCAGAGAGCTGACGATGTGCAGGGCTGTGTTCCCACTGAACGTCTACGACAATCAGAGTGCCGACAGAATCAGACAGCACGCTACAGGCAGTTTGTGTGCTCCACTCATCGAACTTCAGTTTACATCAAAACATCTTACCTTAACGTTTACAATTGACAGCGAAGTTGGCTGGTCGAGTAAAATGTTGAACAGCTCCACATTTGCCTCCTCGGCAGCCATGTGAAGACACGTCCGTCCACTTTTCAGATCCTGTGGGGATGAAAAGTGTCATTCTGGAGTCATGTGCTTTGTGCTAACGTTACCAGCTAAAGTGCTTTGTGCTAACGTTACCAGCTAAAGTGCTTTGTGCTAATGTTACCAGCTAAAGGAGGCCGGTGGTGCCTTAGTTGTGTGCTTTGTGCTAATGTTGTGGCCAAGAGATTTTCTACAAATATAACAAAAAATGCTTCTAAATTAGCTTAAACAAATCCCAGCTTTAACTTTGACGTGAAGTGGAAATGAAGCAGTTAAGTCAAAGTTTCAACAGTTACCTTTGACCCGACGGAGGCGCCCATGAGAAGCAGAATCTTGATACATTCAACGTACGTCCGCTTCCTCTGCACCATCTCCTTTGTCATGTACAAACAGGGATTTTCCAGATGCCTCAGCTCTTTAACAACAGCGTTGTGAGACATGACTGCTGCATGAAGCGGAGTTAAACCTCCAGACAGAGAAAAGGAGCGTCTCATTACAAAAACGACACTTTACAGAACCACCAGAAATAACAAGTTTTAAAGGTGAACAGAGCAAACTTACCATCATAATTGAGTATTTCAACATCGATCGGTTGCCCGCTCTTCATTAGGATTTTCCAGATGCTCTGTGGTGGAAAACACAACAATCACACTACAAGAAACAAATTGTTGAGACTTCAACTTCATGGTTCATTGAATTGGATTAGCGCACAAAGCTAAGGGATGCAAGCAAGATGTGGGTTACAGTAGAGGTTAATTTTTAATATTCCTCATGATGCGATCAAGGTCTACAGGCTTGGTGTTTCACATTATCAGCACTTAGTCGTGTTACTAATTAACACACATTGCATAGCATCGTAACAGATGGTTTGTTTGACATACTTAAAAACGAGTCCACTGAGAGCAGAGCAGCATTTACTCATTTGCAAAGTCAAATACTGTGGTACACTGATTGGGAATTAATCAGTAACTGATGACAAATTTGTTATTCATTCACCAGCGAGGACTGACAGGACTCAGAAGTTCAAGCCGGAACCTGTTCTAAGTTGATTTCATACAGTCAAGGTTTGAAAGCGTGTAAAACATTGACGTCTGGGTGTAGAGATACCAGAATTACCCAACATGATCTAGACATCTAGTTGTAGACTTTTGAAAAATCCTGATACACTGATACAGCAATATGTGCTGATGCTTTACCTGAAGACTAAGAAAGTGTCCTTTCTCGGCACACACATGCAGCGGGGAGCGTCCCCAGAGGTCTCGGGTGTTGATTTGCGCTCCGTGTCCCAGCAGGTCTTGGACAATCAAGTGCTGATTGGCGGCCGCGGCTATCTGAAGAGCGGTCTGCGTACAGAGACGCAACACAATCACAACAACTTGGATCAACAGTCAACACTGAAGAACGTAGAAGAACCAGCATGAAGCACAAGAGTTTTGTACCTGTCCATTGTGTTCTTTCGTGTCCAGCGAGCCGCATCGTGCCATGTTTGTGGCGAGCACATAAGCCAGAGCACGTTTACCTTGAGCCACCGCGATGTGAAGACACCTGGGAGTTTGAAAGGGAGACAGAAAATTATGTCCATGTGTGAATGTTTAGGTTGTATCGACTGGGTTCAATGATTTATCCATGTTATCTGATTCTTCTTTCGTAATGTCAGGCTTTGATCCATCAGCTGTTGACTCATTGCTTCAGTGAACTATGTCCAGTGTGTATCCATCACTTCCAGCTGTTTCCTGCTGGTCTAAATGGAAAACTCTCTCCATGAATACATACGTGTCACCATCTCCATCCTGGGCGCTCAGCAGCTCAGGAGAAATCCCTCCGACCCTCCGAGTCTCTTGCTGTATCTGCCAGTGAAATAAAGTCATGTTGACCTCCGAGGTTGGAGAGACTTGTTCCTGCAGAGCTGGACGCTGCACTTGTTGTCGGGTGATGTGATCGTTTTCAGGAGCGTATTCATTCGTCACACTGGAGTTTACTTGTGTCGGAGGTTCAAACAGATGTGGGCTGAAGTCGGGGGAGAAGCCATCAGATTTTGCGATCTTAAATCTATGCTCCACGTTGTTGTTGCTGTCTTGTGAGCAGTTCCATTTCTAAAATGGGATAATTTCCAAGCTGTTATTTAACTCAATAAATTTTTAATCGATGACATTTGAGATATAGATATTCTAGTGCCATAACACACCAAGAGTTGGCACTGGCCTTCAATGATTTGCATAGTAAGAGCTCGCACTGTGTTGACAGTTTGATCAGTGAACTTCTTCCTCATTCTGAAGGAACGCTACCATTTTTATCCACCATGAGTATTGCTCGTAAACAAAAAACACATTTAAGAAGAAATAAAGCACAAATAATGCAGATGATTGTTGAGTAACAGAGTTGATTGCAACATTTTCTAGGAAAGCCAAACCCTTAAAAACAATTAGACTTGTCTAATCATGCTCAGGTACATGAACAGATACCTGCTCTTCCTGTGACTAACCTGGCGTTTCATCATCAGAAGTTCTTTCACGGTGTTTCTCTTTTGGAAATAATGTGGTGGCCTGGGATCAGACGTAAGAAAACCTGAGGGGGAAATATTTTTTAATTTTATTATATACATGAAAGCAACTCAACATCGGTCCTGACAGAAGATGCTGAAGTTCACATTGGAAGTGTTCGAAAACTGAAAAGCAGTCATCAGCTAGATACACCTGTCGAATTCATACTCAACCTGTTCTTGTTAACTTGTTATAACCTTAGAAATCCTAGTTATGATTATGAACAACTTTATTATTTGGTTGTGTGAAAGTCATGTTATGTAAGTAAACTATTTGAAAATCATCTTGGATTGGGGTTAGGGTTAAAACTTTACTGAAGAACAAGCACTTTTATATGTAATAATTTAATATTTGTATCCAAGTACAGGTTTTAATGCAGGGCTTTTGGAGTTTTTTCACAGCGAGGTGTGTCAAATCTTTGCCCCCCCGAGTCCTGAAAACAATACAAATGTTCAGGGACGAGAAGATTAAGGAGTGCGTGTTTGGTTACGCTTTCATACTCCTGAAAGAGAAAGATATCCGCTTCCCAACGTTATAAAAACTAACCTTTATCGTTCATGTAGTTGGTCCCCATTGACAGAAGAGCTCTGGTTTCACTCCCTCCTGGATCCAGCATGTCTAACGAGTCATCTATTAAAAGTCCGCTCCACTTGGACCTGAAGTGTTTCGTCTCTCACGCACCTGGAATGTGAAGTGACAGAACTTGTCAGCCACTCACCTGCGCTTTTTTCTACTTGTCACCACAAGATCAGAAATGAGGAAGTGCCACCACACAAAATGCCCCACACCTGCACTCCACTTCCTTGTTGACAGGTAACTGAGGGTCACATCAAAAACTAAAGTATAAAACATTTTGTCACAACTCGAAAGTTCATCCTGGAATGAATCCTTGAAGGTGAATCAGCCTGTATTTGGTTTCTTAAGTGTTTTTTTTTTTTTTTTTTTTTTTTGCAGGTAGCTTAGTTTAAGTTTCAAGTCAAAGATAGAGCAGATTTTTATCTGAAACAGTCGGTCCTCAAACAGAAAAACAAGGGTCGGTTGATATGCAAACGAGGTCAATGTGCAGCACCAGAACCGGTGAACAATACGAGCTTTATGAGAGAATCAGTAACTCAACTGCAGAGAAAAGGAAAAGGCTCACCTGCTGGACTTCTGCAGGCTGAACCTGCTGTTGGACCTCAAAAGACCCGACTTAAAGGAAAACAAGGTGCAGGGAGGGAGTCGTGCTCACAAACCACTCCCTGCTCCACAGCTCTGGTTTCCCCTAAAGGCAGGTTGTTGTTGGATGAACTCCAGATACTCTGTGTAGTTGCTGGGGTGTGACGCTGCGTTGAATAGCAAAGGAAACAAGTTCTTATTTTATTTAAGAAACTGGAGGGAAGACTGAATAATGTTCACCAAGAAGTAACTGAGAAGTAACTAATGACTTCAGCTGTCAGATGATTGTAGAGTTAAAAGTAAAATCCAAAAAGAAACCAGAAACATTCAGAGCCAAATGAGTTTATTACTGATGACATTAATTCTCCATTAAGACCCGTTTCTATACATCAGAGGTGACAACATTTGTTTCAAACCCTTCACATTTCCAGCTACACTAGTTCCTCTTCACAAAGTCAGCACACGTGGAGCATCACATTTAGGGTTAAATGTCCCTGTAATGACTGAAGGAGCTGAACATGATTGTACACTTTTTCTACAGAATGACGTGCAGAGAGAGAACGAAGGAGTCGAGACACATTTTCACTCTTCAACAAGAAACGATGTCACAGTTAGAGGTCCGACGTGAGAACTGGTGGCGCTGTTTGCCCTGATAATTCAGTTTATTTCTCTACTTTGACTTGTTTTTAGTCTCATAATATTTGTCTATCTATCATTCAACCTTTGACAAACAAACACCAACCCATCACAAATGTATCCACATGGAAACACTGGCTTTCTTTTTTTTGTCTCAGCTCCACACAGACAGACAGTTCCACAAATGTTTACTATTTTCTGTGTCTTGCAGGTTGAAGGGGAATGCAGGTATGTTTGTACCTGGGCTGTATGTGTACATAATAAATACAAAAAGTTCTGGAATTGGTCCAGTAGATCGTCTCAGCCGGCAGCCGCATGTAAATCCTTTATTTCTCGCCAAATCCACCAGACTCCATTTGCAAAAACAGCAATTTAAGCAACGTGTGAAAAAACACAAAACTCGATTCACTGGATGCTTCCAACTATTTTTGTACCTGTTTTTAGTTATTTACACAGCAGCACATGTAAACACAGAGCCCAGGTTTAAAAATACAGCAGCTTACAATTAAATTTGTATCTTTTGTTTTACAAAGCTCCCTCTGGATTAGACAGTAATTTAAATAAATTAAATCAAAGAAATAAAACTCCACTCGGACGTTTAAGTGCGATAATGAAGATTTTTGCATAATTTGACAGAAGTTCTTCATGCCGAGGAAGGTCATGTAACTTTTTGATGCATCCAGGCAGATAAAAAAAAACAGGCAGTTTATCTAACAGATATGTGTCGCTTCTTACATTAGTTTTCTGCCATTTTCATCATCTTTTCATTGTCAAACATTTCGATCTCCAAAATAAATTACTGCTCATTTTTTTGTCCCTTCAAGGTGTTTTCAGCTGTGGAAGTTTTGTTATTTCAACGTTTCAAATTCACTTCTACATCTCCATAAACTTCTGCATGAAGATACAAAAACCTCCCGATTCATCTTCGCCACATTTTTACGAAAGTATGTACACTCGACTTCATCACTTCATCAACTCTCCTCCCTTCCATCCCTTGTTTTCACTTCAGTACAATCTAACTTGAGCTTCCTGTGCCTCAATCCAGACTGCTGAAAAAATAAATATTAGACTCTGTTAGTTCCCATAGGACAAAACCAAAAAAATATTTAAAGTGCACTAAAAAATACCTCTGTAGCTCATAGTGGAGGGTCTCGAACGACAAAACATCACAAAGTGGCTGTCAGACGACTGTTCAAGGGGTGACAGTGAAGTGACAAACGACACGTAACGGAAATTAGACAGTGAACATTAAGTTTCTACACAGTGAAGCTCAGAAATTCATATCAAGATCGTAAAAAAAAAAAAAAATACACTGCATGCGCGCTCAAGATTCTAACGTACCGATGTGTCCTCTGCAAAGAAAATGCTTTAAAATAAAAAAAGGGAGGAAATAATAAAAGAAAAAGTCCCGTTTGTCAGTTCAGACGCGTCCTGGTTTTCCTGTCGGACTCAGCAGGAGCGACTTCCTGAAGTGGTGGTCCGGCGTGAAGAGCGTTTGTTCCACTTTCCTCTTTACTTCAATGCCTCCGGGGAGTCGCAGCCTAGTCGTGGCCTGATGTCGACAGAGACAGAAAGAAGACGTTTTGCATTAATGGAGTATGACATCACATTCAAGCTTGCTGCAGTTACATAACAGAACGCCTGACAGCTCGACTACTTCCTGGTAGAGGAGACTATCATCTTAATTCATAGCATAATATAAACTGTTCTGATTTATGATCAATGCTTAGTGACGCTGACACCGACCTGCCAGGTATCGTGCACCGACTAACATCAGCATGCTGCCCATGATGTAGAAGCCCAGCGGGGCGCTGCTGAAGATGCTCGTTTCACCTGGAGGAGAACGACAAGTCAAAAACTAAAACTTGTGGCCGAAATCAAAAGAACAATGTTAAGACAAATTCCGTCCTTCCTACCGTTTCCATTACCGACCGGCTCCGTCGTCTCCCAGTTCATGGACTTCTGCACCGCCTTCTTCCATCGAGCGTACCGGAACTCACTTTCTGCAGAGCACAAACAGAGACATCTTTATGTTTAACGCAGGAGGTCCTGAACACGCAGAACATGAGGAGCAGCTCGGTTCTACCTTCAGGGTTGATCTGAGGCTCGAACTTCTCCGACGTGACTTCGCTCAGGTCCTCTGGGTTCAGACTCCAGACGCTCACGCCTTCCGCTGCCCCCGCTGCCATCGCTGCACCCAGAGCCGTGGTCTCAGGCATGGACGGCTTCACTGGAGATGACAAGTAACACGGTCATTACTGGTCACAACAAGAATATAAACACAAGTCATGAAATCTAATTGAAAATGTTCTTTATCATTTCTTTATCACATCAGTTCACTGGCAACAAAAAGACGGTTATGATGTTAAAAGACTGTGTGTCGTGACATCCTCTGGGATTTACTCCACTTCCACTGAGCTGTAACATCATTCTGTCACATGCTGATAAATGTCCCGTCTCCATCTCCAAACATCCTGTATCTCTGAGCTGATCGCACCGGTGGCAACAGAACCAGTTTGGTCGCTGCCAGAGTTTGTTTGTTTTGTCTATCAACTGATTCCTTTTACTGCACACATCAGCACAGGCCGAAAAACTTTCAATGCCTGTTTCACATCCATGCTGGAGAGAGAAAGGATTTAAAACATAGGACAGGAAAATCAGAAATCATTGATGAAACTTAAAAAATGACCTCATCTGATAACATTTCTCCCTGATTTCTGTAGATTTCCACTGGTTGTTTAACAATGACCCCACCTTACTTACATATTTTGTTTAAAAACTCTTTTAAAAAATGACATGATGTGCATTTAAGAACCTGTGTGACCTCCGTATGACAACACCTGGATGTGGATTCTTACCGACAGGGATGCAGAGAATGTCCGCCTGCAGCTGCATCAGCAGCCTGTTGGACGTCATTCCTCCGTCCACCTGGAGCTGAGTCAGCGGGATGCCGCTGTCCTGGTTCATGGCGTCCAGGATCTGCATACGAATACCCACATTTTTTTTTAAAAAATAGCAGTTCTGTGACTTACACAGCGATCAGACTTGCCAATTAGAGGCGGAGCTTACCTCTCGTGTCTGGAAACAAACAGCTTCCAGGGCAGCGAACGCAAGATGACTCTTGTTTGTAAACTGAGTTAACCCACAAATGATCCTGTGACACAGAGGAAGACGTGTTTCAGCCAGGAATCACTTTAGACCTGTGAGCTGCAGGACGGGGTCGGTGTCGGTCTTACCCTCTCGCACTGGGCTCCCAGTACGGTGCATAAAGACCCGAAAACGCAGGAACAAAGTAACAACCGTAGGATGTTCCGACTGATGCGGCCAGCTTCTCTGCACGGGGAGACAAACTTTGAGTATCTCTTCACAGATATTCTACAGGCTGAACGACACCACATCTGATTCGTCTTCAAAACGTACCGAGCTCTTCTGACGATCCGATGATCCCGAGGTTGTCCTGCAGCCAACGGACCACAGCTCCCGCGATGGCCACAGAGCCCTGCAGGGAAAAAGAAGAAAAAACGTACCTGTGAAGTGAAAGATCAGGAATGACAGGAAAAAGGGAACATGAGTATATTCAGGACGCCGTACCTCTAGTGCGTAACAGGCAGGTTTGTCCCGGCCGAGTTTGTACGCCACAGTGGTCAGCAGGCCGTGATCTGACATCACAGGCTGCAAAACAACAGTAAGATAGGACGTGTGCACGATTTAAAGAGTGATTCAAATACAAATCATCACTTGTATACGTTATAAATGACTCGTAATAGCTCAATTTTGTAGCATTTTACTAGCTTACAAGATGAGTGAATGCACCATGTTTTGCTTTCTTTAGGTTATCAAAATTAAAGTCTTCTGTAACGTACCTTCGGTCCAGTGTTTCGCAGCAGGAAGCAGCCGGTTCCGTACCTGAAACACCAGACAAGACAAACGTTTAGTCGAGTGTCCAACGACCACATCTGAAGGGAGATCCGTCGTTTAAAAAAAAACAAAAAAAACAGAGAAAAAGTCGCTCACGTGTTTTTCGCCTGTCCGTCCTGAAAACACATCTGTCCAACCAGCGCTGCTGACTGATCCCCGAGACACTGTGTTGTTAAAGAGCAGTCGTAAATTAAAAACTTTGAGGTAAATAAAGTACATGGAGACGATGCTGGAGAGTTAAAACAGAGATGAACCTACCCCTGAAATGGGGATACCTGAGAGAGCTCCGGATTTCTGTTGAGAGAGAAGACAAACTTAATAACTGCGACACTGAAATCAGATTACAAGGAGCAATAAAAGATCATTTGGAGGGTTTTGTTTCGTCTCAAATTTGTTGTATTTTTATACCAAACTTCAGACAAAAGATAATTGAAAAATTGTATGAAATGATGATGTTCTGGTTTTCAGACACGACTGATTACACAAACAATTTGTACACAACAGCAGCTCCAGATAAAATCAGTCATAAATGGAAAAACATCATTTTTAAATACAACGTTGCCGCGACAACAACCAAAAAGAGATTTGTTCATTATTTGACTACATGAAGCCAAATAACTAAAATATACAGACTTTAACTCTACCACAATATTTGGACAATAAAGCACATTGTGACATGAGGAGGGGAACCGGGGCAGCCTCTGTAAATCAAAATGTCTTCACTCCCAAGTTGTTGTTTGGGTTAGAAGTTTTAGAGACACGGCACACGGTTAGTTAAAAAAAACAAACAAAATGTACCAAAGAGTGAAGAGATTTAGAGACGAGATGGGACGGTGCAGAGGATGACGACCACCAGCCGAGCAGCATGCCAACAACAGAAGCAATGAGGGACGAGGGGGAACCATCCAGTTCATTTCCAATGTTTTATCTGTTGGTTTCCATGTTGTCTGTTTGGGTAATCTGCCACTAGAGGGCAGCAAAACAGGCTTCGATTCCAAAACTGACGCATCTTAACATCACAACAAGGACTCTTTAGCTGCTTAATGTTTTATTACTTTTGCCAGCGAGTTGTTAACTTGTCTGTCTGTAGATTGGGTGCCGAGGCAGGCAGCCTAAAATCTTTTTTTTTTTGAGTCTCTTTGCTGAAAACAACATCCTGAATGACGGTTTCGATAGCAGTAAGAAAAAGCTTAAAACACTGACGGCCTGGAGAACAAAAACTACCGTTAGATTGTGATCGATCTTGAAGCCGTCTGCAATCTACTCGTAAAGATTCTGATTTTCTGACAAACAAATTGCGGCGTAGTTACTGTGTTACTGTTACGTCCATGTCAAATAAATCAACTCAATAGTTCATGTTTTACGTTAGCAGAGCTGCGAGGATTAGGCGATTAATCAATTGGAAGATTGAGTCGTTTTTTCTGGCAAATATGTCAAAACATTTTTCAGCTCCAACTTTTTAAATGTGAAGATTTGCTGCTTTCATTTCATGTCATTTATGACAGAAAAGGAAACAATTTGAAGACCTCACTTTAGGCTCTGGAAAAATTGGGATTTTGTTTTTAATCATATGGACTGAATATTTAATGTATTAATCGTGAAGCCAGCAGATTAACTGATAGTCGTTAGTTGCGGCCCAACGTGTTAGTAAAGACTTACAACCAAGCAGCAGTGAGGGATTTGCACCGATATGTGGAAAAAGGACCAAAATCTGACTGTTAATACAAGTTTTCCTACAACCACACTGAACAATGAGCCTCCATGTGAATGTTGGAAATGCACTGTGTGATGGCGAGTGTTCGCTGTGGCCACGTGGAAGCAGGACGGGTTGATTTTTGCACGGTCGGGGGGGGAAAAAAAACAGTGATGGCGAGTTTGACTGTACTTACCCGGCTAGAACATATTTTCTACCAGTGAGAGAAAAGGAGACAATGGCACACACAAAAAAAAATGCCTAAAAGAATTTCTCAGTCAACCTTCATGCACAAACAGTCTGAACGCATGTTAACTGAAAACAAGAGCACAGAAACAGAACTGTCATCTTATTAGTGGCCTGTTGCATGAGACGCACTCTGTTAACAAAACACTAGCGACACAGCAAAAAGGTAAAAAGTTAATATAGTGAAATCTAAAAGTAGACTAGATTTGTTAAGATATCGGCAGATTGATGCACGCTCACCATGAGACCATATATTTCGGAGGAGCTTCTCACTCTGGGCAAGATCTCCATGGGAATACCAAAATATCTGCCAGGAATCAAAAGAGCAAAATCACGAAATTAATATATCATATCTGCTTTTCTTGCTGCCTTTTTTCTTTTTAAAATAAACGGCGGCATGACGGAGCTAGAGTAAAAGTGAAAGATGGCTGCCGTACTTGCAAAGTTCTGGGTCCCAGTCCATGGTGTGAATGTTAAACAGCATGGTTCTGCTGGCGTTGGTCACATCTGTGCAGTGGACGCCGCCTTTCTTCCCTCCTGTCAAACACTATCAGACGGCCGTCATCAACACACACACAGAGTCAGTCTCCAGATTTGGCATTCAGATAAAAGTTTGGGGCTTGAAGTCGTTCTTTACCCAGATGAGCCAGGAGTCCACGGTGCCGAACATGGCGCGGTGACACACGACGGCTTCCCGGACATCGTCTACGTTGTCCATCAGCCAGCGGAGTTTCACTGCGCTGAAGTAAGTGCTGATCGGGAGTCCTGTTTTATGCTGCAGCAGGAAAACAGCGTCAGTGCCGCGAGTTTCCTTTAACCTGTCACTGCACTCGACAACTAAAACAGAAAGGAGCTCACCTTCAGGTGGTTCTTATTCCTTCCTGGAGTTTTGTTAATAAGACGTTCGACTGTCGACTGAGTCCGCAGGTCGAGCCACACTGTGTGAAAACACTTCTGTTAGTTCACAGCAAGGGAGGACAGGATGGAAGAACAACATACAGAGACCCAAAACTTTACCGATAGCATTGTAGAGCGGCTCCCCGGTCTCCTTATCCCAAACCAGTGTGGTCTCTCTTTGGTTGGTCACTCCGATAGCTGAAGAACGAGATTTAATACCATGAAACACCTCTTTGATTTAAATGTTCTGCTCCAGCGGGTGGCAGCGTTAGCCACACGTGTGACTACCTTTAATGTTTGAGATGTCGATGTTGAGCTGGGTGAGCTTCTCGCACGTCCGCTCCATGCACTCGTACACAGACTGCAGGATCTCTTTGGGGTCCTCCTCCACCCAGCTGACAAGACAATAACAACATGTCATAATCTGTGAGTGCATCTTTGAGGATCAGATCTTTCTTTTTTTACTTACCCTTCTTTTGGGAAGCTCTGCTTGATCTCCACCTGATGGTGGCTGAGGAGCTCTGCTGTTTTGGAATTAAACACCTTCAGAGGAGAGAAAACAGGAACAGAGATAGAAGGTGAGCTGGAGACACATCACTCGATTCATAATTCATGCAGGGACAGATGACCAAACGCGACATGATAAACAGGACAGGCAACATTCTTAAAGACAGCAATGACTTTCTACTGCAGTGCAGCACCGTTCTCACTCTGCAGTTATGGAGGCTTTGCTTTACTCCCGTCACCTTTTCACAGCACAGTTATCGCAGCTATAAATACATCTGCACATGTTGTGTGGCTTTACAAAACCTTAAGAGACACATACATACACATATATGTTGTTGTGTCGTCAGAAACAGTACAAAAGCCAAAATGTATGCAATTACAAACATGAAACAGCACGACAACCAGCAAATATGCACATTAGAGGAGCTGTAGGCAATGAAATGTACAGATTTATGCTTTGAAAATGACTTAAAAGACAATAAAATAGTAGTTATTTCTGGACTGATTCAGCTGAATTTTCTTCCACTACCACAATTTGACATGACCTCCTCACTCTCACTCAAGGAAATACTCTGCCGCTGCCTTCAGGCTCTGTTGGCAGCATGACAATAATGTGCTGCAGCAAACAGATGACCAGAGAATTTCATCTGTGTTTTCTTTTTGTTTGCTGAGTGAAAAGCAAAATCCATTTATCCACCCTTTAATGCCAGCATACATCCATTTAACAGCCTTAATATTAAAATGTGTTAAACGGCATTCTGCATGAGGGAATTAAGTATTAAAGCCTCTGTCACATCCCATCATCCGAGGAGCTTATATGGAGCACTAGAAAGGTAAAATCATATCGAGCTTTTAATTTACAGCCTTTATCACCAACAACACAGCTCATTTATTGACGTTCAGACCAAATAACAGAACTGTAACACAGGTTACAAGGTGCCAATGTGGCTGTAAGGCTACACGCTCAGTAAAGAATCCACAAGGTGCAAATTCAGCCAAGGACACCTCCAGCTTCAACACGTTTATGAGCCAGACACTGAACACATCACAGCTAGCTAACACTGACAGGAGCCGGGAGGTGTCCGACTCACCAAAAACCTGGTGGAGCTCGTTCCCTGGTCTATGGCAGCGACCAGCGGGCCCAGCATTATCCGGTGTGAGGACGCGGCCATGGTGCCGTTCATGGGCAGCCCCGGAGCTTCGGCACCGAACTGGAGAGGAAACCGATTAACCACCACCGGTAAAGCGGCTCAAGCTCAACCAAAGACGGTCAGTGGGTCAGTCGCGGGATTCAAGCGTAGCGGTCGTGCTGGCGCTCAGTGATGACGCAAGCAGTTGAGAACTCACAGCAACGGTCTGTGAAAAAAAAACCAAAACATTAAATACCATTAAAATACCAATAATTCACTGCTTTGCCACTTTACATCTTAAATGAGCTTTAATTCTACGCATTCGGATAAATTAAATAATAAAAGATACATATTTGTTGCGGACATTTATATTTTCTGCTGTTAGGTGGCACAAATTCCACATGATGTATATGTTGACACTGCTAGTCAAGGACAAAGGCGGACTCTTCCCTTGCGACGACATATTTAGAAATGAAAGACCTGAAACTGATGACTTTCATTGTTGGAGATATCTTTGTATCTTGAGGGTCAAAAGGGAGCGTTCCCATACCGGGAGTCGAACCCGGGCCGCCTGGGTGAAAACCAGGAATCCTAACCGCTAGACCATATGGGACGATGCGCAGAAATAGAGAATCATGTGCTTTTATACATAGCTAGATTTTAAGTTGTTTCTTATTTTGTAGTTAAGGTAGGTAATATGCATTCAAAATGGTATGGTCAGGTCCTGCATTTCACATTGCCTCGTCTAATATCCTTGATATTGTTCCGGTGAAAGTGTCATCCCACGTTAGCCATTGGGGAAAAGGTATATGGACCAAATTGGAGTTTTAAAAAGAACAATTAAGATTCATGTATTACTACTCTCTAATTTTGAAGTAGCTCAAATCTTCTTTTAAGGAATCAATGGTGTAGTTGAAGGGTGCATGAGGGTTTTTGTTAGCCCGTTGCTCCACTAGGGGGCAATAAAACATCAAAACAAACCGGTGGAGATTTATTTTCTTCTATTTTTCTTTTCTTGACGACCCTTGACCTTTTTATGAGATTGAAAAAAAATGTTTTTGATTGTTTATTTAACTATTTTTAATATATTTACGACGTTTTTACATCTGATATCCGTGTGAGGGTTCGTCTGTGCGGCGCCGTGCGATGTCGTCATCACTAGTGGACAGTGTTGTGATTCTTGAAATGTGGGAAGCGGTTGTGTCTTTAGTAGGTTCATTATAACGTCTTTCTCGTGATTTAACCCCCAAGTCTTAAACATGTAAGTACTGAGATACAGTCAGACACTTGTTATGAAGTTAAAATATGTGGCACATTCTGTTAAATACTCAGCAGTTAGCAGAAAACAGAAAGTTAGCAGCGTTAGCTGTCCAGGCTAAAGCTAATCCAATTCAGGGATGTCTTGTTAGCTAATACTGGTTTTGTACTTTTTCAGGGCTGACTACTGGAAGTCACAACCGAGGAAGTTCTGTCAGTACTGCAAGTGTTGGATTGCTGATAATAAGCCTGTGAGTTGGATAAAATGCATAGTAAATGTCGCAGAGGAAAAGACAGTGTCAGTACATGTTATGCTAATGTTTTAGCTGATGTTTGTTTTGTTCTGCAGAGTGTTGAGTTCCACGAAAGAGGGAAGAACCACAAAGAAAATGTGGCTGCAAAAATTTCAGAGGTAATGACAATTACATGCTGATGGAATCACGCCAGCGATCAGGAGTGAAATGCTACTCATCCTCTGCCTGTCTGCTCATGCAGAAACACACACATGCTAATAGATTCACATGTCTCCAAACTGCACATTATTTATAACCTAAAGTGAAGCATCTCAGTGACACTCACACAGGCGTTAGTATTAACATCTTGCCTGTCTTGGCACCGCTCTCAGGACTGGCAGCAGAGATAAGGTCCACACATGACACTCTGCCTCCCGAAGCTCTCTTCTTATTGGCCACCAGCGGCTGACACTCATCTCATCATATCTTTCTCTGTGCAGATTAAAAAGAAGAGCATCGACAAGGCGAAGCAGGAGGAAAAACAGTCCAAAGCATTCGCAGCGATGGAGGAGGCTGCGATGAAGGCGTATCAGGAGGATCTGAAGAGGATGGAGAGGGAGGCAGCAGGTAATACTTTATATTTTAATGAAATAGTGTTTGAGGAGAGGTGTTTGCTTTTTGATGGCTTTTTTTTTTAAATGATGTGTGTGTTTTGTTTTTTATCAGGTTTACCACCCATAGAAACTCCAGAGCCAAGAGTGAAGCCACAGGTGAGACCTCAGGTGAAGCCACAGGGGAATCCTCAGGCCAAACCACAGTCAAAAAAACAGCAGTTTAAAGGGAGAGCTAACAAGAAGCCCAGAGAGCAAACGGCACAGCAGGTTTGGGTCGAAGGAAGGTCAGAAGATGGAAACACGTACTACTACAACACAATAACCGGAGGTGAGGATCACCTGAAAACACCAGGATGAAACTGTCCTGTACACCACAATACTTTTATCCTTTTTTTGTACTTCTCTTTTCTGAATGGTCCATTTTCCATGTGTTTTGACACATTCTACAGAATCTCAATGGGAAAACCCGGAGAGTTCCCAGGGAGAAAGTTCAGCCTCTGTTCAGGCTGTACAGCCTGAGGTTAGTATTCGCTTTATTCTTTGTGCATTTTTTGCCTATTAAATATATTTTAAATGTGGTTTTATGCACTATTGTTCTCTGACAACATGCATGTATGTGTTTTGTCTTTAGAGCTCTTCTCCTTGGATGGAAGCTGTTAGTCCTGATGGTTATACTTATTACTACAACTCAGAGACTGGAGGTAGAATCTTTTTTGATTTCATGTCTTAGTTTTCTGTTACAGGCTTATAATGACACACTCCATCTTCCTCACCTCTCAGAGTCCAGCTGGGAGAAGCCAGCAGACTTCCCCTCCAATGTGGCTTCTGGATCAGAACCAACCAAGGAGGAAGAGTGTCCGGAAGAGCCTGCAACCCCTCAGCCGGAGTCACTCTCAGGAGGAGAGGAGAGCTCTAACGGGGCACCGCCATCTCAGGAGGCTGAACCTCCTGAAGAAGCCAGTCAGCAGCCCAAAGTCCCAAAGATCTCCTTCAGGGTGAGAGTGAATGAAACTTACATATCTGCTTGTCAAGATTATGTGGAGAAATTCTCAGCTCTCAGTTTTGTTCTTGTTTTCAGAAAAGGAAAGCCGAAGCCGAGCCTGTGGAACAGGAGGAGGAGGATAAAGCGAGTGACGACGCTCCTAAAGAAGACGCCGAAGAGACAAAAAAAGAGGAAATGGTCCAAAGCGTGACAGCTGAACCTGAAGAGAAGAAAGAGGTGCCACAAAGTGTGACACAAGCCAAACGACCAAAAGCTACAAACCCATACGGTACCTGGGAAAAGATCCAGGAAGAGGATGATCCATAGTAAGTGATGTTTGAATGAGGACACTGATAGAAAAGACTGTGGATATACATGTCAAGCTCTAAATGTTCCTTTCTTCTTCCTCTCCAGTGCCAGTGTGGACTTACAGCTGCCTCAGGTGGAAGGAAGCGCGGCCAGCGCTGCAGGCGACCTGCCGCCGGAGCCGAAACCGAAGTTCAAGGAACGCATCATCACCTCGCTGGGAGACGAAGGCGGACCGGCTTCATTCAGGAAAAACAAGACACAGAACGGCAAAAACAGGAGCCTTCGACAGAGAGACAACGACGACTGAGCCGGGCAGGAAAACTTAGAGCATGAATGCAGCAGAATAAGACTTTGACACCAACACAGGAACCTTTAGATGCAAAATTTTGAATTTGAAGCATATTAAATGTATTAGAAGACTGTGTATTTTTTTTTATACATGAGAGCACAAGTATCTTTTATTTTTAAAACTGATTTTAGGTAAATCGGCCAGAGAAGGACGAGGTAAAGCCTAATAATGACGTCCAGAGGTCACAATCAATGTCACACTTTTACAGTCTTACTTTCCTTTGGACAATATTATTTTTTAAAAGTCAGAACTGTGACTTCCATCTTCCTTACAGAGCAACTCATAACTTTTTCTATTTTCATATCTGTACTTTTTTTTTACTCGGACAAGAAAAGGAGTAAGTTGTCTTTGTGGAAACATTTCAATATCTGTCAGTTAAAATGTTTCACTTTCATAAAACAGTATAAATATGAGTGATTAAAGATGAGAATATTCTAGAAGTGTCCTGGTAATTGTCAGCAAAATTATTTCAAGAATTAAACTAAATAATTTATCATAGTGTATTTCATTTTTTAAAAAGGCTGGAATCAAGAAAACATTTCTGATGAGGTCAAATATTTGATGTTGCTGGTCAGCTGGCACACACATGCAGGGCGTGACGTTTTTATGTCTGGAGAGTGTGTATAAAATTGATAGGTGGTTTCACCGCACCCTGATTGGCAGAGAACCAGGAAGGACACTTGGCGACAAACAACACTGCGGTCTGTTTACAGTCAGCTGTTACTTAAATTTTCATGAGACAAAATACATAATTTAACATTTTATTAAAAAACAAAAAACCTCTTTTAGTACTTTGTGCTACATTCCATCCTTTGATTTTTGCACAAGCACGTTTAAATATTAACATTAAAATAATATATTTCAGCTGTGGTCTGTAGTCAAAGTGCTGTAAGACACAATCGAGAACTCCATCCAGCTCATGACAGATGGTAAGTTCGGTTCTCTACGTCGTGGTGGCCGTCAGTCTGCAGATCGTCCGGACTCTGTCGGTTTCAGACTGCTGCTGCTCTCCACCACCTCCAGCAGAGCCTCCGTCTCTAAGTGTTTGAGGACGTCACAGATCAGATCATGGAGCGCTTCGCCTCCTTTCATGAACTCCTACATGTGGACCACAACCAGAGAGAACTGGAGTAAATAAACCAGACTACAAGCTGGAGTGAATAAAGCGGACTAAAAAGGACATGTAACACAACAGCCTTGCACTCCTTCACTATCTAACCTTAATGTCTCTTGTAACATATCCAGTCCTGTGATCTGTGACACGATCCTGGCTGAAGTTGTAGGAACGAATCCTGTCTGACTGAGAGCGTGAGCCCACCTGTCGTCACAGATGTGGGAGGAAACCGGTGAGAAAGATGACGTATTAAAGATCTGTAAATATATTCCTATGTACTTCGTTAGAGGAGGTCTCTCACCTGCTGTTTTCGTGCTGTGTGCCTCTGTTCTGTCTCTTTACCCATCATGCTCTGGTAGAGGCGGGCCTTCAGCATACGCATGGCTCTGTCTCTGTTCTGCAGCTGAGAGCGAGTCTGCTGACACTCAGCTATAATACCTGTTAGTATAACCAATCAAAACAGATGTCAAACAGGCCGGATCTGTAAATCATATGAAACCTGAGCTGTTTGTTTCTGGTGTTCTGGGATGTTTTACCAGTGGGAAGATGAACGACGCGCACTGCGCTGTCTGTTGTGTTCACACTTTGACCTCCAGCACCTCGAGATCTGAATGTATCGATGCGAAGATCCTTTGGATCGATGTGGACATCAAACTAATGATGAACAGAGGAAACAAAAATAGTGAGGCTCACTTTTAAATGAACTGATGAATAAGCAGGTAGTGAGGAGATGAGCGTTGCGTGTACCTCCACTGGCTGAGGAAGGATGATGACTGTCATGGTCCCCGTGTGGATACGCTGCATCCTGGAGGAGAGGCCCACCTCAGGGATCCTCTGCACCCGGTGAGTTCCTCCTTCATGCTTCAGGTGTCTGTACACACTCTCACCAGCTATTCTCACCGCTGCATGATGCAAACCACCTGAGCGAGACAAGTCAGTTAGTGTAGACACGGCAAGAAAACAACAGGAGGAGCTGCTGGAAACAACAGACATGATTAATTTGATGTGATTGTATTACAGTCAATGGGAGAAAAAGTGTTTTCTTTCATTTTCTTCTGGTGTGTTCCTTCTGTACATCTCTCATAGACTTAAATACAACTGGCACTGTCATAACATGTGACTTACCATATTCAGCAGGTGTGTAGTTCAGAACCTCAAAGTCCCAGTTCTTGTACCAGGCGAACCCCTGGTACATGTCGAACATCTCTCTGGTGAACTGCTGACAGATGTCACCTGAAACCACACGAATAGGTGATAAGAAAAACATACTGGATGCTGTTCTTGGTAAAGATAAAAGCTGAGCCTTTCGTACCTCCTGTTGTCCGTCCTGCTACGACCTCCAGCAGAATATTACTGGAGTCCAGAGGGTCGGAGGGCACCAGAGCTTTGATCAGCTGGACAGAAAGAAGATCATTAACTAAACACATTCATACAAATTGTTTATATCATTCCTCTGTGTCGCCTTACATCTTCTCTCAGGGTCACAATCCTGCGGGACATCTGTGCCTCCTCCTCTTTCAGCAGCTGGGTTAACTGTTCATCTTCATCTTTAGCACCAGCAGAACCTGAAGAGGGAAACCAGACTGATTTACCACATTTGGATGATTGTTACAGACAGAAGTGCACAAATGAAATACACCCACTCACTGTGCAGCAGTGACAGGACTTCCTCCAGGTCTCCCAGGGCTTGTTCGATCCTCTCAAACACATTAGCCACAGGCAGCAGCTCTGTGTGTCTCTTCATGAGCACCTTTCTGTCCGTCTCGTTGAGGTGAGCTTGTTGTAGCCTCTCACTTAGCTCCTTATATTCATCCATGAGCTGCTGCAGATACCTCTGAACAGACTCGTTCTTGTATAAATCCCCAAACTGACTGTGATAGAAGCGTGTCGGTGCTGGTGTAACCCAGTGTGGCTCCTCTGTCAGGCTAGCATGTCTGTGTCCTGTCAGTGTCCTCCATCTTCCTCCTCCTCTGCTGCAAAAAGCTACGCGGCTACACAAAGTGCAGATCCGAGACCAGCGACTTACGAACATTTGACTACATTTAGAAGAGATATAAGTACAGAAAAAAACAATGTTTACACGCTTTGTTCCATGTGTTTACAAAGTGCTGCTGTTAGCTAACGCTAGCCGGAAGGGAGACCGGATGTAGTTTGGGGGCGAAAGAGGTCGCGAAGAAGAAGAAGAAGAAGAAGTGCACTCTGGGAAATGCAGTTAGCGTATCGACCGTTAACGTTTTTATAATTTAAGACGCTGAGTTATTTAAACACTAAAACGCTGATTTTGTTATTACATTTTTTGCTAATTAAGTAGCAAATTTATCGCGTCAATATCATCTTAGCTAAACTTTTACTTTCTGTTCAAGTTTGACATTTTGTGCATCAGTTAGCTATGTTAGCTAGTTTGGGTTAACGTTTAAGGCTAGCCAACTTAGCCATCATAACCAGCGTTAACGTAAAAATGTTCTTATTTAATTGTATTTTTCCCCCAATAAACAACTTTATACTGTCACTCTAATATTCTCTACTTACCAAAGTTTGAAATTTAGTTAGTAAGCTGCCATTACAAGTAATCTGACGCCTACGCTAGTAGTGCTAGCTCACATTTTTTAAAAATGTCTGAAAATGGTCATATATTAACTATTATTTGTTATTTTAATTATGTTAGCTAGCATTAAAACTAGCCTCATGCCTAAGATAGTAGTGTTAACTAACATTTAACACTAAATGATCTATCTAATGAAAATATTAGTACAAACACTAATTATAGCTAGCCTTGATAGATGATTAGTTAGTAATTAATATGAACTAAATTTTGACCTATTTTGCTGCTTGAATTCACCATTTTGTGATTGTTTCACCAAAGCTAAAACCAAATTAATAATGTGTTCGCTGCATTTTTAAAGCCATAATATTTCGTTACTGTTTTCAGGGTATTTGTCAACATGTCAAAATGACAAGATTATATTCAGGAAATGCTGCTAGAAAAACCTACTTGGCTGAGGGCTAATGCTTTTTATGTGAAAATGTGGCAGCTAACTTCATTAACTGTAATGAAATTAAATACTGTTTTGTTAACTGTCCCTCAGGAACACAGGTGTAAACAGTAGAGTTTTAATTAATGGGGTGGAGGATGTGATTTAGGCCCTGAAAGAGAACCAGAAGATACTCCTGCAGATTCACCTTTACCCCTGAAGCTAACACTGCTGAACTCCATTATGCACTTAAAAACACTTCTTGGCATTTATTTACCTATATGAAAATGTCTTACATGACCTATTAACAGTGGAAGAGATGCCTCAATAGATAAAAAATACTATTTTGATTGCTGTCTTGTGTTGCTGTTACGTCACTGGACCAACAGAGGGCATCAGTGTCAAATACATAACTTAACTTAATCTGGTTCAGTTCATCACAAAACCCTCAACTAGACTGTTTAACGGTCATTTGATCTCAGGTGTTAATTTAACGGTTACTGCTGATCAACAACAACAAAATAACCCAGCTGAGATGTGTAATTATTTGTCTTTTATCACAGTATTTGTTTTCCTTTCATAACAGGACAGCATGTAAAGTCACCAAATTGGGGTCAGCATCAGCACCAGCAGGACGTGGGATGGGATTTTAGGTCGAGCGATGACAGTGAGCTTGTTTTTTGTCCAGTCAGTGTCCAACAACGGCGACCCCGTGCTGAACAAAAGCCAAGTGTCGGCTGTAACTGTCCGCGTGTGATGGAGTTGTTTTTCGGTACATGCTGTTCCAGCTTCCACTTCACTGGGCCGCTTGACGGGCCGTGAGGTGACAGTCCCACTGCCGGCGAACAAGGGCGTGACTGTGCTACATCAGCCAGAACTCCAGCCTAATTGAACAATGAGGCTGCCTCTTCAGGAACCTTCTCCACAGTGTCTCTTAGGACAATTATATAAAACTGTGGGTTCGGTTCTGGGGTTCTGCTGGTTTGTGTTATTTCGGGCTGGAGGCTCCGATGGTTCAGTTGTTTGTCTCTTTTGTTTTAGGATTAGTTCCATTTAGGTCTTTTGAGCTGAAGCTTGTTTAATTGCTCACCTTGTGTCTGGTGTCCTCCGGCCTCCTGTTCAGCTTTTATTTTGCCGTAACAACATTGTTGATTGTTTTCTCGATTAATCGATTCGTCGTCGGTCTATAAAATGTCAGAACGTGGTGAAAACTGTCGACAAGTGTCTATCAAAACCCCAAAAGATGTTGCTCTTAAATGTGTCGTTTTGTCCAAAGATATTTGCTTTACTGTCATAGGGCGGCAAAGAAATATATGGGAAATATTCACAATTTATATTGTTATTTGAACAGCATTTTAAGTCATCATTTCCGTAGGTTTTCAGGCAATAAATTCAACCAATTTGACATATAAAACCAATTATTCCATGAGTTATATGTGTGTAAAAGTAACCTACACTTATAATTTACAATCAGGGGAGTCTGTCTGAATGTGTGGGACAACATGTGATGAATTACCTGAAAGTTAAGGACCGGTGTAGGATTACCCACTCAACCACAAATTATACTTTAGTGGGCCGTTTCCTCAAAGGATGAAATCCCGTCCAGTCACTGACCTTGTGTTCAGCAAGCTGCCCAAAGCGTCCTCTTGGAAAAGACGGTCCTGTATATATTTAAACACACACTGCAGTGTGACGACTGCTGTGTGACCTTTTAATTCTATTTTTCTCTACCTTAGCATCGTCAAACAAACTGTGTTGCACTTGCATAACGAGGGGTTCCCACTTCTATTTGTGGGGGAAACTATTTAGATGAATGCCATTCCTATCCTCCTCAAGATAATTAAGCCCCCGGCTAATTAGTGGAACGAATTAAACGCCAGCTTTTTCTACCACATGCTGGTTTTCTTCATTTGGCTGTGGCACATTCGTCTACTTCCGTCACTTCGAAATACAGTTTTGCTGCCAAAATGGGGAACAAAGACGAAGAGTTTAGGGATTCACAGACAACATAAACTGACGAACATATGCCAGTTTAGAGAGTTTGTTTTCCTGTAAAGACATAAAACATATTTACTCAAGTGTATCACCCGTAAAAGCCACTTTTTACAAGTACCTCAACTGTTCTCATCCTATAAAAAGACTCAAAACCGGCCAAGAAACTACTTTCACCTTGTGTTCACCTTGTGTTGATGAATGAGTCTGCCACCGAAAACGTGCTTGGCAAGCTTTCTCATGGACTGAAGAACGGCTGAGCTCATTTATTTCTCGTCGTTGAGTGGATGTGCTGTTTATTCCCTCCGCCTCTCCGGCAGAACCGGGTCCATAGAGAAGCCGGTGGACAGGGAGGATGAAATATCTACTGATGGCAACATCTGGCGTCCAACTCGCAGCCTTCCCTCAGCATCAAAAGATTCACATAAATTGGGATCAACATCTTCTTACATATACAAACAAATAGATTCTCAACTAACAAAATCCCTAAAATAGTGACTAACAGATGGAAACTGTCTACGTTCCAGAGCAGAAAGCGTCTTTTAATGGTTACATAACACAGATATAATCTCATACACCTTGTTCTACTGTCTACAAGCTATAAATCTTCACCCGAACACAACACGACAGCCTGTAATTTAATATTCCAGTCCGAGCTGCATTTTGTTTTCCTCTGCACACCACCCTTAAAGGTCGCGCCGTGTCTCGTGCATGTTGAAGCGCGTCTGCTCGACACCTTCATGGCCGTTAGCGCCTCTCGTGCTGGCTCGCTGCCCGCGTACGTTGCGTGGAGGCAAAGCCAGCTGTGTGAGAAACCGTTACGCGCATGCCTTCCAGAGTCGTGTGTGATAAATTCCTGAACTCTCACGACGTTGGGCTGAGGAGTGTTTACTGCACAGTTTGTCAGAGCGGCAAACGTAACGGTAGGAAGAAATAATCGCTCACGCAACGTGGGAGGTTTCATCGCTGGTAGTCGGGGCAGATCTTTATCTCACCTTGCACATCTAAAGTTTGCACATTAGCTATCTGGAAAACCTCTCAGAGATAAACGCCGGCCTTTTAAGATGAACCCGGGGTGTGGCAAGGTTTTAAGACATCAAGACGACTTTTAAATTGTGCGAGAAACACTCCAAGCTTGAGTGGTGCTGGGAGGTGTATTTCTTTAATCTTCAGGTAAAGCCAGCCAAGCAAGTATTACCGCTAAGCTAAGCTAAGCTAAGTATGCTGACAGCATGTTGTAGATCCAGACCTGAAAGTGTCATCCATCTTCTTATCTGGCAACAAGCAAGAAAGCAAATACATGTATTTCCTGTGAAAGTTTAGAAATGTAATAGATCTAAAGATAAAACTTCCTTTGTTTACTAAAGAGAGTCAACTCGCCGTCACTGAAGACAAACTAACTCCGGATGTTTTCACGTCTGAAAGGCCGCATCAAAAACATTCTGGTGTTGTTTTGCTTTCCTTTCAGCGTCTACTTCCAAACTTTTATCAAACCTGACATCAGGATACCTTGTGATCAGCTGACTCACTTCAGTCACCTGTGTGTGTGTGTGTGTGTGTGTTTGTGTGTGTGTTTGTGTACATAATCAGCTGAGATCTGCATAAACACACAGTGAGTAAAGTTTTCCCCCGTGACATCAGCGGTTTCATCACACCCGAGAAAAAAGGTGCGGAGGAGGTTGTTTTTTTTACGGGAACAAGAAACTCACACACAAACTGCCCGACCTATCAGAGTCAGAGGAGAGTTTGGACTTTGTTTTTTCACTCTCATCCCGGAAAGATGAACTCATTTCACACCAGGATCAATTCCCAGAGAGACCTCCACCTGACTGCCACCTGTAACTGTTTGTTGTGACTCAGACCCCCTCTGGGGTAACAGCTCAGCCACCTCGAGTGTATTTACCTCCAGGGACATGAGCCACTTTATTTACCTTCTTTTGTTTGTACAGGTAATTACTGTCTCTGTAAAGTTCTCCAGGCGTCTCCCGAGAAGTCTGTGTGACGAGGCAGTAATCCTGATTTAAGGGACGGGCCTCTGGTTTGTGTCAGCGCAGGGAAAATAAGCGCGTGGATTACCAAATTAAAAAGGAGTGAGGACGGGAAACCCGTCAGAAGGCGGGCAGGGGGGGGAGCTCACACGGGGAACCACTGCGACTCTGCCGGGCCTCTAATTGCTCCCATCGGTGCTCGTTAGACTAAACAGCAGGTCAAGTTTACCGACAAAAACCTGCTGACTTCTACGCCGGCTCTAAACATCCTGCCCTACTTTCACATCGCTTCAATCTGCTCGGACACGCAATAACAAAATGTCCGCGTGTGATTCATTGATGACTCAAATCCTCTTTTTTCTTCTTTTCATGGAAAACAAGCCCTTTTACACAGAAAGGTGTGCGGCGCTGCCGTGAGGTGCGGTTGGGTTTCATCCTGAGGAATGTTTTGATTTGCACAGGCATGAAAATGGACCACAGGTGGTTGTGACTTTGCGTCTGGAATGTGGGATGAGAGCATGACGTGGCTAAAAGGTCTCGTTTGACTCCAGGGGAAAAAAAAAAAAAAAAGTCCGGGACAAAAATAGACTGTAATGGAGCCCCACCCGGGTGTGTACCTGAGCAACACAAAACAAACACATACTTCAGTGTCCTGATGCCGTGTTAAAGACCAAGTGTGCGGGATTTGATGTAAACACACTCGTGAGAAAGCAATTCTGGTAGAAGACAGTTGATTGTTGTCAGACGGCGCTTTGGGTCACGAGTCACAACAAAATCGACGGTATTTGACGACAACGCTTCGATGACGAGGCTTTTAGATTGGCGATTGGCGCACCTGTGTTCGACTCCACGATCAACTGTCTTTTTCCAGAATCACCGACGCCCAGATACAGCTAAATAAATAGAAAAAAATCAGAAACTGGAGGCCGAGAACAGGTCTCTGCAGAGTCCAACAGCTTCCAGTGAGTCATACGTGGTGATTGACACGGATTATTATTATTATTATTAAGTCAGCACGGTTTAGCTTCAAGTGACCCGTTTCTTACATCGTATGTTCGCTTATAGAAACACGACGTCTCGCCTCCACATCGTGACGTATTTGGACTCAAACGCACCACTCGGACACACAACATACATACAGTATGTTGTGGTTGTGGATGTTGTACGTATCTGGTCCCGCTGCCAAATGTACATCAGTAGGCGTGAACAGTCGGTGCTTCACACCCACCCAGCCAGCAGTGAGTCATCTTTCCAAGTGCTGCTCAGCGTTTTGCCTCCTTAAATCCTCATCCAGCACCAGTCGTGGTGGCGGAGGAAGATTCTCAAAGTAAAAATACAGCAGCAGTGTTATCGTCGAACTGGGTCAACCAGCCTGAAATCCTTATTTACAAGTACAATATTTATGTACAGAGAGAGAGAGAGTCGTGTATTTAGTTTCCATCCTGCTAATCAGAACAACTTGTCACTTGTGCCCGGGCTCACAGTGATTCAGAGGTGTGTGATGAACAAGTAAACAAGATCTACAGATGACTAGTATCATTTGTTCAAGCGGAGGTATTAATAAGCTCGCACGTGTTGCAGGATGATTGTGCAAAACTCCCAAGTATTTATTTCACATGTCCTGATACAGAGAGCAGAACCTGCTGCTCCACAACTGGATCAATACGTCGCTAATCGTCCTCGGTTGTAAATCCGACGAGGGACACGATGATCCTGATCCCAAATGTCCTAAATTTGAGGAACAGGATTTAATATTCGCCTTCTCATTTTGCAGCAGCACACTTGGTGAACGAACAGCGTTAATCTGGGACGCCGGATGCTTTAAACGCTTCACCGCAACAAGAGACGAGGAGGCCGGTTTAGCTCCTCCGCGAGCTAGAAAAAGTAGGACAGCTCGGGGGGGCAGCCGGGAGTCCCGGGTCGGCCATTACGTCACTAGAACAAGCGTGCGTGCCGGCGAGAGGACGGGGGCTTCGACTCGGCTCACTTCCTGTCTGTACCCTAATTGCAGATGGAAGAGTGGGGCAGTGAATTATGAATGAAACCCAGAAGGAAGCAGCGGAGCATCCCCTCCTTCTCCTTCACATGCAGCGATGGAAAAACAGCTCCGCTCTGTCCCGAACATGCCGTTCCATATGTATTCTCCCCTCGCACACAAACCACAGCTGCTGTTTTATCACAATCCTGGGATTTCTTCTTTTTTTTTTTCACTGGGCATTGAACATAAATCCTTTTCACCCTCCCAGTTTCTGTTCCGGAGATGTTCCTATACGGCCGAGAACAAAAAAAAAAAAAACAAGTTCTAGCAGTATGCACGGAACAGATTCACATTTTTTACAACTGAAAGCATCAGCGTATGTTCGAGAAAGCTGGGTTTGAAACTGCGTTGTGGGACTTTTACCTTCGAGAACTTGCCAGACGAGTTCTTGCAATCACCGGCAGATAAGATTCAGTATTTCTTAGCACCCGTAATGCGTTTTCTGTCAGCTAACAAGGGTTGGTTTGCCAGAGATGAAGGTTGTTGTAAACACAGATATTCACATTGTCCTGAATTGTGTTGTTCCTCTAACTCATACCTGCAGAGACATCACACTTTTGTTTGCTATAATGCTAAACTAAAATCCAACTGCTAGCCATCAGCATGTAATCATAGCTGTTAGCATTTAGCTTTTATCCAGACTCTCAACTGCATCAGTAGATGAAGTACATGCTGTTAAAAGTCTGTACTTTATCTCCCACAGACCCCTTTTTCTTTTTTCTTTTTTTTTCAAAACACCAGAAATGTAGGTTAAATATAGGACTGTTGAAACATCCCTCTGGCTTCAGGCTACCAAAATAATGACAAAGAAGGAGGCAGCTGTTTATGGCTGGACTCGTCCTATGGCTCCAGACCCGGATAAACACATCATGCAAACAAACCCAGCAGCTCTTTTCAACTGCTGCCTGTGAAGAGGCAGCTTGTTTACCACTCGGTACTGTACACCAGGTGTGTGTGGGCGGTTAGACGGCAATATTTGCCTTTTTTTTCCCCTGCTGGTGTGTTCTTTTAAAGAGAGAGATACAGAGAGAGCATCGGTGGTCTGGGTGGCTGCAGGTCTCACAAACCACTTAGTTTGCATGAAGAGCGAAAGAATGGAAAATCCATCACGGCTCAGTTTTGGCTGAGGCGTTTTTGTCGTAGCGGCACGTGAATTCACGTCAGGCTTCGTTCACCTGCACAGAGAGACTCCCCTCGGGAAATAATCCTTCAAAAACACGTCTGCTGTCATGTCGTTGTCTAGTTAGCTTTGACACTTCGAGCTGGTAAAATGATGAGTGACACACGGCGACAGAACAGCACGACGATGAGCGAGTACAACCTGAGATCGTCAGTGTTTTACACATGGAGCCCACGCTCTGCTGTATCGTGACCGAACCCCCCTCCTCCTCTGCTTTGTGTGAGTCGCACCGAGCTTCAATTCTCACATTTCTAAACTTACAAATGCAGTAATGAGATCCTCATTTCTGAAGAGGAGATATGAATAAGCCAAGGTCGGTTAATAGAGGCATTAAATGGGCGGCGACACAGGTGAGAGTGCGAGAGAGACGATTCAAGAATGTGTCGACGGTGGGAAACTATTTGAGCAGCGATGTGAGTGAGGACGGATGTATTATCTCATGGAGGTGTAATAAATCTAAATGTTATGGTGTTGCAGGGATGTCCAGCTAGCACCCAGCCTGTCCAGTCTTGTGATAACTTAAGCTTAATTGCACCGTAAACCAAAACATAAAGACAACAAAACTAGCCAAAACAGACCTCAAAAGGCCGCGTAGCTCTCCAGCTAACTGAGCTACTTGCTAACGGAAGCTAGTTGCTGCAGCCAAAGACCTTCCTTCAAATTAGGGCCTTTTCTTGAATGTTTCATAAAAAGCAATCATCTGAGGAAGATTCCTAGAAAGAACTACATGTGTAAACATCGAGGAAATACAAATTCTTCTTGAGGAAACAAAAGCATCTAAACTTAAAATCGATGTTTAAGTCTCAACTCTTAAACTGAACGTTCAAACGGGCAGTTTTTGAGAAATGGACGACTTCATGTTTCTTCCCCAAACTGGACACAGAAATATCATCATTTGTTTGTGATTTACACAAACAAACCCTAAATATAATCCCAGCACATCTCACATACTGCAGGCTTTATGTTTCCACGCCTGCACCTGTTCTGTCGGAGCAGCGCTGAAGAGGACACGATGTTCTGTGTGACCCGACCGGCGGAAATATGAAAAAAAAAAACCAACAATGCAAGTTCTGTGCATGTGTGCAAATACGAGCTGGGCAGACACATTCTGATGCATCCATATGTACACGGCGGCTGGATGTACAGAGTGTGCTGGAACACCCTGTTCTCCTCAAAGCCTAAAGCCCCTCAGCTGGAGAGAGGGTGGGTGAGGTGGGAGTCGCCGACAGCGGGCCTGACCTACATATCAGCGCTGCGTTTGTGGAAATCTGTTACAACTTCGTATCGATCCATGCGTCGACTGTATCAGGGGAGATGTTTCTGTGTCTGTTCGGCTTCCTCCACTGATTGTCTCTTTCTTCTTCTCTCTCAATGTAGAGAGTCAGTGGCTGCATGAACAGTGTCGTCTCAGGACAGCAGACAAACCTGCAGGTTGTCGGGTCGGATCTCCACAGACAGATCCGGATGTCTGCGTGTGAACACTGAGCAGAAACGTTTCCGTAAGACGACAATTCATCGTCTTCTTTTAGATCTCTTCTCATCAACTCGGACCAATGTCAAGCTTTGATCGACCACTTCTGGACCAATCAGAGTACAGATACAGTTAATGGTGTAGAAGAAGAAGTCTCGGCCGGGATATCAGCAGGCCAAACCAGAAGATCGGGGGTTTAAATCATAGTCTAGTGATAGCCGATGGGTTCAAGAGATCGGATCTCGTCCAAAACAGAGAAGAGAGAATTCACTAAATCCCTAAAAGCAGAAAGACCTTGACCTGTGAGTTAGCAGCTCATAAGCAGTCGATGATAACGTGCATAGAAATGCATTTTCCTTCGCCGATACTTCTAAAAATGTGGGTTAAGATTTGTGCAACATCAAGGTGCCATTTTTGTGGCGGTTGAGTCGACTGCCGTCTTTCCAAAAGTGGAAGTGAGAGTGAGCGTGAGAAGTTGAAGGACGGCACGAGGAAGAAAGAGACGACCGCTGATTTCTCTTCCTGTCTCTGAAATAGGAAGCAGACAGAAAGCGGTGCGGAGATAGAAGCTGACCTCAGACCAGCCGGCTGAACACTGTGTACCAGACGGAGGCTGAACGAGGGTCAGAGGACATCGAGGACACACATGGAGACTTTCAGCAGCAACGAAACTGAATTTAAGTTGTATTACAGAGCGAGTTAACGCCAGTGCGAGCGTCTGCGCCTGCACGACGACTCGATTTATCTCGCGCTTAAATTGCTGTTTAGCTGCAGGAGAGCAGAATGCAAAATCCCTCCCAGAATAGTTCTGCTGCGAGAAAACAAGATGCAAAGGAAGCTTTTCTTTGTGTGTCCAGTCGATCTGAGAACAAATACGCTGATGGGGAAAGTCTCGTTTCACTCCGCTGTGTCAGATTATCTGCACACCCACTCGCCGCTGCCGCAAACAAAAGGTGGGATTTGTGAGTTTCCGTGCAGAGCTTTGCACGCTCCTGCAGATGAGTCCGCACAGACGGGCACATGTCAGCCAGATGACGCCTTCCACTGCGCATTTACACGAAGCTTCCAGGATCTGGGCTGATCTCAGGTCAGGGCTGCTGCTGGCATTTCACCAGATCTGTGCTCCCCGCTTTGTTGAGGGGGCCTCAGGCTTCATCCACCATTTGGTGCACACCTGCTCAAACTCACCCGCTGTGGTTAATTTGCACACAAGCACATGCTGTAAAAACACACCTGAGAGATCGAGTGTTTCTCCGTCAGGTCGAGTGAGTGTTGACGACGAGCATCACCTCTCGCCTGCTGAGCACTCGAGCTATTTTCGAGCTGTGGTTTTTAGGTCACCTTTCTGTGTCACGCAAGGTCGAGACTTCTGTTTCCTGCAGTCTGAGCCGAGCGCTGAGTTGACGTGTCCGCATGAAGACAAAGGAAGGACGTATTTTAATGCACACGCTGGCGTTGTGACAGCCGTGCACACTTTGATTGCTGCTGATCAGCACATTGTCTGCAGGGAACAGGCCGCCTGCACATGACTTCATGAAACAGTCGACGTCTGTTCAAGGATGGAAGTCAGTTACTAGTGAAGCCACGCTGTGAAGCAGTTATCTCTTCGTCCACGTCTGCACAGCTTTGTTGTGCAGCGCAGCGCACGTGCGGTCTAAAACGACAGCAGAGGCAGATTTACAGATTCAAAATGATACGTAATTATAGAGACAACTGGTCCTTGATCTCAGTCGGTTGTAGACAAAAGCAGCTCATCGTTTCTACCTGGTCAGCATCGACTGTTCTGCCTCCAGCAGATGTTATCAGCTGTTGCTTGGTAGCTAATTATGCTAACGTTGTCTCCAGGTGACTTTAAAATGTCCGCAGCGGAGAATCTTCCGGTGCTTCATATATCTTTTCATATGACACATGATGAAGCCGAGTTAATACTGAAATACAGAGGCTAACGCTAAATGTTAGCATCATCTCCAGTTGGTGATTCATATAAAAGACACTGACATAAAGAAATAGTGACGTTCTGTTAAGAATACATCATGTTAGTCCTCATGTTAGAAGTATAAAACAACCTAGTTAGATATACAGTGCTAAAGATTTCAGCGTACATTTAAGCTGGTAAATACACTGTTTATTCCACTCTGTACACTTTTTTCATGACACAAACTCTTTCTATGCCTCTCAGCAGGAACTTTGTGATCAAAAAGGTTGTAAAATATTCGCCTAAATGCATCAAAGGTGGAGGGATAAAACAGCGTAGCTCAGACACGGAGCTGACGTGAACGGGATGGAGTCAAATGTTTGATGAAATATGCTTTTAGGGGCGATATTGATGTGTTACCGGAGTCTCTTTCAACTTCTCTGTGTTGTATATTTCATCATGTGTCTGCACAACATACTAACTTGACTGTAGATTCTTATATACATATTTTTTTTATACACAAGTTAAAAACAGACACACTTTACGATCTGTTCTTTATCTGAGCAGGCCCGTAAACTAAAAATCCTTCAAGCGTCCTTCTAGTAAACTGGAGCAGTGTGTGCCAAATAACAACCTGATTAAGTTGAAAGCTCTTTAAGTTGAACGTAGCGTCGTCGGGCCTGTTGTTCGTCTCTGCTGCATAATGACTGTCTGGCTGCAGGGACGCCGGATTCACTGTACGTCAGCCAAAACAAACAAAGGATTAAAGAAAAGGGGGGACGAATCTAACTTCCATTCAGAGTCACAGCACCTTTCTCCTCACGCCAGCCACGATGAATATATATTCCAAAATGAACTTTAATCAGGTTACAGGACACTCAAACGTCTTGATTACAACTCGTCTGGCAGAAACCAAAAACACACGACAGGAATGTCACCTTCTCTTTCACACGCCTGCAGAACAACACAGACGTGAAGACAACCGGTCCAACCAGATAAAGACAAAGACGTAGTTCAGATGTCTGATCGGTGGGAAAATCATTACCGATTGTGTTCACGTCTGAAAGGAAACTTAAAACAACTGTGTCACCGCAGGGATTAGAGCGGTAAAGATGGAGATTTGAGGATGAAAACTTCTCCTGTGTTGACGACTCGTCAGGAGCGAGCGAAGGTGCTGAAGGGAGGAAAAAGTGGAGGATGAGAGAGGGACGTAATCCCCCATAATCCCCTTCTCCCCCCCTCAGTGGGGCGCCGGCTGCGTGCCTCCCTCTCGCTCTGCGCTGCTGCTGTATGAGGTTTGTTTTGAAATGTTCAAAGCGCTCTCAGCGAGGCGGCGACGGCACGTGCCTCTGAGAAATGTGACTTTGAATGGAGGACAAATGAGGACAGCAGCCGAAGACCTGCCGCCGCCGCCGCCGCTGACCTGGAGCCTCCAGAGAAACACCAAAGATTAACGACTGTGTGCTGAGATTCACAACATGCTGCATCAACATTGTCAAATTCACTCCAGTCCTACTTTTATGGACGTTTTCCTCCTTTCACTCAGTGAATAATTCATTTTCAGGCAGAGTCAGGGACGTGAACACAGGCCAGACACTTCAGAAGCCACTCTAGTTTATACAGACGAGAGAAAATTGTCCTTCTCGACAGGATGAGAGAAAGGAAATCTACTGCTGATAAGGAGAAACGGGTGACAGAAGCGATCGTCGTGTCATCTTGCTGCTTTTTGAGCTGAAGGTTTGACTTATTGGAAAATAATGTGTCCACCGTCTCTACTGTGATCCTAATGAGCAACATGCACTTTAAATTTCTTAAGCTGACGTAAACAAATTTCTTAAGCAGAAGTAAGCGTTAGTGAGTCCGTCGCTTTAACCATGTTCACACCAAGACACAGATAAAACCATTAAAAGTCACGTTCCTTCGACCTCAACACTGACTGAACGACCTGAACGGAAACAGGAATAGAAAAACTATTTGCGTCGTGCGAGCAGAGCGGCAAGAATTAGCGCGTCCATCCTGGTGTCACGTTTCCATTACTACCAAGTGGAGCTGATGAATCCCCGATGCTGATTGTAAAAGCCAGATGTTAGCTTTCCTTGTGTGCTAGTTTTGTTTAGCATGTTTCAACAGTTTAATTCCCCTGTTGAGGAACGACATTAGCTTTTGTGCATTTCTGTGTGGACCTCGTAGGATGACGTCCACGTTAATGTGACGGCGTTAACGATGGGATTTTGAAGGCGGGTCCGTTTGAGACCGATGGCTGCTGTGGTTTCTTCAGATCCACATTCCTGTTGCTCTTCAGCTCTTCCTCCACGTTGTTCATGCTCTATTTACATCCAGCCATGTGTTTCACGCCTTCAGCCGCTTTCCAAACACACAGACATGACCCGGCCTCTTCATCCAATTAACTCTGGCCTCTGCATTAGAGCCGCTAACTGTCCGAGAACGTCCACACACACACATTCAAACATGTTTCCAGGTTTTTTTTTACTATTGCCGTCACATGTTTCACCAAATGACTCACCCTTCGTCTGCGTTTTCAGTCAAGACGTCCTCTTGAATCCTGCAGCAGCTGACTCCAGTTAAAAGTTAGCGCCGATTAGGCGCACATGTGTGCGTACATGTGACAGTCAACCCCACCTGCCATCTCGAATCCATTCAGCAAATGTGTGTGTTTGTGTGTGTATTTGTGTTATTGAGGGATTCATGTGTCAGAGCGGCATTTAGAGGAAACATTGTTGTGATCGTAGACGACACAAAACACAAAAGTCAAGTCAACTCTTGCGACAGGAACGGTGGAAAACATGACAACACGAGGGCAACCAAAGATATGAGCCGAGGAAAACAACAGTGACTCATCACAGAAGACGTTCAGCCATCCGAACAGTCGTGTTGCTGTGGATGTTTCCCCAGCGATGCAGAAACAATCGAGCAATCGAAGCTCGGTCAGCGAGATTAAACGATCCCCTAAACGATCTCTCAGCATGAAATGTCTTTTCTATGACAATTTGACGCACGTTGTGATGCAGAAAAGTGGCATCAAGCCCTTAAAAGTTGTAAACAGTCAACTGGAAACGATGGTTACGATAGCTGCTGCTGGCCAAACGTGAACATTTCCGTTTCCTCCTTTGTCCTCGTTGGTGGCGTCGATGCACCTTAATGCTCGCTGCTCGAAGAAGAAGAAGAAGAAGACGCAGGAACTAGCTCGCTCGCTACAGCTCCACGGTCACGTCGCCCGCTGTGTGCTCACATGTTCCAGGCTGGATTTTCCCTCTAAACTGAGCCGCAATATCTGGTTCTGGCCAGCCAGTATATTTGGGATTTCGCGGCGATGTGTGCAAACATGAAGTGTATCTCTGATGCTCCCCCCCAGAAACCGGACAGGCTAATCCTCCTCCCCACGGAGCGTCTCTGGGGGGCCCTCGGGACAGTCTGGACGCTCGGGGTTTAACCAGCAGGCCACCTGCTTTCTCAGCAGTCAGGAGGGAGGGAGGTCCAGTTCAGGGGGTGTAAAGAGGATTTTTGGGGTCAGTACTGGGGCAGAGTGGTCTTTGCGTGTCTGGAAACAGTAGTCCAGAACCACAGGGTGTGTAAACAATCTAAATGTCCAGCCGAGACTCAGGACTTCACTGATGAATCGCAGCAGATGATGTAAAACAAAACAAAAAAAGTCATCTTCTGTATTTGTGCCGCCAAACATCAGCGGCGACACAAATAGACGAGGTTAATCCACGTGTGATCCCTCGGCCTCCAGAGTACATCCTGTCCCCGCGGCCGCCGTGCTTGAAGAAAACACCTTTTGTCAATGAAACAGGATTTGCGAAAGTGCCATCTGGACCTCAGAGCGCATCTCCTCCGGGCCAGCCAGCCACTCCGAGGTCAGGATCCGGGATCAGACTGACCCGAGGACGGAGCGGCGCAGATCAAGGACCTTTATGAGATTTTGTCCCTGGACACGCAGAACTTGAGCTTTTTATCCTTGATTGTAAAAACAGGCGGCTGCCTTGATTTCAGAAGGCCAACTTGACTAGAATAAATTAATATCACATTAAGTGTCGTGTTTTTATTGAAGCAACTAAGAAAAAACGACAAAAGACCTCGTTCTGGATGCCTGACGAGAGGAAATTAAAGTGTCGCCTGGAAAATGTTGCTATAAATACAGCTGCTGTACCTCCAGGTTAAAACATGACCTCCAAAATAAAAGCACTACTTTCTTCCTTCACTTTCATTTGAGAGCAGTGGAGCAGGGTCGGTGTTGTTTTCTATGGTACCAGCTCCCTACAAAGCAGCTAGGGGCTAGCACGTTAGCATGCTAATGCCTGTAGATATCACTGCAACATAACACAGAGACGTCTTTGTCTTAACGTTCTGCTGAATTCATTTTAAATTTAGAAAATCTATAATATTGCACCTTTGAAACCAATAAAAATGTAGTTGCTGCCTCAAAATATGTTTTTTAAATTAATACTCTTCGTGTAAACTGATGTGAAGGATTGTGAAGTTATAGTTAACGTCCTCCTGCATGAGTACACCTTTTCAAACGTAGTGTTGCTGTGTTAAGATTCTCAGTTTATGATTATTTTAGGACGCTTTTACTGACTTTTATTGGCTTTATTGTATCACATGGTATTATTGTTTGCATACTTATATAATATGTGGTGGTGTTGGGTTATACAAGACAGCCAACTGTGGCTTTTTCTTGTTAACATTTTATGGGTTTGCATAAATACAGTGTAGTGTTTACATATACTGTAGTATTTGTACATGTTGGGAGGAGATTATGAAAAGGATTTACAGTAATCCTTTATTTTCTTTTACCTTAATGCCATGGAGAGCTGCATACGTCCATACAGGGGATTAAAACGGAGACACAATGTGGATTTATGTGCACCAATATATTATATTTTACAATTTTAAAATCTGATTTTTAGTGCTATATTCAAAATTCTCCTTTATTCTTATTCCGATGAGAATATAACAGCGTGTCCTTCACAGATTTCTGCCTGTAATGTTAAAGAAGCTACACAGTCTCACATGTCCTCATCATATATTCCTGCACGCTTCCAGCATGCGAGTCCACGTGAGGCAGCGGTGGGCGGGGCTTCACGGTATTGCTCCAAGGAGGCTCGGTCGCATGTGACCAATCACAGCTCCCCATATAGATAAATATTTACATAGCGGTCCGCCCACTGCGCATGTGTAATGAGGCCTGGCTGTGAACTGGGATGTCTGGGTGAACTGGGAGGAAGTCAGGGTTAATTATTATCTGGGAATTAGGGAGCTGGTTGGCTTCCATGTTGACCTACATTTTTTTTTAATTAGGTTTAACACTTGTTTCAGCGTAAATTCATGACTGGATGTATTTTTATTTTTGTGCCCTACATCCAGACACATCTCACTACATCACAGCGTGTGGTACAGTTTGATTATTTATTCAATGTACATTTTGTAAATACAAACACACAAAAAAATCTCATAAACCATCTGGCAGCTTTTTATTTAATATGTCTGAACTGTTTTGTACGTTCTTTCAGTATAGTTTATTATTGTAAAATTTGAATCTGTAAATAATATTTACCGGATCTTGAGAGAAAAACAAAAATCTAAAAAAAAAAGTATGATTCTTATTGTTTGCTACAATCTTTCTGCTAATTGCAAAGTCAAACCTCTTTGTAACGTGACAGAGTTTGATTGATATTTATCTTTTAACTAAAAAATCTAAATCTTTATGCTAAATTCCTCCCCGTGGTATCCATAATAACCATTTCATAAAGGTTTTGTATGGAAGTCAGAAATTCCAGTATTGCGTCAACACTAATGTAAGATAACACTTTACAACAAGGGTTCTTTACTTAACATTAGTTAATAACTTGACAAACATTAACTAACAGTTCAGTTACGTAATCATTTACTGACTCATGTTAACTAAGTAAACATCTTCATCAACCACCTACCAACACCAGGAACTACCTGAATAAGTGTTAAGTTACTCAATGCTTGTAAGGGTTTAATGCTTATTATTGTATATCTTAACAATTGTTTAATGCTTATTATTATATATACTGTTGTTTAATGCTTCATATTGTCCACATTAACTGTTAAATGCTTATTATTATATATATATTTACCATTTAAACAATAGTTAAGTACCACAATAATAAGACTGTATTCAACTACTTGTTTAAATTGTATCGCAGTGCTCAGTAATAATGTCTATTATTATATTGAGTAATATTAATAAACTATTATAAACTATTAAATGATGTATATCTTGATTAAATGGTTGACCGTTCATTGATTGATATTTATTGCTGCATTAACAAATGTGAATCAAACCCAGAAGAACCTAGAAGTCGTTAACAAAGAAGGAAAAACAGTCCACTTTTTTGTTTTCATTTTTATTTGAGGTGCAACTGTCTAGTGCAATTGTAACGTCACATTTGTGATGGGCTGAGGAACATGCACAAAACATCGACAAACTTGTGCTAGGCATTTTTTTCCTTTTTTATGTTTCTCAAAACGCCAAAAAAAGTGTCTCGATTTTGTGTTCGGCGCTCCCAGTTGCACTACGAGCAAATTCAAAACGCTTGGCTGTACAAAAAGACGAAAGAAAAAGAAAGAGACAAAGAAAATAAAAAACAAAAAGAACACCATCGCCATTCATTAAAAAACAAAAACAACTACACACGTCTCAATATGGTAAAACAGTCCAGGTAAATTCGAGCGAGTGAGTTAAGCGACGGCAGAGGAGAGAGTTCACGTACAGTACGAGGCCGTGAGACAGCATCTTAGTGTGGAGGTAAATATCCTCTTCTGTTCCCACCCTGAGTACTGACATCACAGGTAGATCAAAACCTGGCGAAACCATAGATATATATATATAGAGAGAGAGAGATATTTATATATATATAAATGTATATTTCACAACTAAAAAAGCTTCTATATATGTATCTATGGTTAGAAACCAGGCACTTGGCAGAGTTTAATTGGAAATGTTTAATCTGTACAAAGTTCATTACCTAGAAACAGTCACGTCCGACTTCATTGCCTCTCCGTTAATTATTTTTTACAGATCACTAGGACATTAATTTACATCAACAAGAAGACAAAAACAAATCCTAAAACCTCCCTTTATAAAATTTCCCTGCATAAATGTTTAATGCTCCATCCGAGAAAAGGGAGGAGGAGGAGGAGGAGGAGAAGTGTGTTCAGGGTGGGGACGGAGACACGGACCTCCAAAAAGAACACCGAGTTCTCGAAGGGAACAATAAGACGCGGCTAATATATATTTAATAATTCTCTGTAACCCGCCCCGTCAGAATAGCGAGATTCCCCCTCTCCGTCGTCTTCAGATGCTGTGAGGGGGTGAAGACCCAGAAAAGAAAAAAAAAACAAAACGTGAGCTGGACTCTCTCTGACTCCCATTCCGGATGGGTCGTACGATTCTTTAAAGTTCGTCCATTGTCAATAACATCTGGGAAAAGTGCACAGACCGCAGCAACGAAAACATAAAACCAGAGTAAAAAACAAGTGTGATGCAGACGGACAGTGCTGGGTTGAGGGGGGCGAGACGATGGCACACTTTCCACGGGTCACGCTTGCGAGGGATTCGACAAGAGCAAGGCAGTTGCTACCCTGATTGGCCCGGGGCCCGGCGTTATAGGCTCCTCCTCCTTTCCCTGGCGGCCCTGAACAAAGGTGGCGACGGAGGGTTGACTTCCTGTCAGCTCTGACGATTGTCTGAAGCATAGGATACACTCACACACAGACGCCGGTGTAACTCCACAGTCTTTCAGTTAAATTAAGAAATGTGCAACAAAAAGAAAGTCGTTTTAAGTGTCCGCCGGTTGAGTCGAGACGGTGGCATAGAGTCAGTTCACAGTATGGCAAGACTCCTCCTTCCTCCTCCTCCTCCTCCTCTTCTTCTATCATCCCCCTTGTATCTCATCCTCATCGGTGGGGAGATCCTCCATCAACATCATCTCTGTGTTACGCAGACGTGCTGGAGCTCTGTGAGGAAGGGAGGGCTTGTGTCGTCCCGGCCGGCGCCGGGACCGCAGGCTGGCCGTTGCCGGTCGGGGAGCCGCCGGTCTGGACCTGCGCCTGGAACTGGGCCATCTGCTCGGGGCTGGCCAGGTTCTTGAGCAGGTTGTTCTCCTGCTCCAGCTGAGAGTTGCGCTCGATCAGCTCTTTGATTTGCTCCTTCAGCACCTCCACCTCCTCTCGCACGGCGTACATCAGGTGGCTCTTCACCAGGTCCTGAGAGAGAAAGCGAGCGAGAGAGACACGTTAACATTCACATTCCTTCCTCCATGTTTCCTCTGTGAGGTGGACATCTTGTTCAAACCACATCAGACAGCTTATTAAACAACAGAACATGCGGATAAAAACATTTCATTTGCTTCCTGTTCATGCAGTAAACACGCAAGAACCCAAGCTAACAGTCCTGCAGCTTTGATTGATTGATCGACTGATTGATTGCCAAACATCTGCAGGCTCCTGCTTCTCAAATGTGAAGATTCACATTAAATCTTTATTTCAATATCATCCTGAACATTTCTAGTGATTGTGGACTGTTTGGCAGATAAAACAAGAAACTAATGGGCGTCAGCTTTGATGCTGAGGTATTTCAACTGGCATGTTTTCACTATTTTTTTGATATTTTGAAGATTAAATAAACTCTTATCAGTGAGTCGTGAGCTTTATTAGACAACAAACTGACCAACAAGTCGATAAACTGAGAATTAAAGCAAAAATGCAAAATTCTGTGGTTACATTTTCTCAAATTTAATTTTTTTATATCAGCATATTTTGAATAATTGGCTGTCTACTGGAGTTCTTTTCACATGTCTCATCAATTAATCAAGACATGTATTAGTCAGTTTACTCACCAACATGTCAAATGACTGGAAACTATTTGGGTGATTTGGTGTTTTACCTGCTTATATGATGATTTAGTACTTGCCAGATTTAGGATCTTTGACATTATGTACAGTGAATGAGTCATACAAAGTCATGACAGTCCATGTTCTGTGAGTCATATGAACCCTCTGACTTCCTAAAGCCTCCTTCTATATTTATAAAAATGTATTTTGGCTCGTCTATGTTTACGGTGACTCTATAAATAAACACAGTTCAACAAGAGACTTCCTCCTGCAGGAGAAACTGACTCAAACACATGTGAGCTTGAAAAAAAAACCCCCAAAAAACCCACATGTCTGTCAGGGAGGGGAAAAAAAAAAAAATCGCGTGACACGGCAGAGCAACGGCTAATTCTGCGTCGTAAATCACTTTTGCGACGCACGGCAGCTGTCTCGAGGGAAAGCAGGGCTGCAATTTTAGGAAACGCTCTCCCGTCCCATGATGCTGTGCCAGACTGCTGAAGCTGAAGGGGAGGATTTGTGTTTAATAATCTGAGCATCCCCTCTTCTGTGGACCCGACCCGACCATCCTCCTCCTCCTCCTCCTCCTCCTCCCTGCCCCGGTACGCAGCCAGCCAGCCAGCGAGGGAACAAAATGTTCCTGCACCGGGATGGGAGGAGCCTATCACCGGCCGAGTTATTTATACCGAGCCGCGGGGAGGCTGCTGCTTGCCTAGCAACACGGGACAGGGAGGGAGGGAGGGAGGAGAGAGGGCGAGGGAGTATGTATATGCATGAGAAAGCCAGGGAGAGAGAGAGAGCGAGGGAGGATAGCGTGTGAACCTTAGCCTGGCCCACATCAAGATGCCAATAAGCTGGAGGTCATCGTCCAAAATCGTGACAGAGCAGGAAGCTTCCCGTCGCCTCCGATCCACACAAGGAGCAGGTGCAAAGCATGCAGGGACGGCCGCGGCTCGGTTTAAAGAAAAAAAAACGCCATCTTCTCCTTCATTCATTCATTCATTCATTCATTCCTCTAGAGCAGCTTTGTGTCTCTCATCTCCATCCAAACATCACTTATCCTGCTGCCAAAATAAAAGCATGGAGCTGCTGCAGGAGCTGCAGTGTCAGCGCTGCAGGTTACATAACAGCAGCACATACATGTCGAGCCTGACACCTATTTACAAACACTGGTGGTGGTGGTGGGGGATTAAAACTCACCATGGCTTGCTCGATCTTGTTGTCGATGGCCACCACACTTGCACCAGAGGAGCTGAAACACACAAAGGATAACACTGTTATATAAAAAAAAGATGCACCATGAAGGAGACGAGGAGACAAGGAGACAAGGGAGGAGAGAATGAGCAACAAAGCAGATGGAGGTCGAGTAAGAAGCAGGTTCGGACGCGACGTTTACCTGCTGTCGACCCGCACCGACGCGCTCTCCTTCCCGAGCACCGAGGACAGAAACGAAATCGAGAAATTCCTCAGCTGACAAACGCCAAGATCCATCGCCACCGTGTAACACTGGGAGTTCATGCTACCCCGTCCATTAAAACCCCGACAGGCGAGACATCCGGCGGTAGAAAATAATAATAATAATAACAATTAAAAATCAGCGCATTATTGGGATTATCGGTGGCGGCGGGGCGGCTCGTCTGTCCGGGTCGCGACCGCAGCGCTGCCAGCCGGGACGGAGCACACAAAGACTGAGCGGAGCGGCGGGCTGCGGCTCCGCACACACCGCGGCTCCCTCTCCTCATCATGTATGCAGGAGCAGAGGAGGGGGAGACAGGAGCCAGCGGCCGCGCGATTGGCCGGCGAGCGAGCTCATTAGCATAATATATGCGAGGGGAGGGCGCAGCTGATTGGAGGAGAGGCTCTACCTGCTGCAGCGGCCTCTATAAGAGCCACGAAACGGAGCCGAAAAACACGAGCTGAGCGACAGTTTAACAGCGCATGTTTGTGTTTTATCACCACGTTTAATCTGTGAAATGTGATTTTAAAGTGCAGGTTTCCTCCTCAGGAGCGATGGGAGAACTTCAGTGACGCAATGTCTCCCCCTATTGGTTGATAGTTCATCTAACGCAGGCTCCTCTGTGTAATCTGAGTAAATGTGATCAATTGCTGACCTCAGCTCCGTCCAGATGTCAGGTGAGGAGTGGACGAGCACTGACATCTTGAAAGGAAGTGAGGATGAAAACAAAAAAAGGGGGGTCAGGTGGCGCAAACAACAGGACGATAAGCTCCTTTGTCCTCCTCTGATGGGAGTTAACGTGGGAACACACTGTTCTCTGCAGAACAACGGGACCACCTCCCCTCCTCTTATTCTCCATCGCCGCCGACGCTAATCGTTTGGAAAGTTTTACTGAATGTTCTCGTTGGAAGAGTGACTCCTCGGGAAAACAGAGACGATGAGTCAACGTTGATCAGTCGGAAACGAGCTGACTAAAACTGCCAAAATCAAACGTATATAAGAGGACAACAAAAAGACTCAATGCATGAGTAAATCGAGGCATTAAACAACATATAAAATGTGACATAAATGTATATTTCTGCATTGTCTTCCTTTATTTTTCCACTAATTTATTTTTGCCATGTTTTCATTTGTTTTTGTCAGTTTCCGTCCTCGGTATTGGACTGATGATCAGACAGAAACAAGATATTTAAAAGATATTTTGTGTCAAATATTTTGTGACACTTGAGTCTGAATGATCAATCGGTTTAATCAGACATTTCTTACTTGTTTACTTGAGCAATAAAAGAACAAAAATTGGTGTTAACTATTCATTTAATCAAGTAAGAAAAAGAATAGTTTGTTGCGTTGCTCCTCAGTCTCTACGTGTAATGAAATGACTGTTTTCTGTCAGTAAACTAAAATAATTTAAAAACATTCAAGTTCACAAAGATATAAAAGAGCAAATCCTCAGTTTAGAATCTCTGACTGTTTAATGACTGACGAGATGATGTGATTATCAGAACATGAAACAGTTTGTTGATTAATCGTGTCATTTTTAAAGCAACGCTGGCAGAAATTAAGTTGTTTGCAGCATCTAGAAAATGTCTACTGAGATAACTTCTTATTCCACTGTGATATTAAACTTGATATCTTTGCGCAGAGCTGCAATTAATCAACTGGTTTCAGTAAAGTTTAGCTAGTTTCAGCTTCTTTAATGTGATGATTTGCTGCTTTTCTCGTGTGTTTGGGTTTTTTTGGACTGTTCATTAAAAGAGAAACAATGTGAAGACATTACTTTGTGCTCTGGGAACTTAGAAAGAGCCGTTTTAACCATTTTTTAAGACTAATTTTACAGATAATTGTTAGTTGCAGTCACTAACAGGTGACCTGACCTGACCTCGTATAACAAAGATAATAGTTAGTTCCAGCCCTAAAATAACCTAAATCTCATTAAGGGGAACACTAATATTGTGATTGGACTGTATGAAGGTGTGGGCTGGTCGTTCCCATGGAAACACACAGGTGAGATAAACGGCGCACAAAGAAGAGGAAGCAGCTTTTATGTAAATAAGTGGTGGAGATTAAAAAAAGAGTGAAACTGGAACGCTGCCTGCAGCCGGGGTGCGGCCTCCTCCTCGCTAACTGACCTCTAACTGCTGCTCATTCACATTCACGCCGCTTAATGACTCTGACTGCGCTGAAGGGCGTCAACAACAGCATAAAGCTGTAAGCGGCAGTGTCCTGCTTTAAGCACCTTAGCCGTTATATCTGTCTCGAGCTGGAACATTCATTAAGTGGCGGCCAAGTTCATCGAGCGGGAGATTGGACAGTCTTTCACTTCCTCTGTTTCGGTCTGCTGACGGGAACTTTGACGGGAGTGATTGAGTGATTTTTAGAGAACAGGAATGTGACGTTTGTTCTCCTTTTGTCTTTTTGTTGCTTCCACATTGTCGACACCTTATTCACACATGCGTAGACGAAGACATGTTGGGAGGAAACGTGGGCTTTTCTGTCGGTTGAGGACTTCGTGTTTATGACGAACTGGAACTGTGATGCTCGTCTCTGGCAGTTTGAGATCGGAGGCAAAACATTAAAACTAATGAAGCAGTCACGACTATTGGCCGGGGACACGCTACAGAGAGCGAACACCAGCCAAACACGCTTCCACGCTCACATGTACGAGCAGAAGCAGGAACATCGTGTCCTCACACACCTCCAGGGAAGGCTGAGCGGGAGTTTGAACATGCTGCGGTGACGTGATGCAGGTAGAGGCGGGCGCAACGTTCACGCACGTTCACACGCTTTGATAGCTGCAGGCCAATATTCAACCACAAGCACGACCAAACGTACACAACCCCCATGCTGCCGGACCTCGACCCTATACGCTACCACCGCCGCCGCTGACCCTGTTATAACGTGACAACACCACATCCATCGTTACCTCTTCAGATGCTTCTCCAGCTCCCAGAAGAGCAGCTTTAGGGCCATGGCGTTCCTGCCCTGCGCTCCTCCTGCCCCAGCCAGCCCCTTCTCTCTCATTGATGCCCCCTTTTAGTCCAAAAACACCCCCCAAAACAAACACCACCACCACCACCACCGCCGCCGCCACCTCCTCCTCCTCCGTCCGCCTGACCTGCGCCCTTTGGCCCCCTGCTCCCCTTCAGCAGCGAGCGCTTCACATGGGGGAGCCTGAGCAACAATGGAGACCCGGTTGGATGGAAGTGGGAGTGTTTGTGCGTACAACGGGAGCGCGCCTTAGCGGGTTAAGTCCTCCTGATTGCCCCTGAATCACATATAGACTCTCTGGCGATTGGGTGAGCGGCGAGTGGCGGGGGGGAGACAGGAGGGTGGGCCGTGATGTCACCTCCGCCCTTCTGTTGTTGCATAAACCGTCAGCAGAGATTAGGCTGATCCGTCCAATAGGATGAGCTACTTTTGACCACACACCACATTAGCGCGCCCACGACGCCACTCCCTTTCTCGCCCCGTTCATTTCCTGCAACATCCCCTCTCTGTGATGGCGGCGGAAACTCTCACATTCACCCTCAAACTCCCTGAGAATAAAAACAAACATCCACCCTCTGCCTCCGTCCGTCAGCCGACTCAATGTGTACGTATGTCTGGAGCCGTCCTGTCACCTCTCATCAGTGGATGCACACACACGCCCCTCGCAGTGCGGATGTCCACTGGAGCGTGCCTCACGTGTACCTCCATGTTGGCGGCCGTTCACATGACAGCGCTGAACAAAGACCATCATAACAAGGTGGCTAGAAAACTCGAGAGAAACTCAAGAGCACCGCCGCTGCAACTCAGCGTCAAGGTAAAACTGAGAATGTCGAGAACAAAAGGGAGGTCGAAGTGAGGACCACAAAATGGCGGCGAGGGGAGTGAGTTTGTTGGTGGGATTCGGCTCAACGCACGCGGTGAAATTATTAACCTCATTAGGCGAAGGTCACGTCTTCCTTTCTCCTCTTTACTGTAAACAATTGAGGGCCGGAGACGTCGGGAGGAACGGGAGACGAAAACAAAAGACAAGTGTTGATTTTTTTCACTCAAACTCAACATTATTGATTAGCGGTGTATGCTTCGGCGTACATCTGTACATCGTGTACTCGGAGGTCTCGGGTCACTGTACGCATGCCCGCTCAGAACAAAAGAATCGAAACTAGTCACCAATTGCGGAGGGCAGCTTTTTACTTCCAGCCAATGGGGTCGACGGCGCAACAGACTCGGCTCGCCCAATGGCGAGGGGCGTCGACGCCGTGACATCACCGGCTGAGATGCTTTCATTCATTATGCATCCATGTCCACTTGAAGCTTGTGTGTGAGGCATGTGCAGAGGCCTGACCCATATATTACCTAATCACCACGTTAAAGCTTCGTGTACGTTCACGTCAGAAAAGCTGAGGTTTGAGCGACTTTAACGGCAAATTAAAAATCTTCCTCGCTGGCCAAGCGACCGTGCCGACGTTCCATGAAGCTGTGAGATGTTATTCGTTATCATCCCACGCTGTTCCACATCACGAGCAGCGTCTTCCACTACATCACATCCATATTAACTTTATTCTTTAACCAGAAACAGGAGAAAAGAGAAGGCGGTGGTGTACGACTACGCCACACCCTGTGTGACTAAAGAAGTTTTTCATAAAAAACTTGTTTAGAGAACACAAGATGATATCTTTGCAAGAAAAAAAGGCACGGCGAGATGTTTTAGAAAACCTTCTTGGTGTATTTGCTGTACAAACACACTCGGAGGCTTCTCCTCTTTTTCTTTCACCCTTTATATCCACGTTCCCCCTCTCACAAAAAACACCCAGCAGGGTGTAAGTAACGTTTCCGCCTCACTTTTATTGTGCGGTTCTGGTGAAAGCGGAGCTGCCGGGCTCGACCCGGAGAGGAGCCGTCGCTCAGGCTGCAGTGTGTGGTCCTGAGAAAAAAGGGGGGTCCGACTCTGCTCGATAACCGAGGGGCAATTAGGGGAAGTGACAGCATAAAAGGAGACCGCAAACACGACTGGAAACTATCAGCTCATTTCAGCGCTTCTATTTTTTTTTTTCCCCTCCATCCTCTCCTCACATACCAGTTTGTGTGCCGCTCTGTGATTGGCTCGCCTTCTTCCGCATCACTTGTCCTGAAACAGTTGGGAGACGTGAGCTTGCGTGCGCCCGTGCATCCTCCCGCCCGTGTGTGTTCTTGTATCAGCCGGTTTTGTGTGTGTGTGTGTGAATCTGAGTGTGTGTGTGAGTCTGTGTTTGCAAAACTGGCGGAATCCGGTTTCGGAGGCTTTGAGCGCTGGCATTTACACGGAGGAGAACCGAGGCCGACAGCAAGATCAACCCCGCTGCACACACACACACAAACACATGCTCAAGCAAAAGTTGTGCGTTTTTAATCATACAAATGTAAACAAAGTATAAATAAGGTTTGTGTGCAATCATGTCTCCATTTTGGAGTCGGTGTAGCACACCAAGGTAGCCGATCGACAACAGCCATCTACTTGTTTGCAGGCCGCGGGTGATTTCTGTTGATCTCTGCCAGAACACAAACGAAACAAAAGGGCAGGAACGCCTCAAAAAAAAAAACTCGGCTCTCATGGCATCGCGGAGCTCCGGGGCAGCGGCCCTCTGGAGCGTGAGCGAATCGCTGCTCTGCCCGCGCACGCAACGCCTTACATAACCAGCCTCGCTGCCATACGGGCGACCGAGACGAGATGCAGGAAGGAAGGACGCCGAGCTCTGACATCTCTGACACCGTCGACATGCCTCGTTCATGTGACGGATGAGGTTTTAACTTTCAACGCCGCTCACACCTCCACCGTGAAGGATGGACACATTTTCAACAGAGACAAAAATAACAGAGGGAAGTTTTCGTCCTTCTGCATTTAGAAAGAAATGATGGAAAGATGACAACTTCCCCATGTGATGACAAATCACTCTGTATTCAAGGTTGTCTGAAATTTGCGAATGATGTATTATCCGATCAAATATGCACTAATTTGCGTACATTTCCAGAAATGTGGAAAGCAGCTGAAGGGAGATTTCTTGCTCAGAGTCTGAGAAAAAAATAATTTTTGAGAAAATGCCCTTTAAAGAATCTGTACTGTACAGTTATGAAACAGTTATTAGGGGAAATATCACTGTGAAACTTCAAACTAGATGTGATTACCAACATTAAATCTAACATTTATTGCATTAAAAGTTTTCTGATATTTTATGTTTAAAGCTACAAATTGAATACGTGATCATTGGCATGAATTTCCACAACATACTTATCAACTAAATTAACTCTTAAATTGTATTTTGTAGTTTGTTGTGGAATTAAAATAGTTCAATCTGTTAAAACTAACCAGAAGGTTCATTTTAATCAGATCTTCTTATTCAAGCAGTGCAGGTAGTCTGTGGTATGTATGTTGTTTAGTGCTGATAATATGGTTAATAAGGTAAATATAAGTATACAGTAAAAAGACAGAATTTAAAGAAGACCTAGTAAATTCAGTTTAGCAGCTATTTATACACTTATAAAGCCCAACATGTACAAAATTTAAGAGTTTTTGTGAAAAGACCTGTTCCAATGTCTAAAAAAAGCCTAAAGTGAAACCAACAAACTGCTTATTTTATCTCAACAACAGTCCAAAACCCAAATACATTCAGTTTTCTATCACATGAAACAAAGAAAAGCACATCCTCACAATTTGGCAGCTAGATTTAAGGAATGTTGAGCATCGCAGCTTGAAGAGCGTCTAAAACAATAAGAACGATTATTGAAAAAGATGCAGAAAAGCAAAGAAACACAGACAGACAGGATTAGAGGATTACACCAAATCTGGCTGAAAAATATACAGACATCTCTGCTCGTCCGGCGTCAGGTTTTTTATCTAGATATCCCAAAACTCTAAACACACAAGCACAGCAGAAATTGGGATTCAGCCATGTTACTCCTTTTCTAATCCAGGCGTTACATTAAGTATTACACAATCAGATCCGACGTCATGCTGACGACATTAACGCGTCACAGGAAGTTGTGTTGAACTGACCCTCGGTCACATGGAGCTGCACAGCGTTTCTGTTTAAAGGTTCATGTAAACAGAGCCGGAGAGCTCGCTGTCGCTGCGCTAACACTGAAGATCTTCTCAGCGGCGATTGAGAAACTTTGCCTGAGGCGCTCTGCGGCGCTGCAGCCGTCATGCGGCGATGTGAATGTGATTGAACAGTCGGAGCCGTCGAGGCTCTGAGACTAAACAAACACAACCGGCTGCACGCAGAGTTATTATTGTTTCTCTTTACCGCGAAGTCGGCTCTTTACCGGGAAGTGTCATCTTCAGGGGGGAGGAAATGTTTTAAGTTGACAGGTAATAGAGTGGTCATGTTACCGCGAAGTGTCTTTCAAAAACACACCAACGAAACTGGAAAGGGGAGATAAACACTGTGGACAGCAGGGACCTCAACATCTCAGTTTAGGATGATATTTGTGAAGGGGAATCCTCTCTAATCGTAGGACAGGACTCCAGTTATCACACTACCGTCCTAACTGGAGGATTTGCTAAATGAGGATTGCAACAACGCTGTTCAAAACCCAAAATAAAAGCCAGTAACTGTTGTTAGGTCTGTTCGGCAGTGAACACACAGACGAGGAACAACACGACGACGGAAAGTCTACTCAGACCTTCACTGCAGGAGAAGCTAAGACCAACGTAAGCTTGTTAAACACTGATGCTAGCCTGTTAGCTTTCAATGAATTACTGGGCATCCATCTTCTCCCAAATGTTCGGTAACGTTACGTTTTGTAACGAGGCCTCAGATGCTTGATGATGATGATGATGATGATGATGGAAGCCCCTGCCTTCCTCACAACTGAATCTGACCTCTAAATAAAAGATATCCACCAAAGCATCACATTACATTAATTCTCCCGGGGGTGAAGCCAAAGCGTGACACAAGTCTTGAGAGAACATGCACCAGATTTTTTTTTTTTTTTTTTTTTCCATTTGAAGTCTTCTTACCACCCTGGTCTTAAACTACAGTGGAGGAGTTCAGCCTTGTTTATTTACAGATGAAAATCCCTGCAGACATTGGTTGAATCTAAAAAGTAGAAAAAAACAAACACGGCCTTAATGAAAACCAAGCATCATTCTCTGGTCCTGCATGTTGTTTAACTCACAGAAAACATTCAAAATGCAGCAAAAATAAACTCCAGTGAGAGCAGAAAGTACTGCAGGAGTGCATCGCTCTCTCGCTGTGAAGCTCAGCTGGATACTTTGAGTTGTTTTGGTACCAAACGTTCAATTACAGGACTTGAAATATCACATTTCTCTCAACTGTACTGACTTTTTTTCCCCCCCTATGTGGGAAAAGCTGGAGGGTGAAGTTATCTAAGACCGATGTGAACGAGAGAGAGAACACAGCAGCACAGGTGTTACTGAAGTGATTGTGGCACGACCAGTTAAAACAGGAGGTGCTCCCTCCTCTCTGCTCGACTTCTTCCCTCGGTGTAAAACTTCTGAACGATTAAAAGAAAAAAACTCTCCAGTGAACATTTCACACGCATGTCCTCGTAAACACGCAAGACGTGCACGGACACATATGACGTCCTCTCCGGCCTGTGACTTTCTTCAGGAATCTGCAGCTCTGTGTGGAGGCACAAGGCGAGCAAACGTGACACCCGACTGCTTGGCTCCGCGCCCCCACCCTCCTCCTCCTCCTCCTCCTCCTCCAACCCCGAAACAACCCTCAACCACTGCGGCCTTAAACTGAATCTGTCAGCGCCGGGTGAAGATGTTTGCTGAGATGTCAGCAAAGCCTGAAACCACTGCCCCCTGCAACGTTATCTCAAAACATTATGGTGTCCGACATGTGATGCATGCATGAATAATTAAGTCAGACCAGTAACGTGCAGAGAAAAGACTGTAGAACAACTTCGGGGCTGCAAATATCTCCCGATACTTTCCTCAATTAACTGCCTGCACTGCAAAATATCTGAAATAACAATTTACTGATGACTCTGGGAGTCACACTACGACAATACTGATACCTTGATATCATGTTAATAATCCAGAGATGGTGTTTGGCCTTGTGCATCTTTTGTTTCAGTTCGTCTCGATGACTTTTCACTTGAAATTCAGCTTGATCGTATTTATCTTGCACATCTTTTATAACCATTACGGTGACAGACACCCTCCACATCCCTGCATTCTGTATTTTGAGGGTCATTAATTTGTCACGTTTCCAAATTTCTCTAGATAACGCGCTGATATCATTGTTTGTTTATTGTTTTATCATCAAGTTTCAGATGAATTTAGCATAATGGATCGGATCAGTATCGGATTCAGTGTTTCTTCTTGTCAGATTGCCGATTTATTCATTTAAAAGTGGGCTACTTTGGCTCTGAAGGGTCAAAATCAACATGCACTCCACTTTTTTTAACCCCGTTTTGCAGCGCAGAGTTTCAAATCCTCCCAAAAATCAAATTTCAGTGATAAAGAGTCAATTCTAGATTCTATTATGAAGTCCCTCTCAAAAAAAATAAGCGCATCTACTGCTGAAGATTAGATTATATCAGTAAGTATACTGCAGCCATGAAACCACACTTGTCTTTATTCTCTTCACACCCATTTCTGAGTGTTTTCACAGAGAGAGGATCCCAAACCGTTCATTTTGCGGTGACTCATGCATCGCGTGCAGCAGGGAGGACATCTCCACTTAGCTGCGAGGCAACATTTTAGGTCAGTGCGTCTCAAAGCACGTCAAGGTTATGTAAACAACTGCTGCCCAGGTAGGGAGGATTCATGAGCTGAGGGCGCCACCTTGTGGGGTAACGTCAGTACGACACTGAGCGAGGTGAGCGACCGTTAACGTCGACGTCTCTCCTGTCTCTTCCATTAACAGGCAGATCAGCTAACTGCCTTCAGCTGTGATTTATTGCTCCTGACGTGCAGGAGAAATCAGCAGCAGCACTAAACTCTGACGGGCAATAAACAGGAAATGAACTCAATGACTTTAAGGCAGCAAGCAATTTAAAGATACAACTGAAAATGCTGCACATAAGCAGGCAAAATCTGGAAACATGTCACCCTCAGAGACGTTAGAGGCGTCAGAGGCAGCGAGTTCACGTTTGAGCACGTCTGTTCTCACCTATGATATAATAACTACGTGGAATTTACAGTGATTTATAACATGCTGCTGTCAGATGAAAAAAAACGCAGTCACGTCTCTTGGATAAGATGTGAAACGTCTTCAAGAAAAGTCCAGTTGCCTGTGATACAGAACTTATATTACGTGCACTGGAGGTTTCCACAGGCCACTTGTTTCTGCTGAATATTGGACCGGGACCGGCATGAAACTGCCATTTGTTTTTCAACCAGATCCCCAGGAGAGTTACAAAATAAGGTTTTGTGGGTTTGTTTGGTCAAAAACACAAATACAAATATGTTTAATGTTACTGAAACCTTTGGGTTTGGACCTGGATGAAGAACGTTGGGTTAATCTGGAACTGATAAACAGGGAAGTGAAGCATGAGATCGTAAAAGTCTGTTTGAGAGTCGGCACTGAAGAGGACGTTAAGTCGGCTTTTGGACTTGTTGGCTATCAAATCTGCTCCTGTGGAGATGGTTAACTATAATTACAACTAAATTACTATTACCTCTGAGACCTGACATTGAAATGGATCGATTACAGATTACTGTCTGTGTAAATATGCGCAGACTCTTTGTTTAATATCTGTTTTATAAGGAAAAGTTATCATTTCTCAGCGAGACGCTTCACGGTGTCATTGTTTTGCTCGATGACAACTTAAGTTTGCATCTTGAATCTGTCAACCTGAAGACTGATTTATGTTGTGTTATGTTTTGTTATGAGTCATTTAATCTTGTGTAAACCAGCTACAGTTGCCGACATTCTTAACTCTGGGTGTGCACACGAGACCAGCAGTTTAACAAACACAGAAGGTTTGTTGGAAGGTGTGATTCACTTCTCAGGTCTGTAAATATGACTCACTATTCTACCTGTATATGTTAGAGATATTCTAAACATCGAATATATTTCTGCCCATCTTCGGTCGTGGCTGTTTGGGATTCATCGGGCCTCGTAAAACGCCCAGTTCCTGGATTTGCGAGCCAATAAAAAAGCAGGTGCGTAAATGTTAATGAAAACATAAATCATGCGTCATAGCCGGTATAACTACAACGCTTGGCAGGCGGCTTATTATCACTAAACAGAGATTAAGATGAAACGCCTCATAAACACACAGTCACACAATGACACTAAAGACACGGCGAGGATCTGTGACTGAATCCAAGAGTCCTGAACCAGCTTACAATCAGAACGTATCTTCTTACTGTTTATCACTTCACTCTGCACTCAAGCGCTCAATCTGTGACTGCTTGCTTCTGTTTAACATCATTAAAATTGTACTAAATATATAAAAAAAGAAGGCTGCTAATTACAGAGCAGCATGTGAACGTTTACCAGCTGAATAACACCTTGATCTTTTATGGCTCCAAACATGAGATCACATAGTGAAACTGCCCTATAAACGCACTTTGACTCTGGATTTATCTTTTTATCTTTTGCATTTATGTGGGTGCAAAATGCACGTTAGTACTTTGTGATGTTTTGCAAAAAAAAATTGAGGGCACGATTCACATGTATTCACAGAATCAACGCCTGGGCAAAGGAGTTATTTGCAGTAAATCTTGCGGTAAATGTGTCGACCGAAGAATGGAATATTATTGCTAAATCACGCCTCCAACACACTCATACACACCCACATATTCGGAAGGTATAATTTTGGTCTTAACAAAGCATGCAGTACTGGAGGAAAGACACACTCCGCGCTCCATTTCATCTTCAAAACAACCTGCAGAATCACATGTTTTTGCTTAAAAACAGTGGCGAGCAAAGCCACGTTCACCCTGTGCAAACTTATTTTTCTCTCGGTGGTTGAAGGGGACAAAGTGTGTCCATGAGGTGTAAAGTATACTGGAAGTGTATGTGCTGTGAACCAGCTCTGGCAGCTACCCAAAACTCAGACCTGCAGGCTGAAATTCCACCCGAGGAGCTGATTAATGTCACCGACTGTGCTGCTAAAGCTCCTCTCACACACGTCAAACTCACTCGGACCGACAGCGAGCAGGCAGGTGAACAGAAACAAGCAGAATCCTGCACAACGCCGACACACCCTCACGCCGCTGTTTTTTAAAACTTGACAGCAGTCAGTCATGCACCGAGTCGAGCTCGGTCAGGTGTTTTCAAAGTCATGACAGCTGCGACAGGAGGCGTTTGAAGAGCCCACTTGACTCTGACAACAGGTGGTCACTACTGACGCTGAGAATAAAAACAGCTGATGGAAGCTCGAGGTACAACAATCATCCTGCACAACGACTTGCTGAAGTAATTTAAGGATGTAAGAAAAGAGTTTTTGAGCTCAAATACATCCCTCCACAAGTCCGCCACCCCAATGATGTTGGTCTCTCCAATGTGTCATTTTCTGCTTTTTCTTTATCTTATATTATTGTAAACTGATTCAGACCTGGAACAGATGATAAAAAGACAATTTATAATAAAGCATTTTGACTAATCTTTAAGCAAATGAGTCAAACGTTTGTTGGTTGCAGCTTCTTAAATGTGGGGATTTGCAGCTTAGTAAATGAAGAGTCTTAGGACTGCAACGAAGACAACGATTTGAAGACGACACCTTTGACACTTCCTTCAGGTATTTTTTAAGACAAACTTGTTAATTAAAAGCTAACAAAAACTCTTCATTTTCTGTCAGAAATGAGAAAGAAAAGCAGTAAATCTCTGGAATCAGGCGATGTTTGACACGTGCTTGTTTATATCTGCATTATGCGATCCGAACTATGACTACTGACTGTTTACTGTGCTCGTTTCACTCTGCTGTTGCTCACTCTCAACTGTAAATAAGGGTGTAAATGTCTGATCCGTAGAGCCAGAAAACCTGCATGTGGGTTTCATCAGGGTGACGGGGAGATATTAAGAGTGGAAAGACAAAAAGAAGAAGAAGAAGAGGGGAGAGGAGTCTGCACAGCTGACATGATGCAGAGACAGAGAAAGAGAGGGTGACAAAGGGAGACAGTAAAAGAGAACCAGATCTCAGGATGACATGACCACGACCATCACAAAGCACACAGCCGAGACAGTGGCTGATTCACGACAAGACAGATAGACGGAAACACACTTACACAGAACGCATGCACACACAGTCATGACGGGGTGCCGGACAAAAGCCTCCACACAGTAAACAGTCCGGCTCTGTCTGCAGCTGAATCTGACTATGTCAACACTGAAGCAGCAGTTATAGCACCCTGCGTCGCTCCGATCCTCGAGGTCAGACACAATCTGGACAGCTGAGGAAACACAAACGGTCGGCCTCGGCTCACCTGCTGGGCCGATAATTGAGTTAGAGGTGCGTTCACTGGTTCGCACGGCAACTGAATTTCAGGAGCTGATTAAAAAGTCACGGTACTCAAGATTATGATTCAGTTATGGGTGCTTGGGTGAGGCTGGCTGCACGTGGACTTCCTCTGTACCCTGTGGGCCTGTATGTTGTGCACACAACATGAATCTCCTGCTAAACCAGAACACAGTGTTAACAATGGACTGCTGCCACAACCACGATTTATGTGACACAACTCCCTCCCCCCACAAGAGCCCTCGACACAGCACACACTCTTCAAACGTAGAATCGCCCGCAGCGGAAATAAACACTTTTGAGCAGCAAAACTAGCACAAACACACGACTGAGTAATTGCACAGTCCCCTCAGGGTGGTACTAATCAACAGATCCAGTGTCTAATAAAAGACTAGGGAGGGAAAAGGGAGATGCAAATACTGAACAGGAACGAAAAGACAGCATGGAGCAGTAACCCAGAGAGAACCGTCCCGACAGAAAGAGTCATGGGCTAATGGAGGTGGATGTTTGACAGCGCGGGGGTCAACAAGGGCAGACCATGTGCTGAGTCACCAGCACCCTCAGTGACTCAGCAGCACCACTGCCTCTATTCCAGCCGATGATATTTTTATAAAAGCAATGTCCAGAGAGCCGCTGCCAAATCGAAAGGCTGACGGAGCCACCTCGGGGGGGACGGGAGGATCAAGAGAATATCACATCAGACCTGACTGAAAGTGCTCATCGGCTGTTACAGAAAAAACAGTGGCAGGATGTGAAGAGATATTTTGCACTTTTTGCCTTTAAAATCAAGTATTTGTATACCCTGAAATATGATCACCTGATTGCACTGGGGAAAATAACTTCCACCCTTAATATCAGAATGAATAGTTTGGCAGCACATGCCATCCATCCTCACCTGTCCTCCTCTCCTTCAGCGTGCTGAGTCCTGAGGCCCGCCGCAGCCACCACCATGAAAGCGCTGGCCTCGGCGGACATCCCCATGTGAGCCAGCGTTCCAGCACTGCCGCCGACCTCCGCGGCCCCATCACCTGCTGCAGCCCCCAGCCTGGGCAGACCCAGCAGGCCTTGGTGGTGCTGGAACAGAAACTTCTGGGCGTCCTCCAGCTGGGAGGGTTTTATGGAGCTGCCTCCCCCGGGAACCTGGCTGAAGGTCGCACCCGGGGTGAGGAGGGGTTGGAGGACTGCCGGGAGAGGCATGTAGGGGGCGGCACTGGTGTGTGCTGGTGGGACTGTGGCGGTGGAGGGGGCCTGGAGGGCTTGAGGCTGTCCTGCAAACGTTGCCTGGGCAGGTGGAGCTCCCTGACCTTGAAGGGGCAGTTGCTGAGTAATGCTGACGGCTTGCTGTGCCGTGACCCCTGGAACTGGACTTATGGAGATTCCCGTTGTAACATGCGGCAGCGGAGGCTGGACTTGGGTCTGGAAGGGAGCAGTGGGCTGGATGAAGTCTGGCTGTCGGACACTTCCAGAAGCCACGACCCCTGAGTGGAGCTGAGGTGCAGGGTATCCTCCCTGGGGATCCACAACATAGGGCAACTGCTGGGGTATTCCAGATGGAGGCTGGGTTACACCAGCTTGTGGTGTTGCTGTAGGTAGAGTAAGAGGAGCTACTGGTTTCTGCATGTGAACCTCCTGTGGTGACACATACGTCAGAGGAGTGGGTTGAGCCAGACCCTGCGGCGGGCTCTGCATGGCTTGTGGACTGGTGAAGTCCTGGCTCGGCTGCTGATAGGGCTGCAGTGTGTGAGGTGGCTGCACGGCCGGTACCGCCTGACTTATCCCCTCAGTCTCTGCAGCCACCTCTGCACTTTTTGATGCCTCAGATGTAGTCGGAGGAGGAACCTCCTTTTCGTAATACTCCGTACAAGTCCATCTTCCTTTGCGAAACGGCTCAGAGTTAGTGTCTAATTTGACCACCCTAAAACGAGAGCCTGTAGCTGTCTGAGTTTGGGTGTGCTGGGTTTGAGTGTTGGGAGCAGCAGCAGCAGCAGCAGCAGCAGCAGCGGTCGGGCCTGTTCCTCCTCCAGCAGAAGCCACCTGCCCGCTCACGCTAGTGTTGTCAAAACCTGCAGGCCCAGAAGGAGGAACGGTCACAGAAGCCACATTAGAAACGTTCACGCCGCCTTGCAGATGCGATTCAGGGGCTACTGGTTGGTTTGTCCCACCTGCAGTTTTAGTGTTATCCAACATTGGTGGCCTCTGGGGCTGACCAGGTCCGGGTTTGGAGACCATAGCTGGGCTGGACGTAGCCACGGGAGGAGTTGACAATGAGGCTTCACCTCCTCCCAGGCTGTCGGAGTGGTGATGGTGGGTCTGGCTGTGTTGTTGAGGATAATAATGGTGTGGCATGGTCCCATTAACCATAGAGGTGTGCTGCTGAGACCCCTGAGGGATGGAATGAGGGTGAAGAGGCTCATTGGGTGACACAAGTCCGGGTGTGTCGACCCCATGGAGGCTGTTCAAGGTCTCATCAGAGGAGCTTCTCTCCGGCACACCTGTATCCGTGGCTCTGGACACGGACACATCCAGCATATCAGAGGAGGAGAGGTCTTCGGTGTGGGACTCATCCATATCATCATAGCTCTCAGTGTCATCTGCCAAACTGTTGTTGCCGCTCACATTGATCTGAGCCGAGGTGACACTTGTTATCTGGAAGCCACTCTTCTTCTTCACCTGAGCGCCAGCCGCTTGGGACTGGGCCTGGTGGTGGAGTCCGGGAGAGGAGGATCCAGCCAGGGCTGGATTGTCGTCCCCAATGTTGACGCCACTGCTCCCGGCGGCGGAGGACGCAGACGCCCCGCTGCTGCCCCTCCTGAAGTGGAAGGACGCTTTCCTGCTCCCGGTCCCAGGCGGGTCTCCAGAAAAGTCCTGGTGGTGCATCTTTACCGTGAGGGAGTTAGTTAAAGGCCGAGAAGTGGCTGCTACCTACTAGCTAACACAGATGCTAGCTAGCTGGGTCAGCTGCAGTACCGCGATACTAACGAGCCATAAGTGAGAAGTCAGATGATTTATGTCCTTTAAAAAAAAATCAAGTTCAACGATCCAGGTTGTGGTTGAACCGAAACACTAGCTTATAAACGGTGTCCCCCCTTCTTAACACACGCATTAACCCAACATCAGGGAGGTGGAAACACTAAATTCAGCGGAGCAAATAAAATAAACAAAGAATGCGAAATTTAGCTAGCTAGTTCGGTTAGCTTCAAGCTGTGTTGGGTCGCCAGAAGCGATTAGCCGCTCTCTGCTACAACTAGGTGTTAATTTCCACCAAGTATTGCGATTCCTTTGCTGATATTAGCAATCACACATATTCAAGTCCAACCCTGAACTGTTATTGTCCACTCAGGTTGTCTCTAAAGTGAATGTGGGAGCTTCTTAGCTGGCCGGTGTGTGTCGCAGGAAACCATCCGTCGCATCTTTTTCCTTCTCCCCGTACGTCGACTGTCCTTTTCCCACTGGACAAAAAAAAATCACCCTGGCGAAGAATAAACTCTCGTCAGCATGCAAGAAGTGTCTCAATAATGTCCGTCTCTGCAGTGGTGAAAAGTGCACGGTAAGTCCATCCCGGTGTGTCTCACCGAGTCCGCGTTTGCTGTCTCATTGCCGGGTGAGAGCAGCAGCAGCTAACGGGCTGTCAGTCTCAGAGGAGGGAGGAGGAATGCAAACAGTGCGACTGCGCATGCGCGAATCTGCCCATGTCCTCAAGACTGGTGTAACGTTCAGGCTCCGCTGGCAAGTCGGAATGTACTAAACCAACCCCTAAGGCAGATTTCTTACCGCATAAAGATCGATTTATTCTGGTTATAATATTTTTTCTCGACTGAGCACATTATCACGACCTTTCTGATACTACACAGCTGAGCGGTTATCAAAGTATCTATTTCTTGACACACATGTCCGTAGTGAAAAATACATCTTACGATATTCACTAAGTACCTGAAGGCAGCATTGCACTCTGTTGAGTTTATTTATTTTCTTGGGCCCCACTGTTTGGAAAGTGCTACTGTAAGCGAACTGTATAAACTAACAGTCTCCATTAATGCCTTGGATTAGATATACATTCAGCCATATACACAGGAATTATTAACTGAAAGGGCCTCTATATATATATATATCAAACTCAGAATTTTAATATTTATAATTTTAATGAGGTAATAACTCAGAAATATTTGTTTTATCCAGAAGTGAATAACAAAGTTGTTCTCAGAAGAAAATAAGGTCCCCAGAAGACTGTTTGGGGCTCTAAATATGGAAGGGTAACAAAGTGAAACATCATGAAACTATGTTGTCCTTTGATGTCAGTTTCTATTGTCTGTATTCAAATATACTTTTGACAGGTGGGGTGATGAGCCAATTATTGCTGACATTTCATGCAAAACAAGTCCAGACACGAAGATAACGTTCAACATTCTCCTCATATATGAACAGCTTGTTCTGCCTGTCAGCTATAATTCAGTCAGAGGCTAAGGGCTCTAAAAAAGTGACAATGCAAATCCCACTATACATATCTGACACATCAACAACTGATCACAGATTTTAATCTAGATGTCTGTTTTCGTCCCTGCCTTCTGGCAACGGACTCTCACGTTAAGCATATTACAGCAGTTATGAAAATCAAAGAGCTGAGACACGCCTGTCAATGCGCTTCCAGCATGTCAGCATCATGGCTATTCATAAACACATTACATGCACCTGTAGGGGAGGGCGGGCTATGGGAAAGTTCCACTCTGAAGTGTGATGCCAAAGGTTGCATAATGTTGAAACCGCAGCGAGTCAACAGAGAGAGCGGAGCCATGCTTTCTGTAAACGTTCAACCTCAATGTCCAGATTGTTCCTGGACAGCCTTCCACTAATAAAGCGTGTAGACAGTGTTCATCTAGTATAGACTTCTATGTAAAATTCATTCAAATGGTTGAAAAACAAATAACCACAGGACAATTTCCTCTTGATCAGTGATGACTTGATTATACATGGATGCAATAACTTTCATAATACTGGAGCAAAGATTAGACACAAATCAAAGCTACAGGTGTCTAGCAGCAAGCACACACACTTTCCATATATGATGAGATGTCAGCATTAATCATGCAGGCTTACTGATACAGTCAGCAGAATCTTATTTGGAAAAAAACAGATTAATAAATACACGCAATACAAAACTCTTGCCCCGTGTGAGGCTCGAACTCACGACCTTCAGATTATGAGACTGACGCGCTGCCTACTGCGCCAACGAGGCAGTTGGAACTGTTGATGTCATGCAGGCTAGATATGGATATACAAGATGGCGACACCGCCTCTCACATTCTGGGTCCGAACCCAGACGCCGTCCAACACGGACCTGGAACTACAGTCAATACATTTTAGAATAAGCAAAATTCTATTTTGACCGGCGCAGCTTTTCCAGACCTTACGGTAGTTATTTAAAGGATCCACTGACCAATTGCAGGCGAGTTAAGCCGTCCCACTTGATGCTAGTCAGCCAATCAAATCTCTGCATTTTAGGCTATAAACACAACGACTCTGAATACAGACAGATGAGAGAGAGGTGAGCAGGGCCAGACAGTACTTTATTTTAAGATGCACAATTTTTTAAAAAAATTAATAAAACAGTACAGAAATGTCACCATCTATGTCCCAAATAATGAAGACTGAAACTGACAGAATTAACAATAAATAAATGACTCCATAGATGCATGAACATGCCATTACATACACCAAAAACATCTACACATACATGTAGGTGTTAATTAATTTATAAAATGTGACATTAAATTTAAATTTGCTTCTCTATATATTTAACACCTTAACATTTTTTGTTTATTTTATTCATTTTAAATAAGGTGTTTTTCTTAAAGAAAGCAGAAAAGAATACACATCTACAGTATTATATCTGTACAATTATATTTTAACTTACAATAAATATTGTCGAAATGTTTTTGAATTGTTTATTGGATTTTGACAGTCAGTCACTGATCACATATAGACGATAAAACTACAACGCTGCTTCAATATGTAGCACACTAAATCATAATGCATCATGATCAGGGTTTGTTAATAAAACACAAAAAGCACAAACACAGACATGCACACCAGGATTATTAAAGTTAACTATTCAATTAAATCCCTGGAAAAAAAACTCAACTAAAACTACTTAATCACTTGTTAAACTAATTAAAACTAAAACGCCTCCACTGGCTCCGCCACGTTGCGTACGTGCTCCAGCAGCCTGGACCCTTCCGTAGCAGATATACGCGGTTCTTCTGTTCCTGCCGGATGTCGCAGCGCGGCTCCGTCCAATCAGCACAGAGCCAACAAGAAGACAGACGCTGAAATAACAACATAACAAAAAAAGACACAATCCAATCACTTCTTTCAATTGTTGTGTTTATGACATTAACGTATCTACGGTCATGCGTTTCCATAATGATGGCGTAGTTAGCTGTAACTGTAACCATGGCAGTTCTGAGGTGGATCTAAGGGGGTCCGGGGCCCCGGTAACAACATGTGGCCTCCCTACATCTTCGGGTTGTCACCTGAAGCCATTTTAAACTTGGGGTCTCCTTTTCAATGTGACATTTCCATTCCATCCATTGAGCTTCATCTGAGGTGCAATGACACCATTTCACCTTTAAAGAGCTCTGAAGGTTTCTTCCCCTCCTCTGGTGTATCTGGCCGCCCGGCTGGATGCTGAGCTCCAGGCAGTACAACTCCCAGCATGATTGTCCCTTTTGGACGCCGGCGTGGCCGACATGCACTGAAATACACTCACGTCATGGTCAGAAGAGACCGCTTCCATGAACAATATTCATACTGAAAATAAGGATCAAGTGAGCTTTTTCCTTTCTGCTCCACAAGAGGTTTCTGTCCTCCCTGTTGAGCTCGCTTTAGGACACCTCTGTTACTGTTTGACAGGTACACTGCCCCGCCTGCCACTGTCCCCGGAGCAGGTGAAGGACTTGGACTCCAGAATTTGCCCGTCAAGCTCTGGGAACATGTTTGCCTGCTCCAGTCTCACCCAAAGCAGGGAATGGAAGGTTTTGTTTCCTCCTCCAGCGGTCTTGGTGCTGGCAGTACAACTCCCAGCATGATTGTCCATTTGGACGCCGGCGTGGCCGACATGCACTGAAATACACTCACACTGTGGAGAGAAGAGACAATAATTAGTTGTTTTTTTTTTTATCAAAGAGGCAAATATAATTATCAATATAGTTATCTAGATGATAGGAACCAATCTTACATTGGCTAATTTGAACTGTTTTACCAGCTCAAGGACGGCAGTGTAACAGAAAAGCTAACAGGGCTTTGAGTGGTCTCACTCGCCTCCACGGACTCTGCCGCGTTGCGTATCTGCTCCGGCAGCCCGTAGCAGATATATGCAGGGCTTCTATTTCTGCTGGATATTGGAGCACGGACCATAGCCGGCAAGAAGAAAGACACCGAAACAACAACTTAACATCTGGTTAGTTTTAAAACAATGTAAAATACTAGACAAATCCAAGCACTTGTTGTGTTTATCACACATACGTATAGCTGCAGTTGCGTGTTTCAGTAATGACCGTAAAGTTGTACTGTAGTAGTGGCAGTTCTGAGGTGGATCTACGGGGGTTCAGAGCCCCAGTGACAACATGTGGCCCCCCTACATCTTCAGGTTGTTTATCACCGGAAGCCATTTTAAAGGGATAGTTAGTGTTTTTTGAAGTGGGGTCATATACTGTTATACTGAAAATCAAGATCAAGCAAGCTTCTGCCCTTTTGCTCCACGAGAGGGTTTCTTTCCTCCCTGCTGAGCTCGCCTCAGGACAGGTACGCTGCCCCGCCTGCCACTGTCTCTGGGATGGGCGAAGGATTTTTACTCCATAATTTCCCGGTCAAGCTCTGGGAATGTTTGCCTGCTCCAGCCTCACCCAAGAAGGGGTTGGAAGGTTTGGTCTCCTCCTCCAGCGGTCTTGGTGCTGGCAGTACAACTCCCAGCATGATTGTCCATTTGGACGCTGGCCTGGCCGACATGCACTGAAATACACTCACGTCATGCAAGATCAAATGAGCTTTTGCCATTTTCTCCACAAGAGGTCTCCACTGGCTCCACTGCAGCAATCGGGACTCTTCCGTAGCAGATAAACGCGGGGCTTCTATTTCTGTCGGAGCACAGAGTTGACAAGAAGACCTAAACAACAACATAACATCTGGTTAGTTTTCAGACTAAAACAATCTAATTAAAACTGTCAAATCCAAGCACTTCCTCCAATCGTGGTGTTTGTCACACATACGTGTAGCTGCAGACGCGAGTTTCCGTAATTATCACATTGTTGTACTTAAGGTCTCAAGTTTGTTATCACCTGAAGCCATTTCAAACTAGGAATCTCCTTTTCAATGTGATATTGGCATTTTAATCACATCACATCACATCATTTATTCCCAATTCCCAACATTTCTTCACATTAATGAAATAAATGTCATGCAGGCAGTACAACTCCCAGCATGAATGCCCATCTGGATGCTGGCCTGGCTGCCATGCACTGAAATACACTCACACTGTGGAGAGAAAAAACAATTATCAGTCATTATTTTCATAAAACATAAAGTAAAAATCTGTGCAAATTAAATAACAAAGTTGACACAACAACAATATGAAAACAACAGATCTGGCACAGTTTTTATACCTGTCCACCAGCTGGTAGCCGGCCTTCTACCATTCACCTCCACTGGCTCCGCCGCGTTGCGTATCTGCTCTGGCAGTCCGGACTCTTCCGTAGCAGATACACAGGGCTTCTATTTCTGTTGGACCGGCCAATCAATTCAGCTGAAATCAGCAAAGAACAGACAAGAAGACAAACACTGAAACAACAGTATAACATCTGGTTTATAGCCACATGCTAACTTTTAACACTGCTAGTTTAAAACGCATTTTGTCAAAAAAAAACGGTGCTCTCGCTCAAAGAGGAACAAAAGTCAGCCGTCATTACTTTGCCAATACTTGCACGTAAACACAAGAAGCAGATTAGTAATTCTGGTGTAAAATTAGATATTTTTTTCTCTTTTATCCACAGCATCCAAGAGCAAAAATAATCAGTCTCGTTCTCTCTGTCAGGCTTTCAGTTTACCGTATTCTCCTAATAAACAAACTGTTTTGTCAGCTTTCCTATACCGACTGTCTCTGAATTCAAAGACTGGAGTTTCTGTAATCATCAATAAAATATCTGCAGACATGAAAAAACACCTTCAGCACCCATGTTGTCCACCAGGCGGCGATGTTTCCTCACTGTTTCAATGAGTGGACTCATGTCATCCTGTGAAGTTTACCAATCTATATCTGTACAATTTTCTTTGATGTGTTGCACGACTGTTTGCACGTTTCGTTTTTTTTAAGACTGTGACGAGCACTAATCACAGTATGAACCAAAGTACATAGAAAATATGCTTGGCTGCTTTACACTGAGGTGAACAGCTCATTTTAAATATTTTCACGCTGCTTGAAGACTTTTACTGCCCTGGTTTCAGATTACGTTACCAGCACAATGAGATGGTGATCACATTTCATCCAGCTGAGATTATAAAGCGACAAAAGGTGCTTTACAGCATCTATTGTCGCAGCGTCACTCAATACGCTGTCACCTAACATCATGGACGCCTCTCAGAAGCCTTTTCTCACCTGTGGCGGCTCCGTCAGAGTCTGTTTGCACTGTGAAACCACCTACTGTACTGTATGTCCTGTGTAGGAGCTGCTCATGTTACAGAAACTGACAATAATTCACTGCAAATGCTCAAAATGGATGTTGCAGGTAAAACCCAGAATGTGAACTGGATTCTTTCTTCAAACACTGAACATCCATTTGTTCGAGAGCGTTTGTTTTTGGATCGATTTGGTCGCCATTTAAAGCAATCTATCTATCTATCTATCTATCTATCTATCTATCTATCTATCTAATGTGATAAACTTAGCTGGCTAACATGGGAAACATTACAGCATTTTAGCATGTTAATGTTTGTATTTAGCCCAAAGCACCGCCTCACAGACTCATTTTAAATCAGGTATCGTGATCATTTATAATCTGAAATTAAAATGTAAACTGAGAGTACAACCATATACAGTTTAACACAGAAAATGCTACATGAATTCTTCAGAGACTCATAATTGTTCACATCCTGGTATTAAGCGGAAGATGGGATCGGTTTATAGGAAGCAGACTGTGTCTCACACCTTAATTTACAGGTTGAGATGTTTGTGACCTTTTGGAAACTCACCTTCCTGCCATCCAGATGGAAAAGTTTATTTTACCTGGCAGCTGCAGACCAACAAGCAGCTATTCGTCTCCTCGCTTGATGGGCGCGAGGACACAACTCTCATATTGTACGTTCAGACAGAAATGACAGCGCTCATCCACAACATAAGTGCTACCTTCAAGACGACTCTTCCTGAACCCTGACAGCCGAAAGCCAGAGAGAAGATGGATGGAATTTAAATTTGAAGTGTGCGAGCGTGACAGAGAGAGGGGGGTCGTAACAACAACACAGCCGATGGCGAAAAAGCAAAGTGGGCTTATCTTTACGTGTGCGCACAGGAGGAGATCCAGACTGTGTCAGAGGGATTTTTCTATTCAGTCGTGTGGTTCAGGTGTTGGGGAGGACATGTTCTGACAAACCCTAATACACTGACACTCACTTTCCTTCTGCCTACTGAGCTGTGATAAAAACAACGAGGAGATTTCTTGCATTTTTGGGAGAAAACCCAGATGAATAAAAGTCCACTTTTGACTTGTATGGATGCAGAAAGATCATAAATAAAGGTCTGAGGTGGGGGTTAATAGTATGGTGTTGGTGGAGGCGTAGTAATAAAGCGTCTGTCATCACATGAAACCTTTCTCTCCACGAGGAATGCAGTTGTAGTCCGGAGCACAGACAGGTGCCACACTGCAGGCCGACGTGTCTGAACAGAACCAGTCCAACACATGGAAAACTTATATCTGCCGAGTATATGATGCTGATTTTCAGTTTCTGTATTTATGAACCCTCAAGTTATTGAGTTTATATTTGTGGCTTGGTGTGTATTTTGAATTTGCACCTTATTTGAGTTTTCATAGTCTAAATTTGTGCTCGTTCTTATTTTTAGCTGCAGCTTCTTCACAAGAATTTACCTCAGGATAAGTTTTTATATATTGTATGTTATTGGATTGGATTTTATCAGCTCTTAACTCATCAGCTCTGCATCGTAACGTATTACATATTGTACAGGTCTTTGGTTATCTGTTCTGTATTGTCTCTTACTGTACCTTATTATATCATACTGTACCAAACATTAAAATACTTTGTCGTATGGTATCATAGTGTTCCTTTGCAAGTTACCGTACCTTATCACATTTTACCGTATTATTCTGTACCTTATAAATGCTGTAAGGAGGTGAACTTAAAGAAGCCTCTTCTTGAACCCTTGAATCTAACTTTTATGTGATGGAATATACATTGATTTTATTCATTGTGTTTCACATATGAGGCCAATAAATCTGATTATTTACACTTTTATTTATTACAGTAAGATAATCCAGTGTTTATCAGTGAGTATGCTGTCAGGCTACAGTTTGGGTGGACTCATGAGTTATCAGCTCATCAAAATTTATTGAGGCACACTTAACTTTTCTTGGAAGAAATTGCACCTTTTTCTCTTACATGTCAGCTGTAACTGTCGAGTGCTGGATGCAGTAAGTTTAACAGGTTTTTGGAGCCGGAGGGGAAGGTTTGTGAAACTTCATAAAGTCAGTGTGACTGTGAAGTCTGAAGGCAGATGTGTGAAGGTAGAAACAACCAACAGGAACAGAAGACCTGCAAGAAATAAAGGTGCATAATTTCAAGAACTGCTTTAATTCAACCAGCACAATATTTTATCTTTTTTTAATCTCATTCACAATACGGTTGTTTCTTTTTTTTTTTTTCCTTTACAGTATTTTCCAGGAGTTTCAGTCAAGTTTTACAGTATTTTGTGCACTTTTTCTTAAACATTCTAGTTGAAACTTATAAAAAATGTATAATGTGATTTTTTTGCTATTCCTTTAACATTTGCAGCATTAATGTGAAGTAAAAATCACCAGAATTCTTTTAAGAAATGTTTGGGTCGGAATCAACATTAAAAACAAATTCAACAATCATTTTAAAATAATATAAAGTAATTTCATGTTGTTTATTATCAACAAATAGCCAAAAAAATCTGCTGTTTTAGTCTTAATCCAAGTATGTGGTGATATTTTTACTATTTCTTTTGAATTAAATTCAATTTATAATCATTAGAATTAAAGAAAATGTCTGTTTGAGACAGAATCAACATCAAAAACAAAAGTTATAATCTTTTTTTAATAAGAATAAGTAACTTTATATTGTTTATTGTAAACAAATGCCCAGAAAAACAAATCATAGCATTCTTATTTGTATGTTTCAGTCTCTTTGTGACTGTTCAGACAGTTTTAATTCATGCCTATCTTATATTTTTATACCTGTTTTTATTATATTATATTTGCAGTGGTGGCAATAATCCCCAGTGACTATTTTCTAGCCAATATTTCGACACTTACTGCGGAAAATGTTCATCGTCAGAGCTTTTACTTTGAAAAATCCACGCAGGAAGTCGTGTGATCCCTCCAGCTTGACGTGGGTCGCAGCTGCACTCGGCTGCTCTGCGTCAAGGTGCGCGCAGGCTGCACAGGTAGAGGAGCGGGCAGTTGATTGTCGTCCAGCTGCTGCTCAGACTGTCGGCGGGAGATGAAAACTCCTCCTCACGAACTCTGATCGGATTTTATTTGTTGTTGTTCGTCAGAGTTTTGTCAGAGCTCGGCTGAAGGATGAAGCGTGGAGGCGACAGGTGGTCGGTGCTGAGCCTGCAGACCTGCATCCTCCTGCTGCTGGTCGCACAGATACAATCACAGAGGAGAGGTAAGAATCAATTTACATTTTATTCTTTTATGTTTAAACACTTTTGTTAATTCGGCTGTGTGTTTTGAAGAAAATGTCCCCGCAAAACTTTCAATTTGTGTGTAAAAACTGTAGAAAAAGTGCAGAAAACGAGCTCTAAAATGGTGAAAAACACAACGGGGTTTGGTGTGCTGTAGGTGGCTTCTTGCTCTGATCTCATCAAGCCTCCACTCTTTGATTTAAAATTTAAATTCTGACATTATCAGCCTGCGTTTCTGCTGAACGTGTGAATTACTGATGAGGGCTATGTGCTGACACAGGATCTCCAAGCGTGGTTCTTCAGGCGGGAATGAGCTTGTGGTTGACGTGAATGTCTGGACTTGTCTGCAGGGAATCATGAATAGCTCATCACATCCCCTCCACAGTCAAAGACTCTACTGTACCCTGCTGTCTGCAGCCTTTGTTTGGTTTGTAGAAGTGGAGTTGAAACAGGAGGAACATCTGTATTGATGGAGTCGTGCACCGACCTGTTCTGCTTTCATCTGGAGAACATGAAGAAAAAAACACATAATCTGATGTCAGCCGACTGTTTCGACTTGCTGACGTTGCTTGTCTTGTGTTTGCCGACAGTTTGTGCTCAGTGGGCTCTTTGGCACAGACGTTATAAAAGTCATCCTCAGGAGTCAGTCAGATCAACACAGACACAAGACAAACTCAGATGATTTGTGTCTCATAAGAGAGATCGTCGTCTCTTTGTAGTCTCATCTTGTTTGATGTCTCTGTGGTCATTGTTTCCTTGTTGTCCTAATGAGTCTCTCTGTGGTTGTTTTAAATCCTTGTAGTTGTTTTGAGTCTCTTTGTGGTTTTTTGAGTGTCTTTGGGGCGGCGTTATGTGTCTTTAGAGTTGGTATGAGTCTCCTTGTTGTCATTTTTTGTATCTTTGTAGCTGTGTTGAGTCTCTTTGTGGTGGTTTAGAGTCTGTGTGACGTCATAAGGTGTCTGTTAGTTGCTGTTTTGGGGGTCATGGTATAATATTTGTAGTTTTGAGTCTCTTTGTGGTCTTTTTCAGTCTCTTTGGTAATTTTGTGTTTTCTTTCTAGTTGTTTTTTGTAGCTGTGTTGAGTCTCTTTATGGTTGTTTTGAGTCTTTGTGGTCATTTTGAGTCTCTTATTGGTTGTTCGGCTCTTTGCGATCATTTAACACCTCTTTATGGTCGTTTGCATGGCTTTGTGGTCATTTTGCATCATTGTGTGTGTGTGTGTGTGTGTGTGTATTGTCAAACCATTTTGACTCTCAGGCTTTTACTTACTTTGCTCGTTTCGTAATCGAATTGCATTTTTTCATTCATTTTTAAGTTCAGAGTTAAGGGTCAGGTTTAAGAATAAATGCTGCATGAGGGATTGTACTTGTGTAAGTACTTGTCAGTGTGTTGTAGTGCAGTACACTACTGTGTGTGTGTGTGTGTGTGTGTGTGTGTGTGTGAGGGTGTGATTTGTGGTTTGTTCAGATTTTCCCCTCTTCAGGGCTCGTCGGTCCCTCCCACTGAAACAGACACACTTGATCTTCATCGCCTAATTTTACCTGGCTGTAGTCTCCCTCCTCTCCTGGCCACACACACACACACACAGACACACACAAACGCGCCCACACACTCCACACACAACACGCAGAGATTATGCTGACATTCAGGCATGCCCACACATTCATGTAGAGACATATATGCAGAAACGCTCCGGCAAACCTCACACAAGAATTCAAGCTGTGTGCGTCGTCTTAAGTAGGTCGTTTCAAATGCAGCAGGTTCATGAAAGGTTTTCTGGGAAATGTAGGAATCAGGCTGTGAGTCCACCAAATAAGGGAATTCCTGTCAAACACTGAGAATCGTGAATTGATCGTTTACCGTCTAAACGGGAGATGCGAGGGCGGATTCTTCACCAGAATTTACATCCTCGTTGTTCTCTCTCTGCATTGAGCCGATGTATAACACCTCTCAGATTTACTGTGTTTACGCGTCTTGTAGGCACTTTGCAAAAGAATGCCGGAGCACAAGCAGCCGACGTCTCTCCTGGGTGGCCGAGCAGCTCGTTTCCTTGATATACGATGCTGTGTGTTATCAAAGCAGACAACGAGTGGGGCGAATAAAACCTGCACTGTGTAGAAGCTGCTCACATTACTGTAAACTCGGGATGCGAGGGGGATATAATACAGAGGATCTGATGGGATAATTACATCTGAAGGTGAATGTCAGACAGATAATTTCTCTGGATTTTACAGTTTCTTTCCTGGATGCTCTGCCTGTCTGAACACGAGAATCATTTCTGCCATCAGTTGCATTTTAAGGGGAAGTTTGTTGGCTGATTTTTTTTCCACAGTGTGGAAGTTTAAATGTTTAAATATTTAAGGCGCTGGAAACTTTCCTGAAGTGATGTCTTGTTATGGCACTTTGTTTGTCATTTCATACATAATGTAAAGTGATTAGAAATGTGTTTCTAATAATAATTCTGTGCCTGTAGCCATTTTGCTTTGAAAAATATCATGTTTTAGCCTAAAGTGTCTAAATTTGTTGGCACCATCACGGCTAATAATTGTCCTGAAGTGACATCAAAAATATCTGATACTGTTGACACGAACATGACTAGAAAATGTCCCTCTCAAAATATATATATATATAATATTCTCTCAAAATATTTGGTTGCAGCAGCTGAAAAATGTTCCTGATGTCTCACTGAAAACATCCGATCTTCTTGCCGCTAAGACGGCTGAATATGTCACGACATCTCGTTAAAAATCTGTGGTTTTGTTGCCACTAACACAACATGTAATTGTCCCAACGTCTTGTCAAAAATCTATGCGACTCCAAAAAAGTACTGATATCTGCTCAAAAATGTCCGATTTGTTTCCACAAACACAGCTGGAAAATGTCCAGACTTCGCATCATATATATCCTGTTTTGTTGCCACTAACCTGGCAAGAAAGTGTCCTGATGTCTTCTTACGTATACCCACGACTTTCAAGCTTATTAATGTTGAAACTCTGTCCTGATCAGTGGTCTCTGGCTTGGCTGTATTAACACCATACCACTTCATGAATTATCTGTTGTTTAGATAAATCATTTTAATCTGGCAGATATGCTGACATTAATCCTTGTGCCACAGATTTCATGAGCTGGATAAACTTTAAATCCCAGTTTTATTAGATGAATCGGGGCAGACTGTGGTAAGATTTACAGATAAACCGAGCGGGTCGTTACCTTCAGCAGCGTGGTGTCTTGGAATGTTATTTATGAAAACATGTCGCTGTGGTTTTGTCTCAGTTGATGTACAAACATGATGAAGTCTGACTGTTGTTGTGTTTGACTGGAGGACATGTCTGGCTCAGATTCATTAGCTGTGACATGTCATCAACTACACCTGATTGCTGGAGTTTTGAAGACGTCATTCAACACTAAATATCATCTTATCTCAGTGTGGCTTCTTTTGTCTCATCATCACATTAAACATGTTGTCACTTGTATAATTTGATTTATCTCAACTTATCTGATCTTGTCTCGTCGTATGGTTTTTAAAAATGTCTTGGGTGCAGTCTAATGCAGTTAAAATGCCATAAATCCAACGTAACGCATGTTGTGACGCAAGCTGAATTTCTTTGATCATTTATTATTATTTATAAGTTACCAATATTGGGAGCAAAAGGGGGGCAATCTTGCCGTTTTCAAGCTCTTTTCACTGAATATTTGTCACCTGACTGTTGGTCTGACTGTCACGATTCAAGGCTTCATAGTTGCAGTGAAAAGTGGGAAATTAAATGTTTTTTACATTATTATATTACTACAAACGGTTCATTTTTGGGTGAATTTTAAACGAGTTAAGCGCTTTGTGCACCTGATTCATTCAAAGGCAATCAGAAATTTGAAAATCTAAGATAGTATTTGTTTTAAACAGCGTTGAACTATGATAAATGATTTAATTTTACATGATTTTAAATCTGTCTAAACTCAACATGGAACTGAATAATGAGAAAAACTGATTAGACTTATTTAAATTAACGGAACTTGTGATTGTTTCCTTGTTTAAAAACTCTGGCAGCAGGTTTGTAAGCTGACCTGAAACAGGCAGAATATCGTTACGCTCTGAGATTAAAGGTTTTAAATTGCAGCCCACAGTGGGATGGGAGGGTTGGTGAAATGAATGGGGACTGGACACTGGACACCATCACGGCATCAAAGAGCTTTTCTCTGGACAGGAAGTGGGCGGCGGGTTGGTTTGTTCCCGGTCCTGTTGTTAACGCAGCAGGAGCAGGTTGGTTTAGATGCACTGGAGTCGCCACTGAAACACTGAATTACTGCTTAGAATAAAATGCAGTACATGTCACTTAACTAATATATTTCAAGTAGTTGATGACTTGTTTTGTTTTGGGGATTTTGTTTTAAATAGAACACAAATACTTTGTTAGGCAACAGATGATAAAGTCTTCGATTTGTTTTCACCGTTGTCCCCTCGTGTTTTCACCAGACTTTATTGGTTGGTTGGTTGGTTTGTCAGCGTGATTACACTAAAAGTGTCAAACTGAACAGATTTGCAAACCAACAAACAGACAAGAGTGAAAACATGACCACTTTGGATCAGGTAAAGGTCGGAATAGGACCCAGGTTTTGGATTATATTGGACAGATTGAATATTCAGGGTTCTCTTCACCGTTGACCTCAAGATTGTTGGTCATTTTCACCCAATTTTTCATTGTGTAAACGCAGTAAAATATGGTTATTTTGACTGTTTGTGGCACTCTCAGTCTAAAGCTTGAGCTTGTTGTGTCTGACACTTGGTCAAAATATTCATGATCAGGTAAATAACGTGATGAAATTAAAAAATACCACTTAAACTCCAACTCCAATTGATCCAGCCGTGTTTCTAACAATGAATACTGGTTAAAGATTCCCTGCAGTGTGTTTGCTGGCCTGAACTCGGTCGTACCTGAGAGGAAATATGTACAGCAGTAATTCAGTCTGTTCAGGTTGAATAAACAGCAGCCTCCCACAGGCTTCTTACACCAGCCTCTCCTCTTTATTTTAGCCTGGAGGACATTTCTTCTGCGCGGTGAACTCCCATTTTTATCCGTAATTACAGCTTTTATCCTGCGTGCGTCTGTAAGTCAGCAGCCGGCCTCCTTCACCCTGATTAGACCTGCAGACTGTAACAAATGACACATCAAAGCTCTTTACAGCAGTATGTAAATAATGACAGCTTCCCTATAGACGTCTTTAAAAGCCTCATAAAGGCGGCTGAGGGTGTTTTCTACCTGCTGACAGCGGGAGTGTCGAGCCGTGATCTCACGCTGACGGCTGGGAGGATGTTTTGTTTTCCATCCTTCTGAGCAGGCTGATGCGATCTGCAGGTCAGCAGGTGATCTCTGCTACTTGGGAATGTTTTGTTTTCCCAGCTGCGGACGCTGCCGGCTTTGAGGTGGTGAAAACGGCGATGATGGCGGCTGCGGTTTGAATCGCCCACCTGCCCCGGCTCTTTAAGATCTAATCAGCCCCGGTTACCCGCAAATAGCACCTGAGCATCCAGGTTAATTTTAGCTTGGTTTAGCTTGGATTTGTGCCTCCTGTAGCTGAAGGAAAACTAGTTTGATAGTAATACACGGTAATACAGATGTTTTGTTCTGGCCTGGAGTGGATTGGATGATCAGACAGGAAGTGTTTTTATGCTTTCTCACTATTTTACTTCACTGTGATGGCCAATAACTTACAATTATTGTCTACTAAGTCTTTAACAGAGAAAGAACAGCCTGCTTTTGGATAAATAAAGGACACAACATTTTCAAATATGTGTGTTAACTTGGGTTGAATAATTACAGTCTGAGTCTTCGTCTGTGCATCGACACTCGGTCGAACCTGATTGAAATGTCAACAACTGGACTATTGATTCACTTTTCAATTCTCTCAATTCTTGTTCCCAGTTGATTATTGGCGTTTTTAGTTTCTTGTCGAGGCTCATTTAGGATCGTTTACTTGAGATAGAAACTTTGATTTAAAAATTAAATCAGCAATCACAGTATGTCCACTTTTATTTAGAAAAAAGGATCCATAGATCCTAACAGGGAGGTATTTGTGATACTGTTGGTCACTTTTAATGAAAGAAACGAGGTAGATCAGCTGCAGTGTACACTTATTTTCATTATCAATACAGCAGAGGATCAGAAAATAGTGATTTATTTGTACTTGTAATTTATTTGTAGTCCATTTAATACAATATAAGGCAAATGCTCCACTCCACACTTGAGAAGCTGAAACCTTTTGCCCTTTCACAAAAATCAGTCAGTTGGTTAATTGTTTCATTTGCTGGAGTTATTTCTCTTTTTCTAAGAAAACATAAATACAGCGCACCTTAACTTTTATTGTTAGAAAGTAAACAATTAAACTCTGATGGTAAAATATGCGTTGTTGTGATACTCGGGTCTGTGCAGGCTGAAGATCTGATGGTTAACTTGAGTCAGACTTGGTACAAAAGGCTTGAAGTATCCTCTCTGCACTTGAATGCAGTTGAGGTTTTACTGCCTCGACCCTCAGAAACAAAAAGCTTTTTGTCCGACAGAAAAGACGTCCATTGCTTTTATTTACTGGCTCGCTAATTTTCCAGCTCGCTTAAAAAAAGTTTACAGGCTGTGAACCAGAGGCGACTCCGTCGACTCCTCCATTATCGTCTTTTTTTCCTCCGTTTTCTGCAACAACATCCGTCTTGTTAGTGACACGAGGAGGAATCGTCTCCGCCGCGGAGGCCAGATCGTCCAGAGAGGCGGCGCCGGCTGCCAACAGCAGAGGCCTCCGACCTCCTCAGACTGATTCACGCCGCCGTTAATCAGCCGAGAAGTGACACCAACAAAGAAGAAGCTCGCTCAGACTCGGGGCAGATTTACTGTGATTCAGATTGTTTTTCTGATTTCTCACTTTACTACACGATACGCAGCAGCTGCTGCAGTGGTTTTGCTTGAGGGAGGCTCATGTGAAGCGATGCACATCATTCTTTCCATTTATCGGATGACGAGGATGAAGGTCGGAGGTCGAACGTCAGCAGGTTTTAAGGTCACGTCGCGTTCAGAGTGTCGACAGCAGCAGGTGTTTGACAAACAATCATCTAAAATATGTAGGTTTTACGGTGCTTCGCTTTTAAAGTTGGCATCAAACTTCTATTTGTCTCGTAAATCCACAGAATTTTCTTCAGTACGTAAGAAACCTGCATTCGTTTGACTTCTCACTTGATTTATGACCTCAGTAAACAGTTTCCTGGTGAGTTCATGGTCTCAGTCTCTAGTTTCAAGTCTTCTTCAACACAAAATGATGCTCATTTTGTAAATAAAAGTCCCGTTTAGAGTAAAATAGAAGGCACAAGGTGGCCACGCCCTAAATCATACCTCGCTTTATCGTCTATTTCACTCCTTTCAACAGTCAGTGTTTGTGTTTTTTGACTTTTAATGCTTAAAAATTTGAGTTTAATTCTGATTTTGGATGATACAGTAGCTGCTGTGTCTGAGCTTCAGGTTGTGGTTTGCCAGTTTATGACTCACCGTGAGCATTAGCGAGGTTATGAGCAGAACTTGCCCTCCGGTCCAACATCAGGAATTTAAAACCGCCGGGCCTCAAGTTACGAGGCCTTCTTGCACTTGACTTGAATGTCACGTCTCTTCAGGCTTCAGGAGCCTTTGAAAGTCTTCGTCAACACGGGATTAAAATGACCTTCAGTCACATTAAAAGCTCATGATTGGCTCTGCTTTTTAATAATCTGCTGTCAGTCACTTGAGGAGGTTTTTATCTGCTCACCTCCTTTTTGTTTTTTACTGTCTGGTCTCTACAACAAACCTCCTCTTTCAACATCCAGATCCTCCACACAAGGACTCGACTGTCTCGTCTCTTAATGAATCGCGCATTGAGGCTCGATAGCTGAACCGTCTCGCAGCCTCTCGTCTGCTTTTGTCCATGCCAGAAAAAAAAAAAGAAAAAAAAAACCCTCTTCGACATACTGCGGGTTGTATTTATCAGGGAGGAGAGTCACGGGTGTTGATTTCTTCCATCAGCCCTACAGGGAACGTTTTATTTGCTGCCTCGCTTTGAAGAATTTGAGTTATTTGATAACTGTGGAGTTGCTGCAGGTGGAGATCAGCGATTTACTGTCAGCACAGAGACATTTCTGCATCTGTAACACAGTGAGATTTGAATAAATGTTGGTACAAATTCGATGCAGAGGTTAGTTTATTAGTTAATCTCTGAAGGGCTCCAGATTTTGGAATAAGACTCGTTGTTTTAACTTTTTAATATCTTTCAAATGAATATTTTAATACAATTTGAGCTCATTTTCAATCGCATTTTGTCTCTATTAATCCAAATAATGCAAAAAAAGTTCTGTTTCGAGTTGCAAGAAATCACCTTCAACCACTGCAGCCTCTGTGTTGCCGCCATCTGCTGGTTGATGGAAGTACTGCAAGTAAATCAGTGGATCCACTACATGTCCAAAAGTATGTGGACGCCTCAATGTTACAGCCGCATGTGATTGTTAAATATCTCCATCCATGGGAAAACTGTTGTCTTTATATTAAGCTCATGAAAGACAACAAGGAGATGAAGAGGGAGAGAAATTTCCCCCAGACTCCCTTTAAAAATCACTCGATTTTATGAGCTCTTGAGTTTGGAGACACTTTATAAACTCTGTGAAACTTTCTTCACGACAAATTCTTAATTAACTGGGTCTTCTTGTAAATTCGGCAGATGTTGCGTAAAGGTTTTTTTTGTTTGTCACTACAGTAATCTAGTAAAAGTACTTCCACCACTGAGAATATTTGTGTGAAAGAAGATGGAGTCTGTGTGTAAAGTTGCAGCTGCGCTTAATTACCAGGCGGAGGGGCTAGTCGCCACGGCAACCAGATTCCTCCAGGAAAGTAATTACTTCTTCTTCTTTCCTTTTTTTTTTTTCACATCGCTCCGCATTCAGCTTTAAATAGTTGTAAGCCGTTTTAATTGATTGAAATCTCCATATTTGGGATTCTGTCTGAGCAGGAGGAGGCACAGAGTTCATACCTGTCTCCAGGATGTAATCAGACAATGATTGGTTGCATTTCCATCTTTACACTCAGACGGCAGAGTTAAAGGTTTCTTTCAGAGACGTTCATCAACCGTTCCTCGCCTCCTTTACCTCGGTTAACCTCCTCGCTCGTCTTATCTGTAAGAAACGTAAAGATTTTGAGAGTGAGAGAAAGTGTGTGACCCTGCTGCGTTTTCTCTCAGCAGCTTCGTCGTGTCTTGGTTTAATTGGTGTATCGTGTTCCTGCCTCCCCAGTTCCCAGAGGGATTCCCCCCACGGTTCACACACTCAACATGTATGTTCTCCAACCATAAAACACACTCTGGTGTCGACCCCGGCGCCGACGTCAGCGTGGGGCTGTGAGCTCGTGTTTCCTGCCACTCTTATATCTCTTCTTTTTTTTTTTTTTTTTTTGGTTTACTCCTCTCGTTCCTCGCTGTAGCTCTGTGAAACTGTCCATGTTGTCCAATACCTCTCTCGTGTGTGTGTGCGTACGTTAAATCTGATGCTACAGCCAACAGCCTGTTAGCGTAGCTTAGCACAAAGACTGGAAGCAGGTGGGAACTGCTAGCCTGTCTCTGGGATAACTCACCTGCATCTTATGGGCTTTTCAGGAAATGATAATTTAATCAGAAGTAACAGAAAACACCTGAAGAGTTACTACCACAATAAAATCAGCGTGTTTAGACGACACACTTTCTCTGGTGGTTGCTGAACGGCACGCTGGGAAAATTGAAGGACTCGCTAAAAGGCAGTAAACGGATGACATCTGAGTGTTTAAGGAGGAAATATTTGCTCTAAGTAGACGTCGAGTTCCCACAGGAGCTGCAGCGTTCAGCTGGAGTGAGTAGAGCTGCATGTATAAAACTCCAGGTGTCCTCGTGAGCTGACATTCGCTTCACTCGGTGAAGCGTGGTGTGTTTTCTTACCCTCCTCGTGGCCCTGCAGGTCAGAGCAGCTGTCACAGACAAGCACAACAGAGAGTCTGCAGAGTGTCAATGGGTGGATACTGACGAGCGTGTCGAACCTGAACACACCACAGGAGATTTTAATGTGCAGATAGTTTGTGAAAATCGATGTTTAGGTGATAAAAATGAAGCTTTTTCATGTCACATTTGTCATAACGTGCCAGTTTCAGGGCTTTTTTTCTTCTTCTGCTGTGGAGAAGAAATCTCATGGCACAATCATCTGGCAACAGAAAACAAAGAAAACAAACTAAACAGGAAGTCTGTTTTTCCCCCAAACACAGTCTCTGGAATTGCTTTTGGTAATTACTGCGAGACAGAAATACATGAGCTTTTGTTTTTATTATTTGTCTGGGAGTTTTCAGTGCTGTCTGTTCATTTACAGGCTTTGAAGAAGCCTTTTTTTGACTCATTGTTTTCATATTTTGCCTGTTTTCACCTGATAACATCCACATTTTTTTATAAAGTAGTATCGGACGATAGTTTATGATCGGACCCTTGTGAGGTTCTGACTCAGATTACGTTCCAGTTCCATCTGAATGTTGTTGGGTTTGTTGCTGCTGGAACAAACAGCCGAGATGTCTTTGTGGTTAGCGCAGCTTTAAAACAGCTTCTTTTCATACAGAAATGAGATGATAATTGGGAGTGAGTGCAAATAGTCTGCTCCCGAGCCTGTTTGTGAGTATTTAATGTAGAAATTGTTTTTCTTAAAATCCAATTTACACCAATTTCTTCTTATTCTTTTCTAAACATTATTTTTTTTTACCAGTTTATTAATATTTAAACCTGCAGTAATAATTGTTTTGGCCACAGGCAGCACAAACAAGCTTTTAGCACAACATTTACAATTTATCAAAAACACAAATCATCTCCAGCTCCTCGTTTGTAAGTTTATTAGGTTAATTCAGCAGACCACATGAAGGTAATAGTGTCACTAACTTCATGGCTAACTGTGCTAACAAGCTAAGGGCAGGTAGTAGCTACAGCAAAGAGTAGCTTATGATGAACATTTAGATTAAAGAAGCAGATTTGCAGATTATCTAGTCTTCCTGTGCTGATTTGTCGCAGAAAGCAGCGAGATAATCAACTTAACATCCATCTTTAAAAGTTTAACGAGTCGAGATCAGCTTGATAAACTCTGAAGAGGCTTTGAAGGACAGTTGATGCACCGACTCGCATCGTTTTTGTCTCTGCAGCCCTCCGATGCCAGAACGCTTCATCTGTGACCGCTGGCTCGCTCTCTCTCTCTCTCTCTCTCTTATTTCCAGCGTCCCGTTCGGCTTCTTGCAGAACCCGTCCAGCACACATGCTGACTGCAGCAGCGATGCTTGTATGAATGCACAAATTATCAGAATGTGGCAGCTTCCAAGCCTCCAAATGTCATGCAGCGTGGGCGTGGGAGGTCTGAGGGCTGGAATGTCTTAACAGCTGGATGTCGTAGCCTGGCAGATGAGGCGGGTAGCTGGCTGACGGGGGCACACAGGGCCGAGAGGAGGAGGCGGCGGCGGCCTGGGAGAAGAGGGGTATCTCCCTCCCTCCCTCCCTCGTCTTATCGCCCATCTGTGAGAACCTGGAAGCGGTACATTTTCCGAGGATTTTCTCCGATGAAGCAATGGATTCGTCCCCCGGGAGCGGAGCTTCGATCCAATCAGATACGCCCTCTGCGGCTGCCTCGCCGTCTCAGCTGCCGTCCATCAGTCAACCCCTCACACTGCTGCGTCTGTTCATCGCAACATATTCAGCGAGTTCTGCCTCTCTTTGAACAAAAGCTATTAATCACAGCGACATGTCAGCGTCGTGTAACTCAACACCACATTTTTCCAGAAGCCGTCTTTTCCTTTTTGTTGTTGTTGTTTTCAAACCGCAGTGAAATCATTTCTCATCTTAACCTGTCAGCTGCCGTCAGTTATTCCTCGTGACCCCTTTAAAAAGAAGTCGTGTGCACTTGTTAACCTTCGTCTCAGGTGAAGTTTAGTGGCATTAAGAAGAATTACGCAAAAATAACAGTACAAAAGATACTTGAAATTCACTCGTCATGCGACCTCTTGTGGGGTCTTGACCCCCAGATAGAAAACCACAGCTGCACTCGTCCCGCTCGCTAAGTGCTTGTTCGACGGCTTTCAGGTTAACAAATAAAGCGCTCTGTTTCAGAAACATTCATTACGGTTTCATTCCCAAATGGACGAGCGTTTTGAAATCAAAGACGTTGTGACACCGCTGCAGGAAAACATGATGATGTGAAAGAAAAAAGATCTGTCATGTTAACTTTTGGGGAACTGGTGGTGTTATGATGACTGAAGTTTTCCGAGGGTTCTCTCCTTTTTTCCCCCAAAAATAATAATAAACACCTTTTTATAAACTGATGGAACTTGAGAACTACTTGATTATTGTAGTGATTTTATACTTGTAGTTTACTCTGGAGAGAGTGGCCTCATATGATGGAACTATTTTTCAAGCAGCATCTTTTTTCTGCATTTCTGATTGTGTTAAAATTCAATATTGACCTAGCTTTAAGGCTACGCTGAGCTAATAGCCTCCTAGCTTAATACACAAATATACATGTGGTGTTGATCTTCTCATCTAACTCCTGGCAAGAAAATGCAAATGTTGAATTATTCTTTTTAATGACCTGTGCATGCTCTTACATGAAATTGTGAGCACACGTGTACGTTTAAAAGTAGTTTAAAATCATTCCTATATCGACACAACATCCTGCAGGAAAGTCCAAAATTGTACCAAAAAGACACTTAAGATCTTTCTTTTATTAAAAACCGACATGAATCTGTGTTCTGTGATGACTGAGCTGCATTTTCCTCCTCTGAACTTGACGTCCTTGCTCATTTTCACATGCATGACCACTGGGAACGTCAGACGCCGAGCACAACGTGGACTAAACCTGTTTATTATGGCTTATTTATAATCGAGAACTCCGCGTTATACGGAGGTTATTTCTGTGCAGGACGGGTGTGTCGTTGTGGTAACACAAACGCTCGCATGCTTTTTCTTCATGCTGGAGAAAAAGCTCTTCGGGGAGCCACTCATCAGCTCACACGGGGGAGGAGTTTTTGAGTGTTGGGGCAACTTTTAGTAACCAATGACTTCCATCATCGGTGTAGCGAGCCTGCCTCCAGCTCGGGTCCCCCCCTCCGTCCATGCAACTGCTTTTCTTTTTTTGTTATGAGGGAGGTTGCAGCAGCCGTGCCCTGCGAGATCCAGAGGGGAGGGTCTGTGAGTGTGAGCAGAGTTTTTATGTCTCTGTTTTCATTCAGTGGATGCTCAGTGGCCCTTGAACCGCTTGGATTTAACTGGTGAGCGGCTGGCTAACAGGTGGAGGAACAGTGAGAGCGCTGTGTGGAGGAGGCCTGCAGGCTGAGACACTTTTGGAGGACTGTCGCTGGAGCCGGCAGCATGCTGAAGATCCAGACGTGGTTGCTTCTCCTGGCTCTCTGTGCCGGGAACTCGGAGGCCTGGTTTTGGTCCACAAAAGAGGAATCGACCACAGAAACCCCAACAGAGGGCGGGACATCAGATGCCTCCATGCCAACAGGTGCCACCACGCCAACATGGACGACAGGTGCCCCCGAGACGGCCAATACCACGAAGAAGAAGGATGACCCGGAGGAAAGTGATGACCTGTCCGGGGTTGGGGAGGAAATCCTCAACGTGGCCACTGGAATCCGTAAGTTTGTCCAGGCGTGGGACGCGACCCCGACCGCCAGGACTACTAACGGAGGCCTGACAGAGAAGGTGGAGAGCGCTAACCCTAACACGACGGGTAATCCAAACCGGTTCGGTCGGGGGAGGGTGGAGGAGGGTTCTGGGGTCGGGATAGTGAATGTGTCTGAGTCAGACGTAGAATCAGGTGTGAAGGCATCGCCTCGAAATGTAACCGAGATTGTAGGAGATGTTTCTAAATTCAGTGAGACTGTTGAGGGTATTTTTGATCTCCCGTCAACTCCCCCTGATAGTCGCATCAACGGTTCTGATCCACCTTGTCTCCCCGTGCCCTCTGATTGGTCAATTTGCTCTGGCAAACGTCCGAAATCTTTCACGCTGCCCAACTTTTTCAACCACACATCTGTGGAGGAGGTGGGCGTGGCCCTACAGGAGTGGGCGTGGCTCACGAGGGAGGGGTGTCACCACAGCGCAGAGTGGTTCCTCTGCCTCCTGCTGGCGCCCAGGTGCCCTCCCACCGCCACCGCCGGCGCACACCTGCACCTGCCCTGCCGCAGCTTCTGCCAGGTGCTGCAGGACAGCTGCTGGGCGTCTCTGGAGGACGGGCGTCTCCCGGTGGAGTGTCACCTCCTGCCGGACGGCGAGCAGGAGCTCGGGCGTCCTGCGTGCATGTCAGTTAGTAACTGGAAAGGTAACCCCGGCGGGTTAGAATGTATCCTGACTGCAGATACATTTTGAACCCGATGTCACGTCACGTTCTGTCGATGTTTGAGCGTTAAGTCTGTCCAGTCTGTCCACGCACGTTTTCTGCGTCTTGCCATCTAACGACTGTTTTTGCATGTTTCAGCCAATTTTAATGCGATCGCGAGTACTTCACATTACAGCTGAGCATATTTCAAACTTTTGTAATGTTTTAAATGTTTGCAGTTTGTCACCTCAGGCACATCTGACACTAGAGGTCTCCATTGCTGATGAAATGGCCGTTATGTTACGTCACGTTGGCCGACTTCCTCCTTCACTCTCTGACTTTCTCTAAAAGTTTTAGCCGCAGGTGACAAATTGAATCACAGCTTTACCTTAAATAAGATTAAATGTTGTTTTGTAATTTGTAATATTTGGTATGATGTAAGTACACAACTCAACACAACATAAAATAAAAGTATAGTCGCCGTTTAACGTTCCACACCTACAGCGTTGTCAGGAAGAACAAAATTGATGCAACAGATCCAGTGACTGTCTCTTTTACTCCACACATTCTTCTTCCTTGTCAAAACCTGTTGCCTACATTACCCACAATGCAACACTGATAGCTAAGTCAGCGATTCAGATGCTAACAGTAGCCTGGAGAGATGAAGAGCAGCGACTCAACACCCCCAGATTTTAAACAAACGTCAAACTTGTAGTCTTCAAACCTGAATGACAGACGGCTTCTTTCGTGCTTATCGTGCAGTAGTACTCTGATGTTCCCCTTTAAAGCTGCAATATGTAGAAATTAACATTTAAAACATTCAAAAAAGAACAAAAATTGAACAGAATGTGAAGTTTGATGTCATATAGAATATCAAACAATAGCTACATTCATCAGCAGTTTCATCAGCGGTGACTCTGGTGATACGCTGCTCCAAGTTTGCTTTGAATTTCGTCAAGGTAGTTAATTCTTATACATAAATCATCCATCACGGTGAACGACATTTCTGCTTTTATTGCTGTCAAAGTTGCATCTTGCAGGTGCGGATCGTTTGATTTGGCACGCTGCACGGCATTAACAGACAAAAGCAAAAAGTTGACACATTTACTGTGACGAGGCTCGACGCTCGGGCGTGTTTCAAGTCTCTGCAGGTCAAACGTAGAAAACACACAGACTTCAGCGGATGCATTCAACCAACTGAAGCCTGGAAGGTTGGAAAATGTTGGCCAATAATGTAAAATACAAACAATCTGCAGTGAACGTGTTGAAACATGCAAAAACAGCCGTGTGGTCACTGCAGTCGTCGTTGTCGTTACTGTTGTGGTGTCACTTTGTGTCCGGAGGAGTTTGTTGAGCACGAACGCATGACGCAACAGCTGAGTTCACGTCACCGGCTGCATGCCACCTCCGTGTGACTGTCTTGTCGAAATGCACGGTTGCAGAACCGCATCTGCAAAAGCACCGTTTCTGTGTGATGAGTCAGCAATGGTCAGCAAGAGCAAGGTTACAGGACTTATCTTGAATATGTTGTATTCAAACAGGCGTCAAAAACAACCAATAAATAACATTTTTTGCACCCAAGTTCATTCTGGTTGCATTCAGCACACCTGAAATGACTTCCTGCATTGAGTCAAGTCTTTTTTTATTAAGACAAGCACTGTAAATCTATATGATACACACAGTTATGAGGCCTTTCCCCGAGAATAAACCTTTAAGACAGGAAATGCTCCAGAGGCCCACGTCCAGAGGTTTTTTAGTGGCTTCATAAATTGAGCAGTATGGGGAGGATTGTTGCTGTATGGACTCTTCTCTCAGGGGTGCTGAACAGAATGAACTCTGCTGCCTAAAACCATCTTTATCATATGTTTTCCCACAGGAATATTTAATATAAATGTCTCAGGTTTAAGTGGCAGATGGGTTTTGTTATGTTCCACGTCCTACAAGTAGCGTTCTTGTTTGGATAACCCTTAAACTCAGATATAAACCATGCTGGGCTTTAAATTGGAATGTTGTAAAACAGAGATAAGTGTGTTGAGTGAGGCAGGTTGAACCCCGGCGGGTTTGAACATTATGCTGCTGCACATGCAGAACAGGAGGTGACGGGACGCTATGTTACGATTGGCTGCTTTTATTGGGTGGGAGATTTCCAAACACCTGCATGGAGAGCCACGTTCGCTCAGCCACGCCGAAAGGAAAAAGGAAGAGGAGGGGGGAAAGTGTTGCAGGGTAAATGTGTTAGTTCAGGGGTTTCATACATGCAGCGTGCAGTCTGGTGCGGCAATAATCTCTCCATTTCATCCATCACATCCTACATCCTGCATGCCGAGCACGCATTTCTGTCCCGGGTTATCTACTTGTCATCGTATTTCAGAAGTTTCTGATCAGCTGGCGTGGAATTTATGTGTGGATTTAGATGCGAGCCGTGTTTTAGCTTCCAGGGGGGAAACAATCGGGCCATCTGTGGTGGGGAGGATGGGCTGCGGATGGCATTTATGATAGCGGCTGTGGGTGGGAAAATGTGGCGATTGTGTTGCTCGGTTTGGGAGAAAGGGCAACGGCATCGCGGCGAGTAACAAGAGAGCCTTGTGACTGGGATGAGACGGGGCGGCTCGAAGTCTCCGCCAGAGGTCAGAGGGCACGGCCGGTCGCCCACCCTCCCAAACCACCAACACTTGATGGGTGGTAATCAAGTGTTCGGCCGACCATTAAGAGGAGGATGAGTAGAAACAGAGAGTGGGACAAAGTCTATGAGAGACTTTTATGTGAGCTGGGAATTACCCACTAATTCACTGACGTGGTTCACAGTCAGTGCACAGTCAACTTCAAAAACAGTTTAATTGTTTAAAGCTGCATTTTGGGCCAATTTGGGTTCATTTATCATTAATCAGACTCCTTCCTGTCTGAAATTTTAAATTAGTGGTGAGCTGGTTGTGGCTCAGCAACAGCAGCAGAGGTTGAAAACAAGGATGAGCTGCTTGAATTTTACATATAAAAGTCACTTACGGTAGGAAACAGCTAGCCTGCCTCCGTCAAATGGGAACGAAATCCGCCTACGAGCACCTGCACAGCTCAGTAATTATATTATTATGTCTTGTTTGTTTAAACCGAACAAAAACAAAACAGAAAAATAACAATTTGTGGTTTCACGGGGGGCTTTGTGTGTAGAATTACTTGCAAGAAAATGTAAATTTTAGTTTCCTCGAGGCTAACTAGCGGCTGGTTCTAGCTTCATATTTAAGGTACAGATGTATCAGTGTTCTCCTCAACATAAACGAATGTAAAGAAATGGTGCTAAGCTGCCAGCCTGGCTTCATTTTCCTGTAGTTTTCATTCCTGGAGGCAGAAAAAATAGCACTTTGATAGCGACGTCTATAGAAAACCCATCTCAACGCTAAAGACTTGACTGTGAAGGCATGAAAGCAGATTGAAATGGTGCCAAGCTGCCAGCCCGGCGTCATTTTCCCATGAGGTTTCATGCCCGGCTGCAGAGTCATAGCGAGGTTTATAGGGAACTAATCTAAATGCTAAAAGTGTTATTATAATATAGCGATACATGCATGAAAGCAGATAGAAATGGTGCCAAGCTGCCAGCCCGGCTTCATTTTCCTTGGTAGCAATCATATCCCACCAAAAGTAGGTGAGCTGAAGCCTAAAACTTGTAAGTAAACGATAAACTGAAGCTGTATAAACACAAGAAAAGTACATTCACATTCCTCCAGTCGTTAATACCTGTTGCCGCTCACATTTCTTCACCCAGTAACAACATTTAATCTGGGCTGCAGCCAGGAAACCAGACTACGTCAAATCTTGCTCGACGCTCTAAGAAGAAGCGAGATCCAGCTGATGTCATCTGAACCCGCTCACTGATCCCCCCCCCCTCCCATCAGTCAACTTTAATTTGACTCTCAGCTCTCGGCTTATTCAAACACGGATTAAGGTCTGACTGGGGAGCAGAGGGAAGCGGTTGGATGTCACAGCTGCGTCGCCTCCGTTTGAAGCGTCAACCGATGCCACCCGGCTTCTCAGGCGTGTGAAGCCCAGTTGGTCCGATCCCAAGAGGCTGGAACTGCAGCTGGGGGTGTTAATGGTTGAACCCACTTGTTTAATTGGCAGCGGGAGTCACTAAACAGACAATGGGGACTTGGAGACTCAACATGTTTGTCTTTACTGGCTTTAAGGTGGAGAAAGAGGCTGTCTGAACTGTATAAATATCTCAGATGCTCAACTGTGTGTCATTAGACAATTAGATTAGCTTGTTGTTGCAGAGATTACGTCTCCAAATAAGGACCGAAACTCTCAGATGGAGGTAAAGAAAGCTCTGTTTTAGGCATACTTGGATAATAGTGTAATGTTCCTTCAGTATTTCACATGCAGCAGACTGAAAGTACAAAGATTGCTCATGCAGAATAGAAGTCGGACGTGCTTTTTGTGTAATTACAGAGGAGGAACGAGAAGGTTTGATTGTGTAAATACAGACATTTTTGGTTGCAATGAGCCAGAGAGCGGAGCTGAAGTCTAGTTTCTTTAACTGAAGGCTTCTGGGACATTCATATTTTGTTTTTCCTGTTGAAAATGAGCAATTTGGGAGCTGCTTTTATGTCTCTGGCATTGTTTTGTTGGATGACGAGCCCTCTAAATTTGTGTTATATATAATATCTTAGTTGCAGTTCAATACTTGGGTCCCACACTTGATATATGAGCAGTACACTTACTGCTACAGTCTTTTCCAAGTGTTTTGAAAAGGAATCCTTACTTGTAAATATGTAAAACTGCCAGTTTGGAGCTAATACGTCACAACGAACCACATGAAGGGTCAACCAGTGCAAGAAACACAGTCATTTTCTTTGTTGGAGCTTTGTTTTGTTGCAGTTTGCAGGAGTTTTGCATGAAGCTTCTGCAAGTCACGTTTGAGATGATTCACAATAGGAAATGTAATGTTTGGAGAAGGCGCTACACGATTTTGCGGGTTTTATTTGACAATAATTCACAAAAGCAAAGGAGATGTTAGTCTGGAGTGTCAGATCGACACATGGCTGCCAAAAAACCGTCAGAGGGACTCTTTCTTCTGAGTCATCATACTTGAGGAGTTTTTGTTTTTTGGCTCGAAATGATTGAGAAGTTTTTTTCTTCTGCCTCTTCTCTTTGTTTCTTACCCCGGGGAGATTTTACGCTCTCCACTCCTGAACCTCTGGAGGAGTCCATTAGTCACACAACGACATTTCAGCCTGTTATAACTGGCATGTCGTGTCCGTGCAGACTTCTGGGACCGAGTGCGTCTGCAAGCTTCATCCTATCGGAGTCCCTCATGGTCCACTTTCCCATGGACATCTGACACGCATTTCCTTCCTCCGTCCATCTGTCCGTGTCTCTTCTGTCTTTTTTTTTTTTTTTTTTTCCTTCACACAGTACAACAGGCATTGAATTTCTCTGTGGTTAAACGTTGGAAAATACAGACATGGCACTGCATTAATCCTCTGAAACAGAATACATGAGGTCATTTTTTTTTCTTTTTGTTTGTCGATGCCTTCGGGGCTGTGAATCATGTTGTTCTTCCATACAGTGGGTCCTGTTAGTCATCAGGGTTAACATGACGATTGTTTCTCACATTTGGGTGCGATGCCAACTTCCTTTTGTCCTCTGCAGACGAGCCAAGTTAGAGAAACAGCCGACGTTCTGCATCTGCGTACAAAAGTACGCTGGATCATTAATATTTTGGCTCCGTCCAAACTATGAAGTACAACCTTGTCAAGACTCTCAGGAACATGAACAATATCTGCCAACTCTTCTTGTGGTTAGAAGATCATTACATAACAGCAACACACATTTTTCCTGTTTAAATCTCAGTTTTCAGGCGAAAATGTGTTTGTTTTTCTTGGGGACCAGAATGCAATGCAAGTTTTGGACGCGAGGGGTCATACACTAAGTTATTACTACTTTTATTGTAAATTCCTGGATAATTTTACCACCACGCAGACGAAGAGACACCTGTTTCATAAATCATGAACCGTTTGTCGTAGAGTCTTCTGGGAGAAACAATTGATTCAGAATCAGAAGTTAATTGGACTTGATTTTTCATTGTTACTCGTTTATTGGTTGGTTGGTTGGTTGGCTATTGAATCCCAGTATTAATGCTTAATGATCTTTTGCTCTATTAATAGTTTAATCTACAAAATAATCACATTATTAAATAAAAACGTGTTTATTTTCTTTCTCGAGGCACACACGGGTGAAAACATCCATAAATGAACCATAAAAACTGCCTGGAAAAGTCATGTGTTTCTACTTCCTGTTGCTTTTTAATCGCCTCATCTGCATCTTGGTTCACAGGATAAATCTAAATGAGGCCAGAGCCTGAGACCGAGACTTGTACTCCGATAAAGAAATTAGAAAAGTGTGTGTAATTGTTATATAATGGTCTTGTAACCAAGATGTAGCTGGTATGAATGAATAGTTGGCAGACATTGTTCTTGCTCATGGGAGCCTTCAGGGTCTGGTTAGTGGGAGAGCTGTGGTCGGACTGGACAGCTTCCAGATGTGAAACAGGACCTGGCTTGGGAAAAAATCGGTAAACAAACTCACATGTTTGGTGCAGAAGAGGAAGTTTCCATCTTGTCATTTATCATTTTAAAAGTTTAATCAAAAGACAGGACATAATCTGACCCACCAGCTGCAGCAGCTGTGTCACACTGAGATCAGCCAATAGCAGGTGCCCTCAGTGGGAAGCTGACCACCCGGCGCGGCTCGCTCGAGGTCCGGTTCTGAACAGGACCTCGCTGCGGCTGCTGTGCAGGTCGAGACAACATAACAAACACTCATGCGTTCAGCAGGGAGTGTGTGTGTCAGTGTTAGTGTGTGTGAGAACATGTGTTTGGGATTACTCCCTCAGTGCAGATGTGCAGTTTGGTTACGAGCTGATTGACCCATAAATAACTTTCAGGGTGTCGGTGGAACATAATGAGACTTTGCTCTCGGCAGGTGAAGAGGTGTGCAGAAACACTCCTGAGTGAGAGTTTACAAGAAACAGCTAACGGCTCACAGGATGACATGTTGAAACAATAATGTGACTTTAGAGCGAAGAAAATCATTCATTTATGAATTTTGATGATAAGCCCAAAGAGCATCGCAGTGGGAATCACATTTTAAAGTTTTCGGGCTAGCTTGAATGTTTTTTATTAAGTTAGCGGCTCTCTTTTGGCCGACTGTAATTGACAAAAAATGTTCAAAAGATGTTGAGGGAGTTTGTTTTCTCCCATTACATCTTGAACAATTAAAGACAGTTTCACAGAAAACATTCAGCCAAATGTAAAGTCAGCAGATTGTTTTAATTGTTTAGCGATGTCGATATTTAAAGGTGAAACTAATTAAAGCCTCAGCTACTTTATGTTTAACACACATTTCCTGTAACTGCATAGTGTAAATGTGTTAGCACTAGCATCGTGATGTTAGCATTCACTGCCAATGTACCTAATTATAGCATCATTGCTACCATGGTCATAGCTTGTCAATGCAAAGGCTATCGATATAACTAAACAAGCTGACAGTAGCTTTAAATAATGTTTTTTTAATTGATTATCTTGGTTGTACACTTAAAAAAAATATTTTTGGGCTCTTTAAGTCAGAAATGCTGTTCGATTAAACACTGATTGGTTTTGATAACCATCAGCTTAATAAGCTTGAATGATCTTTCAAGCTAAAAAATCCATATTTTGGCTGGTGTCTTCTTATAAAATGGAGATTTTCCACTTTTGTTTTTGTAATTTGATGACCTTGGGGTCTGGAATTTCTATTTTTTCTCATTTTTTCTGACACTTCTTATATTGCAATTGGCAAAATAATCAGCACATTAGTTTCTTTTGATTGAAACTGGAAGTTAAGCTGCTAATGGGTCCAGTTCTGTCTGGTACCGTTATGAAAGTTTGTACCACTGTGATAAATTCTGTTTTCTGATTTTCCCCCCAGTTTAGCTCAAGCTGGTCTTTGTCCAAATTGCACTTTACTGTGACCGAACATGTAACAAGCTGTTTTTTGTTACTTTCTCATCATTTAGAAAACTGCTGGAAACCCCCGCGACCGCCGACCTCTGTGACCCTGAACATTTAATGCACGCGTTACGTTTTAGCCATGAATCTGGATGACAGGCCGTCCTCAGGAGGTCGCTGAGTGGACGTGTCCCCCCGGACGAAACCCTCTCTCCCTCGTGATGCCGATTTATGAGAATGTAATCGTTTGTCTCGAGGCTTTTCCCTTTTGGGCTGTTTGAATCTATGGGAACTGAAGTATCAGCAGTTTTTTCCTGCATTAATTTGATCCCCAGTCTCACAGACACTGCAGCAAAAAATGGAAACAGCAAGCTGGAACATTAGCTAAACCATCGCCGCGGTGGAAAGCAAGAAGCACGTCCTGCCATCTCAGATGATAATAATGGTGCACACGTTCTTCTTGAAGGCATTTATTGTTCGTGACGTCAGAGAGGTGTGGAGGCAGGGGGTTTCCGACGCTGTTCATTGATCCGACGAGCACTTTTACCCCATTAACACTCAGTGTGCAGCGACCCCTGACTGCGGTTTGATGCTTGACCTGGAGGGTCATCGCGGTTTAGGGTTTGTTGTTCCAGAGGCACTTGTCATGAATCAGTTGTGTCGGTGACTCATTTAAAGGAGTTACTTCACTTCCTGCGCTTCCTGCAGTGAGAGGGATTGTATTTTAACAAGATTTAACACATGCTAACCCAAAGTTTGTCGTGAAGTTTGGATAAATGTTCTTAAATCTAAAAGAAACGACTAATAATCGAGGATTTCTTCCTAAAGATTGTTTGAGGATTGTTTGCCATCCTGATGTTACACAACAGTTTCTCAGTTTCTCTTTTTAATGAACTTGTGATTTGCTGATCATTCCTGCACTTCTGACTGACTGTCTTTGGACCTGATGCTGCCTTCAAGTGCACCTCATAAGCTTGTACTTTTTGAGCGGTAAATTCAACACTTTACGCACATTTTATCGAAAGGTCTGTACTGTATCCAGTAGTTGTTTTGATGGCTGGTGATTTAGTTCAAGAAACCTAAAAAATAATAACTTAGACGAAAAGAAAATGACTTTTATTCTACAACATGTCATCATAGACGGTCGAAGGATTCCAGATGTTGTGCTCTGGACCACAGTGTTTTTCAGCTGCACTTGAAGGCAACGTTAGTCTGATCTTTCTCAAAGTTTTTTTGTCTTTACATCTTGAATTCCTTTCTTTTTCTTCCCCTGCAGTGGAGAGCGGCGTCTCTTTGCTCCAGCTAATCGGAGACCCTCCACCGGATGCGATCACCAGGTCCTACGGGCCGAGGGGGGAGTCCGCCTACGTCTTCACCCCTGCGGCGGTGTCGGGCCAGCCGGCTCTGGCCCACGTCCCCAACCCTTTCTACCGCCACTTCTCCCTCGTCTTCCACCTCAAGCCATCCTCTCCCGCCGCCTCCGTCCTCTTCTCCATCACCGACGGACCCCAGAGGCTCATGTACATCGCCGTCAAGCTCAGCGCGGTTCAGTCCGGCCGTCAGAAGGTTCAGTTCTTCTACACCGAGCCCGATTCCGAGGCTTCGTACGAGGCGGCCAGCTTCGATGTGCCGAGCATGGTGGACAACTGGAGCCGCTTCTCGCTGGCTGTGTTCGAGGAGCAGGTGACTTTCTATCAGGGCTGCGACTCCGAGCCGCAGGTGGTGAAGTTTGAGCGTTCGCCGGATCCGATGGAGCTCGACGCCGGCGCCGGGATCTTTGTGGGTCAGGCAGGAGGAGCCAACCCTGACAAGTTCCAGGTAATGCCTGAATACCAGGTGGTGTGTGGACTCGTTGAGTCATATATGTGGGTCAGTACACGACACCTTTACAGTACTTTTATCACTAAAATACCAACTTTTTCAAATAAAGAATAAACTCAGATCAAGATACGATACCTGAGTCTATAAGTTGTGATGTTTTATACGTTCTATTGTGTTTTTTTATCGGTTTATTGGTGTTTAATGGCCGACTGATCCAAATATATACACCGGTTGTGTCTTCAGAGTTTGGACGAAAGAAAGCCGCATTCTCAGCTGCCGTTTTCAAACTTTTATGACGTAATCATGAACTTCAGAGGTTCAGAATGGGAACATATTAGATTGAATATATTAATAAATGTATTTTTAGACCAAGAGTAAAAGTACATTTCTGGACAAAATGATCACTTTTACAGGCTGGATTAGCTTAAAAAAAAAAAACAGGGTCTTCACACTTTTATTTTGAGCATTTGGAAGAGAAATCAGTCTTGTAGCCATAAACTCCCGGGTGCCAGCAGAGGAAATGCTCAAGCGCTGAAGAGATGTTTTCACTCATCACATTTTTCTGACACAAATGAGCTAAAAAAAAAAAAAAAACAGCAACGAATCCTCCTCCAGATGTCACCCGAGGGAGCCGGAGAAGTCAGAATAACACGCTGTGTGCTGGAAGAGCAGGTGTGTGGAAGTCTGAGCTCTTTAATTTCTCCCCGTGGCACCTCGTGGCAGAGTTAACCCTCCTCGTTCTTGTAAATCTATCACCGGACCCTCCTCACCTTTGACCTCTGACCCTGAGCTTGACCCGGGTGACCACATGGCTTTTCTTTGCTGCTATTTTTGGGTGAGAAATCATCCAAAATGTAGCTTTTTTTTTAAGGGCGCAGACTTTAAAGGTGCGTCTTTCGAGGACCGAGTAGCGAAAAGCAGCTGACACAATAATCTCCTCTGCGTGAGTCATTTTCTTGCATTTTCCATCTCCTTGGAGATTTCAGAGGAAGCTAATATCATGACTGATTGCTCGCAACGAGTTTTGTCATCACAGTAAAATAGAAATGCATTCAGCATGTGTGTTTGTGTGTTTTTTTTAGGGCGAGATCGCAGAGCTGAAAGTGGTGGGAAACCCTCGGACCGCTGAGCGTTTGTGCGACGACGAGGACGACTCCGACGCCGTGAGTGTTTGATTTTTAAGTATTTCAGTCAAAGTGTTTGGATGCTGTTGTTTAACGTCTCTGTCTCACAGGCGTCTGGTGACTTCGGCAGCGGTGAAGGCGACAGGAGACAAACAGGACACACCGTGAGGGTCAGTTTGTGTTTGCATTTCTTCTGCACAGCTCACTGAATCCTTCAAGTTAATTGAAATGAAACCACATGAACATCTGTAAGTTTCTGGGTCTGAAAGTGTCTTCAACCTGCGTTCTTTCTAACAGCCCAGCAGGGGGCGACGCAGCTGGTTTCCAAAATAATTCTGATTGTGTGTAAGCTTCTGAGAAAATGACCCGACTGCTCACTTGATTTCTGACCTCAGTAAACAGTTTCCTGATGAATTTATGGTCTCAATCTGTAGTTTCAAGCTTTCTTCAACACATCGTGCTGCTCAGTTTGTAAATTAAGGTCACATTTAGAATCCTTTACGCCTGATAACATTTGGAAAGTGTAGAAGAAGTGCACAATTAAATCACCTAATCTCTATTTGAGTTACCCGGAAGTTAACTGGCTTCTCTGGCAGGTCATCCAGGTAATTTTAATCCAGAAAATTAGGTAGATTTAAATTATTCCAGCCAGATAAGAGACGTTAAGTAGTAAAAGCTAAATCAGTGAAAACGTCTCGCGCGGGGCTTTAAAGTTTGGGTTTTAAACTTTTCTTCTTCTGTGTTTGCAGACCACGCCTCCCTCCCTCCGTCCCGTCCCTCAGCCTCCTCTGAAACCCTCAGAGGGAACCAGACGCAAAGAAACAGGTAAAAGTTAAACACACGGCAGGAAGAAAGTGTCATGGAAGTTTTTAATCACACGGCTGCAGCTGCCAAGGAAACGTCCCGTATCATCACTGTGCTTTTATATAGAAATATGTGCATTAGGGCGCCTGTCTGGACCTGAAGGCGAGGGGAGGTTTGCTGCAGGGCGTCAGCGTGTTAGTGTGGGCTGAGCGTCTTTAGCTCCCCCTGGTGGACAAACAGGCCTCACGCTGCCCTTAAAGACGTGTGTGTTGACTTTAGATTTCAGGTATCAGCCGTCGTCGGTGGACCAAAGCCGGGCCGGATCGCCGGGCCCAAGAGGTGGGTCTCTGGTGGCAGAAGCATCGGGTCACGCCTGGCAGAACGCAGCCATCCTATCACAGCGTAGAATGAGCTGCTGGGTGGTGCTGTGAGCATGTTGGTGGAGGGCGGATGATCCAAACACGAGTTGTTCTTTAAGCCGTGTCAGAGAAATAAGTCAGAAGTTTTATTTTAGTTGCTTTTGGAGTTAAATCCAGTCGTCATCTCCTCCCCCACATGCTGATTAAACAAGACAGATCTGGATGCTTCTCCTAAACAACTGAAACAGATGGAGAACTTGTGTTAAAACATTAAAAATATATGAACATTTTCAGCAGGAAATTCATTCCCTAGTTTGTTTGAGCATCGAACACAAGAAATCGAAACGATAGAAAACACACAAAATGTGTAAATTGAGGTGAACATGGAGAGGAAGCTGAGAGGGTGAGTTGTGCAGCAGCGCCGTCTGCAGACAGAACCGGTGGTCGACCCGGCCGTGTCCAGCAGGTGGTGTCGGTCTGATCCGTTTCTCTCCTCACAGGCTTGTCTGGGTTTCACATCTGCTGCTTGTTTGCACCTTTAATCACCGTTTGACTCTTTATTGTGTTCAATAAAGACGTATGTGTGCATTCTGGTGGTGGATCACTGGATCACTGTGACCTGGTTTAGTAACAAACTGCTCATATTTTACAGAAATATCCCCAAAAAACACATTTATATTGTTAATTATTGTAGTTTTCATTATTGATTAATGCTTGAAATGTTTTTGCTTGTTCTGAGCATGACATGACTCTGATTACTCTCCTCTGCATGATGTTATTTAAGCTCTGAAGGTAATTTGTTCCTGACCTGCTGATTAATGATTGGGTGACCGGTTCCTCAGGTCCAGGTGGTTCTAAAGGTGAGAAAGGAGACAAGGGAGAGAAAGGCTCCAGCGGGGACAGAGGCCCCGCAGGACCGAAGGGAGAGTCCGGGTCCGGGTCCGGTTCTGGTTTCTCCTCTCAGGGTGGAGGACAGAAGGTAGAACATCCGCCTGTGTGTCTGTATGTGACGGGTTGAGTTACTGAACTGAACAAAACACTAAAAACATCCGTCTTCTCTTTGGTTTCAGGGAGAAAAGGTGCGTTACCTACAGAGTGTTCTGAAATATGTCTTCTTCTTCTTCTTCTTCTGTTTCTTCTTCTTCTTCTTCTGTTTCTTCTTTTTCTTCATCTGTTGCTTCTCCATCGGTTTCTTCTTTTTCATGTTTCTTCTTCTGTTGCTTCATCATCTGTTTCTTCTTCTGTTGCTTCATCATCTGTTTCTTCTTCTGTTGCTTCATCATCTGTTTCTTCTTCTTCTGTTGCTTCATCATCTGTTTCTTCTTCTTCTGTTGCTTCATCATCTGTTTCTTCTTCTTCTGTTGCTTCATCATCTGTTTCTTCTTCTTCTGTTGCTTCATCATCTGTTTCTTCTTCTGTTGCTTCATCATCTGTTTCTTCTTCTGTTGCTTCTTCATCAGTTTCTTCTTCTGCAGTTGCTTCTTCTTCTGTTTCAGTTCCGTTTTTCTTATTCCCCCTTTTCGTCTTCTACTTCATCTGTTTCTTCTTCTACTTAAGTTTCTTCTGTTGTTTCTTCTTCTACATGATATTTGTTCTTACCGTTTGTCTTTTTCTCTTCTGTTCAGGGAGACAAAGGTCCGAAGGTATGTGGTCTACAGTATGCTACGTCTTGTCTTCATCTGTCTCTTGAGAATCATGACAGCAAACTAAAATGAAATAGAGTTTAAAGACTTGATGATTATGACATCATGTGTTGTGATGTAATAAATGTTTCCTTCGTCCTCACCAGGGTAGCTCCGGCTTCGGATACCCCGGCAATAAAGGCGAACGAGGAGCTCAGGGGCCTCCAGGGCAGCCTGGTCCTCCCGGACCTGCAGCTGAGGTGGTTCGGCTTGGGGACGGCTCTGTTGTGCAGCAGGTGTCTGGACCCCCCGGACCACCGGGACCACCAGGGGCAGACGGGCCTGCAGGGCCTGCAGGAGCTGATGGAGAGCCCGTGAGTACAGAAAAAGTGTAGTTTCACCAAATCTCTGAGTTTTTCTGGATGAAAGTCGCTCACTGGTTGTTTTCTGTCTCTCAGGGAGATCCAGGAGAGGATGGGAAAGCTGTAAGCACCTTTGTTTTATTGAACATATTGAGATTTTCTTGATATTCACACATTACCAGTGTAATTTTGTTGTTGTTTTGCTCCCGCTGACAGGGTCCATCTGGGCCACGAGGTTTCCCAGGAAGTCCAGGAACCGCTGGTGCCAAAGGAGAGAAGGTTGTTATTACAGAGCTGAACAAGATGGAAAGATCATGTTTTCTCCTGATTTATGAAGTTACAGCGATTTATTTGGCTTGATGAGGTTTGATATTTCCAGGGTGAGCGTGGAGAGAGTCAGCCAGGACCCAGAGGCCCCCCCGGTCCACCAGGACCTCCTGGACCAGGCACCGCTGACCGTCCAGTACGTCCACACTTCAAACACTCTTTTCTTTCAGCAGCTTTTACTTGTGTCACGACATGTTTGTCACTGAGTTCTTACAATCGATGTTTTGATAGACGTTCGTCGACATGGAGGGCTCAGGATTCCCCGACCGGGTACGTAGATCATTTTTAAACATTTTAAAGGGTTTTGAAGTGAAGTTTTCACACAACATCATGACTGTGATGTGTTTTCCAGGCTTACCGTGGTCTACCGGGCCTCCCTGGTCCTCCAGGTCCTCCCGGTCCTCCTGGAACATCAGTGGCACTCGGCACTAACGGTCCGGTAGCTTTCGGACCTCCTGGACCACCTGGACAAGACGGAGCACCTGGTCTACCTGTGAGTATCTTCTTATTTGACTGTGACGTGACAGAATATGATCAGGATGAGCTGTTAAACGGATTGTTTTTATGTATCCTGTGTGATGTTTCAGGGCCCTCCTGGTCCTCCTGGTCCACCGGGTCAACCAGGACTCATAGGAGCGAAGGTGAGAGTGCAGAAATGTACCAAATAAAACATGTGGCGTCATTTCAACAAAATCCTTTCAGTGAGCGACGCTGCTAACGTGTCTTTAATGTGTTAAATTCACTTGCAGGGTGACGGCGGTGAGCTGGGACTTCCAGGAGCTTCAGGAGAAAAGGTGAGTTGGAATCTAAACTTTTACTGTCACCTGTGATTTGTCTTGAAAATGACAAAGTTGTGGCGGGTGCACCAGCTAGATTTCTCTCCTCCGTGTCTGTCGCCTTCCTCCAGCAAGACGAACAAGACTCCAACTTTTTCACGGGCCTCTTCTCTTACTTTGCTCCATCCTCTACGGTGTGTAATGGTCTCAGGTACTGGGGGCGGGTCTCTGCTTCGGTGACTTCCTTCCCCTTTTTCTCACGTTTAAACCACTTTCCTTTTCTGCAATTAACGTTTGTGTTTTTAATACTTCCAGTTTCCACTCCCTTTGAGTTGTATATCCTTAAACCTGCAACAGTATCCAGAGAAATGCTTTTAAATTTAACCCATCACTGCTTTTCTTACTGTGTCTTGCTCTTTGGACGCTCACTCACTTTTGTGTCTAACGGTCTTTGTTCAGAAGTTCAGCATAAAAACACCCTGATTTATTTATCTTCCTCACCTCAGGGCGCTCAGGGTGACGCAGGACGAGCAGGCACACCAGGGCAGACCGGGCTGGCTGGGCTTCCAGGTCCAATGGGACCAGTTGGACCTCCGGGGCCACCGGGGCCACCGGGGCCACCGTACCGCGGTGGTTTTGCTTTTGTGAGTAGCGGTTAAACGTACAGTATACATTTGGCTAAAAGTCGTGTCAGATATACAGATATATACATGATTACATCTTCTCCTCTCTCCTCACAGGGTGTCGATGGTAATTATGAGGGGAACAATGGTTTACCTGGAGTCAGTGGCCCACCTGGACCACAGGTACACAATCACCTGTACGTGAGAACCCTGATTTCCCTTTTACAGCAGATCTTCTGACTCGTGTTCTCCTGTATTCTGTCTTCCAGGGTCCACCTGGTATTGCAGGACTTCCTGTGAGTACAACAGAGTTTGTACAGCTTTGTGTTTATACGCAAACATACCTACATAGATTATTGTCATTCGAACAGAAGTGCTGTTTTTATACTGTTTTATTTTGATTTCCAGGGTAAGCCAGGTTTACCAGGCACCCATGGAGCCAAAGGATCAGAAGGACCAAGAGGACCTCCTGGGATACCAGGTCTGGATGGATTCCCTGGACAGTCGGTGAGAAGACAGATGAATTCTGGGATCTGTTGTTTTAATATACTGTTAAAAATGTGAATATTACCCTCGTTGTGACACGTTAAACATATTCCAGTTTTATACGTGACACTAAAGAACTGCTTGTGTTCATTTTTCAGGGTGAAAAGGGAGAGAGAGGAGAGAAAGGAGAGGCGGTGAGTTATCTGCAAGACACATTATTTCACGTGTTTCTTTTAGATTTCACATGTTTTTTTTAGGTTTCACATTTGTTTTTTTTATGTCACATGTGTTTTTGGATGTTTCACGTGAGGTTTTTTTTTTTATTCCATGGGTTTTTTGGAGATTTCAGGTTTGTTTGCCTTTTTATTTTGCATGTGTTTTTTGGAGGTGTGAAGGAAAAATTAACGTGAAATTTTAACAAGTGAAATATCGATATGGAATATATCAATATGTCTCTGCTCTTCTTATTGACGGTTCTGTGTCTGTAATTCATGGCAGGGTGTACCAGGACGAGATGGCGGCCCACCTGGACCTCCAGGACCTCCCGGACCTCCGGGGCAGATCGCCTACCAGCCAACAAGCGACGTGAGTCGGTCGTTAAGTCGTTTTAACGTGGAGAGCTTGAACACGTAACATGAATTTAACTCTCACGTAACAGCCTGCCGTTAAATCACTAAATCACTGCCTGAGTGTCTCGTACTCACTGACCGTCTCTGCTTGTTCACCTGGACACTAACTGACCTAACTCTGTCTTGCTGTAGTATAATGACGTTTATTGGAGCGAAGGGGCGCAGGTGAGTCGTCCACCTCACCGACCTCACTGTAATCCTCACCGAGCTGGAAATATTGAAACAGGCGGACAGAATATTTGTTCTGTTTCTTCATGGTTTTTTTCTTCTCTCTCTCAGGGAAGAGGTGGTGTTCCGGGTCGAGCAGGATTCCCAGTATGTTTCACCGACATTATTAAATAGTTCAGTTTGGAAATATTCAATTTATATGAGAAACATATAAGTCAGCGTGTTGTGCGCTTTCGTTTAGGGGCCGATGGGACCAAAGGGAGATAAAGGAGACTCAGGTCCTCCAGGAAATGCACCTAAAGTAAGAAATTCAAGAGTTTAATGAAATAATTTAACATTTTACTTAATAAAAGATGCACGTTGAATCTTTTTTTCTGTGCCGCCCTTAGGCATAAATTTGTCCTACTAAGTCTTGTAAATATCATGTGATGGATACAAAATATTACAGACATTAATGCCTTCAAATAAAATGAATAAATAAAATGTGAATTTGAAGACACTGGGGAATTAATGTAAATATACAGAAGCAAATTAAAAAGTAAAAAAATATTTTTATTTATTTTTTATGTATATTTTTATATTTATTTGTATAAATTAATTAATGCCTAGATTTATTTTTAATATTTGCCGAATTTAATGGCATATTTATGAAGAAATTATCATAAATAAATTATTATTTATTATTTAAGAAAATTATCCTTAATATTCTTTCCTGTTGTGTTTGTAAACTTTACATTCATCCCTGTTTGCTTCGTTCAGGGACAGAAAGGAGAGCCCGGTCTCATCTTGGGGGCTGATGGGAGACCTCAGTACATCGGGCATCTGGCAGGACAGCCGGTAAAAACCTTCAGGAATCATGATTAATAATTATAAATAACACAAAATCAGTGATTAATCATCTGAAATGTGTATTGATTCACAGGGCGAGAGAGGACCTCCTGGCCCAGTTGGACCTCCAGTGCGTACCGTATTTTGACTTATCACATTTTGAGAGTTTTTCTGATATAACATAAGATAAATGCATCAAATCAATATCATAAACCCGTATGAACTTGTTTATTTTCAGGGTCCGTACGGTCCTGCAGGCCAGAAAGGAGAGATTGGGCTTCCAGGTAGACCGGTAAGAAGATTTACATACAAACTTCACATTTTTATACTGTCAGTTTGAGTTGGTGCTAACAAGTTCGTTCTGCCACCAGGTGTCTGCAAAGTTTTTGATTTATATTAAACGTATATTAAATTAAACGTTTTTTTTAGGGTCGACCAGGGCTGAACGGTGCCAAAGGAGAGAGGGGAGATTTAGGCGGTGGAGCTGGATATGGTTACCCCGTGAGTATCCTCAATTTTGCAGTTATTTGACCCATTAGCACAATTTAATCATTATTGTTGGTGTTTCTCAGGGTCCTCCAGGTCCACCAGGCCCCCCTGGACCACCTGGACCTACTTCTTCCTTTGACGGCTCCAGAGTGAGTCGCGATATGAAACATTTACCATGTTCGTTGGATGTTGGGTGGTTGATTTACACTCTCAGTATTTGTTGCTACATATGGAATAATAATCTTATTTTTTGTTTCAGGGACTTGATGATTACGCCAGGTATTACCCAGGTAAACTCACTTCATATTTCAAGTCCGGTTGGAGATTTGAGAGGGTTGACACCACTCTCATGTCTAAAATGTGAAGCTACAGCTACCAGATTTAGTTCTGTTTCAACAGAGCCAGGCTGGTTGTTTCCCCTTGTTATTACCCGTTCGGCACAGAATGCTTGGTTAGGGTTGAGAAGAGACCAAGTTTTGGCCTAAAGTAGTTTTTTCTTAATTTGTTGTCACTGCTGTTTTCGTTTGTAGCCACTAAAGGAGAGAAAGGTGATCGTGGATTTCCAGGGACGCTTGATATTCCAGGTAGCACCACTGTGTCTGTGCACATAACGTGTTGAAAAGGCTAAAAAGTAAACGTTTCATGTTTGTAGACAAATTGAAAGCATTTTGTTTCTTCTGCAGGTTTCGGGTCAAACATTGACATTTACACTTTAAAGGTAAAACTAATTTCTGCAGAAGATTCTGATTTTATTGCTCATAAACTATTTTATTTATTGTGACGTTGGATGTTAATATTTACGTGCACAGACTCAGATGAAAGGTGAAACAGGCAGCCCCGGTGTGAAAGGAGAGAAAGGAGAACCGGGCGGAGGTGGAGGATATTACGACTCTCGATATGGATGGAGCGGGAGCGGACCCCCAGGAGAGCGTGGACCTCCTGTAAGATCAAGAACACGAAGCATTAAAGAGTCAGTGTTTCCTCGAAGAAGAAAATTTGAACACTCTACTTCTCTTTTTCCATCAGGGCCCACCGGGCGACACCATCATTGGCCCAGCGGGCCCTCAGGGGCCACCTGGTCAGCCAGGACGAGGCTATGATGGGCAACCTGGACCACCAGGGCCACCTGGACCTCCGGGAGCATCCTTCCCTGGAGCTAACAGGGGCACACAGAGTGAGTTATCATCACAAACACACAAATATTCAAGATGAAATAAGTGTTCAGGCTAATTTGAGCTCCGTTTGAATGACAGCTATCAATATTCCTGGACCGCCGGGACCACCTGGAGCACCTGGGCTACCTGGACACACCTCAGGGGTGAGAAAATATCGATTGAAAGATGCTGTTAGCAGCTCGCTTAAGAAGTAAATTATATGTCTGGTAATTTGCTCTTCTGGAGACTCGATAGGATAACAAGTGATGAGTATCTAGAAGTTTGATCAGAAGTGGATAAAAAGACACAATTTGTTTGATTTAAGTGTGGTTTTGTGTGTGTAGGTGACCGTGTTGAGGTCTTACGACACCATGACCGCCACCGCGAGAAGACAACCTGAGGGCACTCTGGTCTACATCATAGACCAAACAGATCTCTACCTGCGAGTCCGAGACGGAGTTCGCCAAGTCCAAGTAAGCTAATCGCCTTTTTTAGCTTCTCATCGCTTTGATTTCTCAGATTTTCTCGTGTGTTTTAATGCATTTGTTTCTGCTTTTTCAGCTCGGGGGCTACATCGCTCTGCCCAGCGAGGATGTGAGTGTTTTTCCTTTATTCTCTTCATCAGAACACATGAAGAGTTTTGTTTTAATATGTATCGTGCTGATTGTTTTCAGGGTAACGAGGTCGCGGCTGTGGAGCCTCCACCGGTCGTCCCCTACTACCCAGACCAGCAGTCCAACACGGACACCCAGAGGTCACCTGAGGCGCCGGTCCACCCCGACTCCAACCATCAGTCACACCCACACCAACATCACCCGACACACCCTCACCTACCTCACCCAACACACCCTCAACACCCATCAAACCCCGATCCCAGATACCCCACCCATTATGATCCCCGATATCATCCGGACCCGCGGTACCCATCGCCCTCAGATCCCAGATTTCCAAGTTACTCCGAGCGGTTGAATCTGCCGGACAGTCGATATTCTGTCGAGGAACAGCCTTCGTACCCAGACACTCGCTACACCGTCACTGCGCGAAGACCGCCTCCTCCTGTGCCCGAGACTCCAGTCCACCGTCACGTCTCAGGTCCAGGGGTACGAGAGTCCACTTCAAAACCATCAGACTCGCATCGCTACTCTTTGTTATGGAATTAAATTTTATTCGTCGTCTTGTTTCCGCAGCTCCACCTCATTGCCCTGAACAGCCCTCAGACCGGCGGCATGAAGGGCATCCGCGGTGCCGACTACATGTGCTTCACTCAGGCTCAGGCCATCGGGATGAAGGGAACATTTAGGGGCTTCCTGTCCTCCAGACTGCAGGACCTCCAAAGCATCGTCCGCAGGGCCGACAGGGACCACGTACCAATAGTGAACCTGAAGGTATCCAGCCAAGAGTTTTCAGACACTGGGAAATAAGCTCAGAGTCAGATTATACAATTGGTTCCACTCTTGTGTCTGTAGACAAGCAGCCAGTTAGCTTAGCTTAGCACAAAGACTGGAAACAAATAGAAACAGCTAGCGTGGCTCATTCCAGAGGTAACAGAATCTGCCTGCCAGCTTCTCTAGATGTAATTTTAATGCTTCAGCTTTTGTTGGAAAGATCTGTGAGGATGTACATAAATTATGGTTTAAGCTATTCGTCAGTTAATTGCACAACTGTTCGTTGTCGTTGTCAGGACGAGGTTCTGTTTGACAGCTGGGACGCCATCTTTAATGACGGCAGAATAAAGGACAACCTGCCGATCTACTCCTTCGACGGCAAAGACGTTCTCAGTGACAGCACATGGTTAGTAATGACCTGAACGTGTATAACAAACAATAAAACAAGTGTTAAAAAGTGACTATGACATCTTTCTCCCAGGCCAGAGAAGATGATGTGGCACGGGTCGACCGGCGCCGGGCTGAGGAACGTCGACGGCTTCTGCGAGACGTGGCGCGTGGGCAACCCGACGCTGACCGGCATGGCGTCGTCGCTGCAGAGCGGCAGCCTCCTCCAGCAGACCTCCAGCAGCTGCTCCAGCTCCTACGTGGTGCTGTGCATCGAGAACAGCTACACCGGCCACGCCAAGAGATAGACACACACACACACACACACACACACACACACACTGGTCGAATCCCAAAGTCATGCTTGTGTCCACGCCGTGCACTGTATGTGGTGCTCTGTAAATATTCTCTTACGAGTAATTAGTGTATGTTCGTTAGCCCCTCCTATATGGTGCTATACAGGATCGTTCCACGTGTTGAACCCAAGTTACGCTCAGGTGACAGAACAGTAACACCCCCTCCGGCAGCCATCTTTAAGGCGACAGAGGCCTTAACAGCTGGCTGTGTTTCCAAAACCTCTCTGTTGTCTGTGAACATAAACGCTTCCTTTTCTTCGATTGTTTGTGACTTGTCAGCTAGCGGTCGCTGTAACGTTGACGTGAATATGAGATTAGCATGTTCGGTGCTAGATAGGAAAACCCGGTTTTGAGATGTCTTTACCCCTGAAACCCGATGCAGTAGAGATTAATAACGTCTGTTGTCTTCTGTTGAATAATAAATATATCTGACAAGTGTATCTTAAAGAGGGAGACACCACTGTGATCATACGTGGACTTAATATCTGAACTGTCAGGTAGATTTTCACGTTTCCACATCTTCCTGCCAGATCTAAACCAAAAAGAACGTCATTAAAAACCATTAACATACTGAATGTTCGCCTCACATACCTACATGCAGTGTTAATAATGATTAAAACAAGGTTTCCTGTTTCTTTAAAAACACCACATTTACCTTTTTATTTTCAGTGTTTGTCAGTGCTGGAGTGAAAACAACTGAGAAATTGTCAGTTAAAAGCTGTTTATTTCTTAACCAATGGTGCAGTTATCAACACATTTCAGCGTCCAAAAGCAACATAAAAGTTATTGTATATGAAATGTATGTTTTTAACGTCTTTCCTCCTCACACTGATGTTACCCGTCACCCATAGCACTTGAGTTATAGCCTTCTGTTTTGTTTTGTTTTTTTTTAAATTCTGCGACTGACGTGCGTGGGAGGATGTGTTCAAGTCGTATCTTTAGCAATAACAAAGGGATATTTATTTTTTTATAAACCGTTCAGCTATAATGTGTGACGTGAACGCTCTCACAAACATTTTATTTTGTTTTTTCTCTAAATACTTCCAGTAAATGTGCGCACACCCTACACGAGGACGTTGTAGCGCGTATCAGAATTGATGTACAGATATCTGATAGGATTCAGCCATAAATGTTTGTCGATGCACTGTTGCTTTTTACGTTTGTTTTATTTTTTATTTTTTTGTTAAATTCAAGAACAGTGAATGCACTGCAGCCAGGTTCCAGTGGAGAGGATACAAACACTGGTGTCTCACTGTCCTGGAGAGTAGAGTGATGTCTTTGTGTACTAACGGTGCCATAACACATGCAGTAAGATTTGTATTAACTCGCGCAGGTTATTCTGTGTTTTTGTTTTTTTTTCTCCTTGTGTGAGCAACATTGTGAAATGCTGCGTCTCATCGAATAAACCTGTGTGGAAATTGTGTCTCAGGTTGATGCGTGTGGTGACTGTGTTGAGTTTTAAGACGACTCGAATCACAAAACGATGGTGATTTAATGAAATTAATAACAATTATGCTAAATCTTGCAACATGTATGAAGACTTAACCGCTTTTTGTCCGGCTGATTGTGGATTTAAGGCGGATATCGATATAAAACCAAGATAATGTTATATTTGCTAAATAAAATAGCAAAATAAAAGTATAACAAAACATTTTGGCACATGTCAAAAACAAAATAAGATATAAAAGACTCAATTAAGGACTAAACTTACTCAATATTTGGTGCAAAAATGTGACAAAACTGCCTTCAGTGATGTTACTCATTGGGTGAGTTGCATTGTGGGTAATGTAGGCACCAGGTCCTTTAACACTCCTATAACACTGTTGGACTATTTATGGGCAATTTAAGGACAAATGATCAAAATCAATATAGCAAAACAAGAGATGGCGTCCTCATTATTCCATTATTCTTTATTCCATTCCATTATTCTTCGCCTACATTACCCAGAATGCAACTGAGTGACATCACTGTGAGATTACATGCAGTTTACTGAAGCCACAAAATGCTTCAGACTACTTTTGTTCACACATGCAGTCGTTATGCTAAAGAAAGAGCTGCGAACACACTTCAATGTGAACAACTGGTGAAGTTTCCCTTCAAATACTTTATTAATTATATTTTGTTGCTGCTGATGATTGACATGTGGCATTTAGTGTCCTTATCTCTCATGCTGCAGACAAGACATGACTCATAGTCATATGACGCTGTGGGAGACAGCTGACGGCTTCTTTTTGTTCATGTCGTCGGCCTCCAGGAACACAAAGCGTTTCCTGCAGAATGTCAAACACAATTTTTAGTATCTCACCACCACGGAGAGACAGTGTTGACAGTGTTATTAACCTGCAGGCAGTTTCAGGTAAATGTGGGCTTATTGATGCAAATGATAGCTTGCAGGTGGTGCTAAAGCATTAAAGGGACAGTTCTCTAATCGCTGTCAAAAACACGACATCCCCTTTGATTTGAGGCAGAATCATGGTCTCGTGCCTGTGTTTGTTAACCGGCATGCACAAACAGTTTTAACAGGAAGGAGGTGGAACAGAAGAAAGCAGAAGTTTCTCACAATTGACGGTCAAAGAAAGTTATTTTTAGGAATTAAAAAAAAGAAAAAAAAAGCAGAACAGATATCCTGAAAGGCAGAAAATATGGTAGGATCTGTGGATAAATGATCAAAATCAGCTCCACCCTCAACAGACGCAACATTGAAGTTAATTATTAATAATTATAACTCAATAATATGACATATGATTCTGATTCTTGCTTTATTTTGATGCTTATACTTTTATACTTGGTGCAGAAACACTGAATCCAAATGATTTTAATTGTCTTAACGTGAGTCCAGTGTAAATACAGGAGCTGTTGTGTTGACCTCAGTGGTTGTTAGTGTGTTGGTCAGTTTCAGTGTCGGTGAGTTAAAGTTCACAAGTTTCTCTTTATGACTCAGCTGCTCTCAAGTCAAACCCTCGAGCGTGGGTTGTTTTTAACCCTGGGTGTCGACTTCAGGCAGACTCCTTCTGAAACTACCTACACCTGATACTGAATAATAAACATACTTTAATCACTCAGAATCACTGCTGAATTGATTTTAAAAGGCTTTCATGTGTGGAATTAGAGTAGCACTAATGTTTTATCCTTCGGGTCGGATGAGGACACTTGATAGCTGCCTGCAGTGAGTGTTCAGGGCAAAGCAACATGACTCAGACTCTGTTTCCTGTAGTGCTTTCTTTCTTTCTCTGCATGTGACTGACTGACCTGCGAGGTTTAAGAGGGTGTGAGGTAACTTTCATTTCAGTGTGACGCAGTTATTTCAACCTCACCAAAGGTAAGAAACGTTCCTGGTTTGTTGAGTTTTGTTGTGTTTTTCTGAAGTGTAACATCAGCTGTTTTATATATATCAGCCACAGTAACATTACAATATTTCCCCTAAACACACTGAGTCAGGTTGTGCTGCGAACAATGCTGCAGCTGTTTAAAGATTGTGTTTATGAGAAGCCGTCGAGGCCAAAAATACACTCTTCACTTGCACATATGTCTAGATTTTTTATTTCCTGGCACCCATCGATCTTTTCTGGCTGTCACACACCTTGATTTCCAGCTGCAGGTTAGACTGATTCAGAGATTATAATCAAGCAGAATAAATTCCAAACATTCACGTGTTTCGGCATACATGATAATGAATGTGACTCTCCCAGACTGTGACAGTGACGGTTTAGATATTACACACAGATGAAACATAAACAGTGTAATCCCTCTCGATGTCTCTTCCACAGATGAAGGAAATATCTGCGACCCAAATGCCACGTATTTGACATGCAGGCAGGCACATCAGAGTTTATTCTTTGACAAATAACGCCCAGATGGAAACAAACGCTGTATATATATATATTCCCATATTTCATCCATCTTGTCAGAACCGGTTTCACATTAAAGGACGGTGGAGAGTTTGCACACCTGAGTCACATACCTGCCTTTTGTTCTACTCTGTATATGTTCAGGCTCGTAGATAAAACTGTTGCCTTGATGCAGAAAACATGTGCAGGCGTATTTTTTTCCACCCAGAACATTAAAGAAGGAGAAGAATGGATCTGCCTGAAGGGCTCGATGAGGGAATCCTCCCCTCAGAGGTGACTTCATTTGGGGAACATGACAGCCCGACCAAAGCTCAGAGGTGAGACGAGGGTCTTAACTCTTCAATCAGACAGTCAGAACTACATTTAACTGATTATTAAGAGTAAAAATGTCTGTGTTGGGGTTCAGATCAGAGCAGCAGCAGGAGAGACCAGCCTCCCCTGTGCCCAGCTGTGTCTCCATGAAGTCACGGGAGCCGCCTCTCGCTTTCCAAAAGCAGTCTTCTGAAACAGGGTGATGCAACTTTTGTCTTTGTGCTGTGAAAGCGTTTAATTTTAGGGTCAAACTAATTCTTTCTTGCCATTTCTTGAAGGATCCGGGAGGAGGGACCCGACTCTCCTGTGCCGAGTTTTGTGTCCATGAATTCACGGGAGCCGCCTCTCGCTTTTCAAAACCAGCATCCTTCTGAAACAGGGTACGTCAATTTACTGCATTTCAACATCGATAATAACAGACCAAACAGTTTTATTAACACAAAAAGTTACTGAGGTCTGTCCTGGGCTGAGACCCATCCACCATCCAAGTATTTGCAAATCCGTACAAACGGTCACGGGTGACAACATAACCTCCTTATCTCAAAGGTATTTATGATCACTTGAAGATACTGAGGTGTGTTTTCCTCCACAGATTACCACAGGAGATGTCGGAGGTTCTCTCTGGTCTGTCTCCTCAGGAAGACCGAACAGACAGGGACTCCATATTCAGGGTCTGTAAATGTACCATCACTCGTACAAGCAACTGCAGCAATCACAAATGTTCAAGTTTTTGCTTCATTTTCCAGCTGCTTGAGGAGAACATCTGTGATTTTGTGAAGACCGAGCTGAAGAGGATGCAGACGTCTCTGAGGTCAGAGTGTTTGGACAACGAGGAGGAAGATGTGAGGAGCAGCAGAGAGGCATTTCTGAAAATTGTGCTGTACTTCCTGAAGAAAATCCAGCAGGAGGATCTGGCTGACGCTCTGCAGAAGAGTAAGTTTTATCGTTGTGTTTTTTGCATGTTAAGAACACATTTTTATCGTAGCACCCACTTAGTATTGTTTTTTGTTTGTGCAGAATCTCCATTAGCGTGCCAGCGAAAGCTCAAATCTAGTATGAAGCAGAAGTTCCAGTGTTTGTTTGAGGGAACTGCTAAAACATCAAGTCCAACCCTTCTGAATCAGATCTACACAGAGCTCTACATCACAGAGGGAGGGACTGCAGAGGTCAATGATGAACATGAGGTCAGACAGATTGAAACAGCATCCAGGAAACCACACAGACCAGAAACAACAATCAGATGTGAAGACATTTTTAAGCCCTCGCCTGGAAGAGACAAACCAATCAGAAGAGTGATGACAAAGGGAGTGGCTGGCATCGGGAAAACAGTCTTAACACAGAAGTTCACTCTGGACTGGGCTGAAGACAAAGACAACCAGGACATACAGTTCACATTTCCATTCACTTTCAGAGAGCTGAATGTGCTGAAGGAGAAAAAGTTCAGCTTGGTGGAACTTGTTCATCACTTCTTCACTGAAACCAAAGAAATCTGCAGCTTTGAAGAGTTCCAGGTTGTTTTCATCTTTGACGGTCTGGATGAGTGTCGACTTCCTCTGGACTTCCACAACACTGAGATCCTGACTGATGTTAGAGAGTCCACCTCAGTGGATGTGCTGCTGACAAACCTCATCAGGGGGAAACTGCTTCCCTCTGCTCGCCTCTGGATAACCACACGACCTGCAGCAGCCAATCAGATCCCTCCTGGGTGTGTTGACATGGTGACAGAGGTCAGAGGGTTCACTGACCCACAGAAGGAGGAGTACTTCAGGAAGAGATTCAGAGACGAGGAGCAGGCCAGCAGAATCATCTCCCACATCAAGACATCACGAAGCCTCCACATCATGTGCCACATCCCAGTCTTCTGCTGGATCACTGCTACAGTTCTGGAGGATGTGTTGAAGACCAGAGAGGGAGGAGAGCTGCCCAAGACTCTGACTGAGATGTACATCCACTTCCTGGTGGTTCAGGCCAAACTGTGGACCATCAAGTATCAAGTAGAAGCTCAGACACAGCCACACTGGAACCCAGGGAGCAGGGAGATGGTTTTGTCTCTGGGAAAACTGGCTTTTGATCAGCTGCAGAAAGGAAACCTGATCTTCTATGAATCAGACCTGACAGAGTGTGGCATCGATATCACAGCAGCCTCAGTGTACTCAGGAGTGTTCACACAGATCTTTAAAGAGGAGAGAGGACTGTACCAGGACAAGGTGTTCTGCTTCATCCATCTGAGTGTTCAGGAGTTTCTGGCCGCACTTTATGTCTTTCTGACTTTTACCAGCTCTGGCATCAATCTGCTGTCTCAGTCAAAAACCTGGTGGTCTAATCTACGAAGGGACAAATCTAAACTATCATACCTCTATCAAAGTGCTGTGGATAAGGCTTTGCAGAGTCCAAATGGACACCTGGACTTGTTCCTCCGCTTCCTCCTCGGTCTTTCTCTGCAAGCCAATCAGACTCTCCTACGAGGGCTGATGACACAGACAGGAAATGGCTGGCACGCCAGTCACGAAACAGTCCAGTACATCAAGAGCGTGATCAGGAAGAATCTGTCTGCAGAGAGAAGCATCAATCTGTTCCACTGTCTGAACGAACTGAACGATCGTTCTCTAGTGGAGGAGATCCAACAGTACCTGAGTTCAGGACGTCTCTCCACAGATAAACTGTCTCCCGCTCAGTGGTCAGCTCTGGGCTTCATCTTACTGTCATCAGAAGAAGATCTGGACGTGTTTGACCTGAAGAAATACTCTGCTTCAGAGGAGGCTCTTCTGAGGCTGCTGCCAGTGGTCAAAGCCTCCAACAAGTCTCTGTAAGTTGGCAACTAATAACTTTTCAGCCCAAGAAATTGATTGATTGTGTTGTCAGTGTAAAACATGTTTATGTTGCATGTTCTTCTTCAGGCTGAGTGGCTGTAACCTGTCTGAGAAAAGCTGCGAAGGCCTGGCATCAGTTCTCAGCTCCCAGTCTTCAAGTCTGAGAGAGCTGGACCTGACCAACAACAACCTGCAGGATTCAGGAGTGAAGATTCTCTCTGTCGGACTCGAGAATCCACAATGTAGACTGGAAATTCTCAGGTCAGATCATGTAGATGTACTGTTTGAAAACGCCATCTGCTGTAATTCTACGAAAGGCTTTAAGTGTGTATTCCCCTTGACGTTCCTGAGTCAGCTCCTTATTCTCAAAATGTTCGTATTGATTCTATCAGGTTGGATCACAACCATCTCACAGGGACATGCTGCCAGGAGTTGTCATCAGTTCTCAGCACCAAGTTCTCTAGTCTAAAGGACCTGGACTTGAGTTATAATGACCTACAGGACTCAGGAGTGAAGCTGCTTCTTGCTGGACTGGAGAGTCCACACTGTGCACTGGAGAAACTCAGGTAACTCTAATAATATATCAGTAATATTTTACAGTGTTAGTGTCGCGGAGAGTATTTGTTAATCTGTCTCGAAACTGACTCCCTCAGGCTGGTTGGCTGTAATTTATCAGACACAAGCCGTGACACTCTGGCTTCAGTTCTCAGCCACCCATCCTGTCCTCTGAAAGAACTGGATCTGAGTAACAACCATCTGCAGGATTCAGGAGTGACCATCTTCACTGCTGGACAGGAGAGTCCGCATTGTTGTCTGGAAACCCTCAGGTTCGATTACATGAAGTTAAAACTGAAATGTTGCTTGCTGTTTGTTCTGGTTTTATATATCTATTTATTATTATTAATCTCTGATAATCTCGATAAAACCTGAGATATTATTTCCCATGATTTTACTAGGCTGAGTCGAACAAGGCTCACAGAGAAGTGCTGCGAAGAGTTTTCATCAGTTCTCAGCTCCAAGTCCACCAGTCTGCGAGTCCTGGACCTGAGTAACAATGACCTGCAGGATCCGGGAGTGAAGCTGCTCTGTATCGGACTTGCGAGCCAGCACTGTCAGCTCCAAACTCTCAGGTTAGATGAATGTCACGAGGTGTTGGGGTAACACGTTTCTAACAGTGACACTGGACGTTGTGTTTCCATGCTTGGGTGTTATATTTTTATTTGTATCTTAATAACTTGAAGCTATTTCTTGGCTGTAAGCAGTGACTTCCTCGTGAGTAAATGTTGCTGTTTTGTTCTCTTTTGACAGGTTGAATCAAACCAACCTCACAGAGAAATGCTGCCAGGAGATCTCATCAGTTCTCAGCTCCCAGACCTCCAGTCTGAGAGAGCTGGACCTCAGTTACAACGATCTGCATGATTCAGGAGTGAAGCAGCTATCAGCTGGATTAGAGAGTCCACACTGTACGCTGGAAACTCTCAGGTCAGTATCACCTGATTCTAAGTCATTACTTCAAGCTACTTAAAGCAGTTGAATGTTTCTTATTCAGTACAAGTTTACTGATTGAATTCCTTCAGGCTGAATGGCTGCAAGTTATCAGAGAGAAGCTGTGAAGATCTCGCTTCAGTTCTCAGCTCCCAGTCCAGCAGCCTGAGAGAGCTGACAGTGAGTAACAACGACCTGCAAAACCCGGGAGTGAAACTGCTGTCTGTTGCGATGAGAAGCACTCACTGTACTCTGAAAACTCTCAGGTTAGATGATATTTTAATGCTACTCTATAACTGTACTCTTGCAATATGTGGAGTTCCTAGTTACACTGACCAAGCAGCTTTTACTTTTACTTGCATCCCAAAAGTTTGTCGTAATGAAATTTACAATAATAATATTTTTATTCTTCCAGGTTGAGACGAACCGGGCTCACAGAGAAATGTTGTCAGGAGTTGTCGTCAGTTCTCAGCACCGAGTCATCCAGTCTGAGAGAGCTGGACTTGAGCAACAATGACCTAAAGGATTCAGGAGTGAAGCTGCTCGCTGATGGACTGAGGAGCTCCCACTGCAGAATGGAAACTCTCAGGTCAGCAGCAATTACTGTGCATCAATATTTATCACATATCTGTGCTACCATTTTATGAACTGTGAGAAAATGGTACTGACTGAAGAAGCAAGTGTTGTGGGTTAGGAGCTCCTGGCCTATACAGCTTTTAAGGGGACTCCACAAGTGCACTAATGAAATAGTTGTTATCAGGACTTTTATTTTCAGTTTTGTGTGTGTGTTTGTGTGTTTGTAGGTTGTCGGGCTGTTTGATCACAGAGGAAGGCTGTACTTCTCTGGCCTGGGCCATGAGGTCCAACCCCTCCCATCTGAGAGAGCTGGACCTGAGCTACAATCATCCAGGAGACGCAGGAATGAAGCCGCTCTTAGCTGGACTGGAGGATTCAAGCTGGAGACTAGATACTCTCAGGTATTTTGGGTGGGAGAGTAAGATAAGATTGATTGAAACACAATTACAAATGCAAAGTGGACAAAAGATGTGATTTAAAAATGTAATTCTTGGCTCTGGCAAATTTATAAATGAGCATTTTACACTTTTTTTTGGTCTGACTTTGTTGTCTTCTTTCAGTTTGGATCATGGATGTGCTCAGTGGTTGAAATCTGGTCTAGAGAAGTGTGAGTGTGTATTATTAAGAATTTTAATTCAGTTAAGTTTAAGTCCATTCGTGTGACAAACAGTCATGAAATCTGTCTTCTCTCTGTCAGATGTCTGTGAACTCACGTTGGATCCAAACACGGCACACAAAAACGTCCTCCTGTCTGAGGACAAGCGCAAAGTGATGCTGTGGATGGAGAAGCAGCCGTATCCTGATCACCCGGACAGATTCGACTGGTGCTACCAGCTGCTGTGTACAACTGGCCTGACTGGTCGCTGTTACTGGGAGGTGGACTGGGAAACAGGGGTTGATATAGGAGTGACTTACCATGGACTCAGGCGGAGAGGAGCCCGCGATGGCAGCCGGCTTGGCTGGAACGACAAGTCCTGGAGTCTGGAGCTCACTGATAAAGGTTACTACGCCTGGCACAATAATATAAGAACGGCTCTTCTCACTCCTCCGTCACCGGCTTCCAACAGAGTCGGGGTGTATCTGGACTGGCCTGCAGGCACTCTGTCCTTCTACACAGTCTTACCTGACACTCGGATCCACCTTTACACTTTCGACTGTGCGTTCGTTGAACCGCTCCTTCCTGGTTTTGGGTTCTTGTCGATCGACTCGTCTGTGTCCTTGTGTTAAAGACAAAGGATGCATTTCTGCCTTCTCACACGGCCTTGTATTGACTTGGTGACGCTGCTTTTTTGACTTGGTTTTGAGAAGGAAAGCTCTTCTTTAAGAAACTAGAACCTGCATTTAGTTTTTCTTGAATAGTTTCCTATAATATTTTTTATAGCGTGTCGGGGCGTGTGTCTCACGATATTTCAAAGAATAAATATTGATATATTGTTAATAATACACGCGATAACATATTGTAAATAATACAGTCATTTCAGCCATTATACAGAGAAATTCAAGAAGTGTAATTGTTTTTTTGTATATTTTTGTACAGTTATTGTTACAGACTCAGTAAAAGAACACTTAGAAAAAATAAATAAATAAATAAAAAAAATTAAAAAAATTGCAAATTGCACTATGTACAAATGTTTCACATGTTTACATTCCGTGATGTCACCTGTATATATTTAAAATCTATATTTAAATCTTTATTTTTTCATTTTTACTTTTACTTCTACTTTTTTTACACTCATTGTGGATAGAGAGTAACAGAATTTCAGTTCTCTGTATGTCTTGCACATATTGCAGCATTGACAATAAAGCCAACTTTGAACTTTGAACTTTGAGACTCGCTCTACATCGCCCTGCACCAAAACACAGATAAAACCCACAGTGACAAAGTTGAAGATGAATTTGACTGACAGCATTATTTATTTGTTTATTTATTGATTACTTGTTGATTTCTGAACAAACAGCAGGACCTAATGTTATTTTTTTAAGGCCAAGTCCTGCTTTTATTCTTGTACTTTCACATTGGAAACATTTCTGCTTTTATTCTTTATTGTATTCTTTGTTTTTTATTAATATTCACTGCTGTCTGTAGGTGAAATCACAGCTTTATTCTCTACGAAGTATTATGTGATTACTAATGTCATTAAACATGAAGAGCTACAATAATCAAGACTCAAAATATACAAAAGTATTTATTTATTTATATAATGTATTTAAGTATATTCAAAAATTGGTAGACAAATCAACAGAGTACGTATAAAAACACAAATACAAAAACAGAAAGTGAATGTATCTGAAATGAACATGATAATACTGTGTGTAATGCAGGAGTGAAACATACAGATGGTCAAAAATCAACATTTACATGATCAGAAACGTTCGAAAGGTAATAAAGAAAAATAAACAGACTTCATAAATGTGTTTCTCCGTGTTGGATCACGTTGGCGTCTCCGTGCAGACAGCAGCGAGCAGTTTGGAGTTCAAGTCGATCACAAGTGAGCAGAACTGACTGACCTCCACGAAGTCGCAGCAGACGATGTTGACCCCGGTGACCTCGTCGCCCGGCCGCTGCTTGCTCGCCCAGCGGAGCAGCAGCGAGAGAGCCTTCATCGTCATCTTCCTCATGCTCTGGAAGGGATGGAGGAGGACGTAGGGAGCGTCTTCGGTCAGGTTCAGACCGGTGACGTAGAAACCAGCTGGAAAACAAACAAAAAAATCAGCGAAGGGTTAAAGAAATCATGTTATATATGATGAATTAAAGATTAAATCATCTTACAGTATATAAAGTAGTTTAAATTAGCTTAATTTAGTAACAGTTCACAAAAATAAATCAAATCATGGCCCAGAAATAAAGTTTACAGTGTATTAATAGTGCTTTTAATGTGGTAAAGTATTTGATTTCTTCTTCTACCACTGTTTACCTGGTCTTCCTCCACGCTGCTTCTCCTCCAGGTAGGCGATCACCCTCTCAGGGTCGGGGCTGTCGGCATACCTGGAAACAGAGCGGCCGCCCATGAGGTCAGTTAGTTTAATGTTTTAATTATTTTTTCATTTGCTTTACAGGTTAAACTTTTAGGTAAGTTTAAGTTTTTGGCTCTAATACAGAAACATTTAACTGAAGATCTCTGGATTTTGGGCTTTTTGGTCGGTTAAAGCAACTGAATTGACATGTTTCACTGTTTTTAGACCAATTTTATACACCAAACAATTCATGTATTGAGGAAATAAAGGTACATTACTCATCTTATGCTCATATTAGCTAAACCGCCACCAGGTGCATCAGTAAAATGCTGTTTAAAAGTCAATGCAGCTGCAGTAATAATATTTAAATAATAAACAACATAAAGAAATGTGATCAGCGGTTTCATGTCAAACCTAAATTAGCAAAACTAGTCAATTCTGTGTGATAATTCTGGGTTTATGCTTGATTTATGACACATAACTATAGAAAAATGCTGAGAAACACATTTTAAAATTGGAATTATTTGTGTATTTATTCACCAGTAAGGTACTCTAGTCCACAGCTCGGGGTGCTGCATCGCCATCTGCTGGTCATCATAGGAAACAACAACCTGCTGACCTCTGGCCCAACAGGATCGCAGCGTGGGAGTATCCTGTGTATCAGCACATGGACAGATTAAGTATTCATCATTTATCAAAACTGTCTTGGATTAATTATCTTGTCACAGCACTAATAGATTAGTTATTGAAACAATTCCCCTGTCACTGTCTCTCTGCCACAGGTAGTCAAGGTTACCTGTGAAGGGCAGAGTTTGTTTCCGAACAGCTTGACGATGAACTCCACGAGCTGGACGTGATCTTCGTCCGTCAGCGATTCGAAATGTGAGCAGCAGATGATCACGATCTCTTTCGGATGAGCGTCCAGCCAGGTAGCCAGTTCATCCAGAGCCTCCTGCACACACACACACACACACACAAAGTTCAGGAGCAAAATCCTGATCAAACTACATATAATATGAGGCCAGTGTGAGAGTGTGTTTACCTTCACAGTGATCAGTGTGTAGATCCCGTGGGCGAAGAACAATTTGCTGCCTCCTTTTGGCTTCCTGGCGATCCGCATGTCCAAGAAACGAATCCCAAGATCACATTGATCACTGAGGACGGACTGCTGCACACACACACACACACACACACACACACACACACACACAGACACATACAGAAAGAGGAGAAAGGAAATGAATATAAAAGATCAACGTGGCTGTAGCAAAGCGAACAACATGTTTTAACAGTTGGTATATGGGTATTTTTGTTTATTGTCAAATACATCTGGATAAAAAATATTGCTATAAAATAGAAGAAGCCATAAAATGTAATAAAAACAGGTCTTATTTGTCTCATTCAGTAATACAATTCATCTTTGGTGGTTTGGAGTCACTGGGTCACAAGATATGGAAGCTAATGAAGAGGAAATCCTGAAATCTCATAATAAACATTAATTTAAAATTCATAAAAAACACTAAAATGTAATAAAAAGAGGTGTGTCTTATTTGTCACATTGTGTTATACAATTCGGCGTTGGTTTGGAGACACTGGGTCACAACACATGGAAACTCATTTTAAAAAATGCTGAATTTTCATTATAAATATTGATACAAAATAGGAGAAGATGTAAAATGTCTAAAAAAACAGGTGGGCCTTATTTGTCCCATTCAGTAACACAATTCGGCGTTGGTTTGGAGTCACTGGGTCACAAACATGGAAGCTAATGAAAAAAAAAATGAATGTGTGGTTTGTACCTGCGTGGTGGCCCAGCGGGAGACACAGGGTCGAGTGCAGCAGGGAAACAGCCTGTCGGTCAGTCTGAGGAAGCCGGGCTCTGACCTCAGGACGGGAGAGGACACATCCAGACAGAAGGACATGCTGTCGTGACTCCCTGGAGAGAACAACGTAAAGTCACATGACACGGGTGTCCACATACTTTTGGACATAAACAGACCACAGACTTTTTATTTTGGTTGCAAATGTAACCGGAAATAGAACATAAATGATAATCACTAAAAACAAATACTAATCTGTAGTTATCTTTGGCTGTCTACTTTATGTGTAGGCTCAATTATTTTTCCATGATATCCCATTTCACCCGACTCCAGTATTTCTGTGTTACCGGGTAAAGCGAGGTTCCACAGCGGAACATCCAGCAGCTCCCCCGGCAGACGGGACATCCAGTCCGGGTTTCCTCCGAGCCGTCGCCGCTCATCGTCCTCCATGTTCTTTACATTAAATATAAAACTGATTTACTCACAGCTTTATTGTTCTCATTATGACAATTTAACACGCTCCGCTTGCTTGTTTTGCAGTCAAACACCGTTTGTTTACAACGTCTTCCGGGTTTAAAACGTCTATTAGAAGCTAGCGATGTTTTTAGCTAGCACTTCCGGGAAGGACCTTCAAAATACAAGCGCGACGGAAGTACGTCTTCAAAACAAAAGCACAGCCAATACTGTGCTGGTGTATTTAGATTTTGAATTTATTTGTTTATTTATCTATTTATTTATTTGACACACAACGTTTTCTGTAAGTGAGTATTATATCTGGCTAAAGTAAAATTAAACTGGGTGATTCAGGGTTAGTTTTCACATCTGGAGACCACAAAATGAGCCCCCAAATGGTTAATGTTTATTACATTATCGGTGTTTTGGGGTAACGCTAGAGGTATGATTAGGTTACAAAACAATATTAATAAAGGAATGTGCTGAATGAGGATGCAGATTTAAAAAAAATTATCACAAATGTTACTCTTTCTACTGTTTTATTTATAATACTTGATATAGTTTCTTTATTTATTTATTGTCACAGCACAAAACAAGAAAAAACAACAGTGAACAGCGCAAATGTATAATGTCATGACAAATGTATAAACAAACACACAAAGACTCATTTAAATCACTGTATTTTAAAATAGCCTTTGAAATATTGATTCACAAGCTTCAAATGCAAAGAATAAGCCACGCATTGGAGTGCAATGACTTAATTACCATCTGTTTTTTTAATCATTACATTTTCCATTTGACTTTTCCTTCGTCTGGTTCCATGGTTGAAATGTAGCTCAGCTAAAGTCAAACCAAAAGCAGCACTGGTCCTCCTGTTATATCAGCAGCCTGTCACTAAAACAGAAACTGACACTTGACATTTTATGCAGTTAAGGCTTTAAATAGCTAATTGATATATCACAGTGGCTTATTTAAGTTTGTCTGTGTCAGTTTACTGCGAAAATCAAGCATGAATAAATAGTCACAAAGACTTCAAGCACATAGGCGCTTTTATGCAAGTGCATTCCATGATAAACTGTTTATCTCGTTAACTGGTCCTGATTATCTCTTGACCTTTTCTTTGCTGGATATTCATGACACTGGTTTAACGTTTAAACTTAAGAATTACAGGAAAAGGTTATAACATGTTGTTTTAGAAGGTACATTAGTTTGTATGAGACACACTCGTGAGGATGTACTGACCCATAAACAGTTGTTAGATGTTATAAATGGTCTGGTTAGAGAGCCTAACAACAGGCCTGGTCTTTAAAACTTGTCTAATTCAAGAGAATTATCATGTCATAATTACTGATTTTTTTAAGAACAATATACACAACCTGCTCTCAGATACTCCAGTATAAAAACAAAAACATAAAAATAAAAAACACACACATACATGTATGATTAAAGACGTTGATGCCTCAGCTGTAGTTTGTGTTAAGTGCTAATTGGCAAATGTTAGCACGCTAAAATACCTAACTAAGATGTTTTAGCTCTTAGCTCAAACTACCATTGTGCCAAGTAGAGCTTTTTTTTTGTCTTTGATATTTGATTTTTACATTTTGTATCAACTTTAATCTTTATATTGTATACAGTGCTGTCGTTTGTAGTCCTAAACACGGAAATCAGTTAGCATTTTAGCTCTTCCGGTTTCCTCGTCTCGAAGTCTGTGACTTGAGTGGTTTTCAGTTAAATGTCTGAAATAATGTGTAATTATTTTTTTTCTTTTACACATTTAGCTCTATGACACAAAAATACATAATTAAATGTCCCACAATTTAATCATAAAATCATTTTATTCTTTGTCGATGCTAACTCCTTGGTTAGCCTACACAAATACCTCATTGCTACACCATTTTATTGAAGAGGACAACAACAGACACATATCCTTACAAACATATCTACCATCCAGAACATTACATATAGTGACGTGTAAAGTATTAACTAGCCTTTAGAGGTGCTAATAGTTGTTTTTTTGCTATCTCTGGACAAAGCCCGGCTTGCTGTTCCCTACTGTTTCCAGTCTTTGTGCTAATTAGCTAAGCTAACTTGCTGCTATAGCGTAGCCTCTCGTCTCGTTAGCTCCTAAACTATTTCTTTAACATTACGCAGCATTATAGCACACACCGACCTTTTGGTAATGCTCACTCGTCACACACTTTTACCACTTTGATTTATATCATCACAAATGATCCTTCAGAAAAAGTAAATAGAGTAACGTTCGTCTTTCATGTTCTGTTAATCCTCTCAAAACCACTCAGGTTAACTGCTAAAGGATACGTCACTATTAGGCCTACACATACACTTTTAAATTCCTCTCCAAAGGGTTTAAAGGTGCCCCACCACCACATGATCTGCTCTCCTGTTACCGCCGGTGCACTATTAGATTATGTGAATATGCCTAAACACTGTGTGTTGGTGTGCGAGGTCGGATCCTTACAGTGTGCAAAGAAAAAAAAAAGCCAGAATTACCATTAATAATGGAGCGGAAAATCAATTTCTGAAAATGACACAGCTTTACTTATGTTCCCACCCGCCAACTGACTCTCACTGGGGTCACATATGGACAGATTATTGAAGTCAAACTTCCCCGCAGCAGAAATTAAGTTTAGGACAAACAACTGGCTGCTGTTCAGCTCTTACATGGTAAGCAGTTTCCCCGAAGCATTAAAAGAAATATTCTTGAGCCAGCAGGGAATAAACTCTCACTCTCAGTAAAGATTTGCTTTGTGCTTCCAGGAACTCTATTGTCTCACCTATTTTACCTCACCTTGTTTTAAATGACCAATGTGTAATTTTAATAGATACTGACCGTAATTGACCGTATTAATACTGCATTGACCGATTGGTAAAATAAGGAACATTCTGTCCATTAATTAGACGAGGAGGGTCAACTGACTCTCCTGTGAATTATGATCAAATTAAAAGTAATCATATCAAGATTAATTTTTGAAATTCTACAGCATAATCCTATAAAAAAAAAAACAAAACACTAAAAATGAAAATGCAGTCATTATCGTCTCGCGCCCATGCCGATGGTAGTCGGATGAAGTTTTGTCGCCCGCAGAGTTTTCCTGGAGCCTCACAGTCGGAGACAACTGAAGTAGCCCGAGGACTTGTTCATAAAGGAAAGGTCATGCTGTGGCTCAACCAGCTCCGTCTCCACAAACACTGCCGGAAAATGATATCAAAATATCCGGTTCTGATGACACTAACCACCCAGAAAATGTCGTGATGTTTAAGCAAAAAACACAATTTTATAACAACTGGAAAATGTCCCGTTGTTTTGCCAGAAATATCTGGTTTTGTTGCCACCAGCGACTTGGAAATATATCCAGTTCTTTCTCCGCTTACACAGCCAGAAAATGGCCCAAAGTCTCCTCCAAAATATTTGGATTTGTTGCCACTACAGCGGCTGGAACATGTCTTGACATCCAGTGTAAAATATCCAGTTTTCGTGCAACTGACACAGCTGGAATATGTCACCACCTCTCATCAAAATATCCTGTTTTGTTGCCACCAACCAACCAAAAATGTTGTGATATGTCATCAAAAATATCCAGTGGTTTCACAAATGAATTTTACAAATGTTGACACTTGATCTCTCGCCTGGCAGCTGTTTTGCACAGCTGTATCGTTACTTGTGATGCTTTAATACTATTACTTAAAGAGCAACTTTAAATTGCTCCTGAAATTCTCGTCTCTGTTGAACCTACAACTTTCCTCAACTCCTCGCACCATTTGCATCTCCGAGCTATCATATTCCAGTTAAATTCCTATTTATTTACCACAGCTCTGGATAATTACACGCTTTTTAAAACAGCTTACGGAAGCGAAAACACTGCAGCTTTACATTATGTTATGTTTGACATGGTGCCTTCAATCAGGCAGCGCTCGCTAACTTCGTAAAGAACAGTGGAAAACACGCTCATTAAGCCATTACGCGTGGAGCTTTTTTGTCCTCTGCTGACCTCATGTCACACAAAGTACACTGTGAGTTACAGTGTTCACGTGCAGCATTCGGTCGTCGGATACGATAATATGATTCGATTATACAAGAGGCAATATACATTATAAGATCCCATTTGTTTATTATTAGTCCGAGCAAATTGGATGAACGTGGCGGACGTCTTCTTCAGTGGGGAGCCAGTGGCTGTTTAACACAGTATGTATTTTATTTGATTTTGGAGTGAACTGTCCCTTTAAAATAACTGAAGAGAAGATTTCCGACATAACCAGACATTAAAATCACCACTTTCTTGACCTTGAAACCTTAAAAAAAAACACCTTAAAAACACAGAAAAGGTCCACTTGTTCCGCTTTGACCCACATGACCTGGTTTTTATCAGCACATTGAGTTTTCTCAGCTCTCAGTTTGACTTAATTAACCCTTTTGATCGTCTGATATAAGTTCTGACAGCCTGTTGTGTCGATCCACTGTATTCATTATTTGTTATGTCAACATCCTAAAATCCTACAAGAGGCTTTCATCGTGAGGTTGGAAGAAAAACAAGATTCTGATAATGAACTCATGATTTGCCCAATTTTGTAGCAGTGTAATTATAATGCGACCTGCCCACTCTGGTCACACCACTGCCTCCACCTTCCTGCCCCACTGTGGGTCACATTTAGCTCTAATTTTAAAAGGCTGATGGAGCGCAGCGCTTAGTCTTCAACTCTGCTCCCCGCCTGCAAACTAGCTCCTCATCTGACACCCGAGCTGCACCAACAGGTTCGACTTTTCTGTTTTTTTTCCATCTTGAATTCGTAATAGTTGCAAAGATTTCTTTCCTTGCTTGAAAACTTCTGTGATGTGTCAAAAGAACTGCATGTTTTGATCTCTTATGATAGTTGGTGACAGTTTTGTATCCTCATGATTAGCTGAATATAATCCGGGTTTCTGAGGAGATTTAGGGGACTTTTGGAGTTGCTTGAGCACCAGAAAACAGATATGAGACTTAAAGAGGTGTGATGGGGAGAAGATGGGACATATTGGGTATTTAAGATACTACGGAGGTTGTATAGTGGAGGCGATTTAAAGTCGTAGTCTAGTTAGAGTTGTCTAGTTGTATAGAGGAGTTTTACAGGCGTTAATGGAAAGCATCAGGATTTAAAGGGGAGTGAAAAGGGTTTGTAGAAGAAACTAGTTGGTTTAGATTGAGATCTGAAGGGGTGCAAGGTATTTACAACGGAGAACAGATGGTTTATAGAGGGGCAAAGGGGGTTTATAGTAGAGTAAAGGGTTTACAGTGGCGTAGAGAGGATTTATAGAGCCTACAGAGGGTTCATGGTGGAGTATAGAGGGCTTATAGAGGGTACAGAAGATTTATAGGGGGATACAAATGGTTTAAAGTGGAGTACAGGGGGTTTATAGAGGGTTTATAGAGGGTTTATGTGGGGTATAGTAGGTTTAAAGATGGGTACAAGGGGTTTATAGATGGTACAGATGATTTATAGAGGGATATAGAGGAAGAAAGAACTGATTTAGAGGAGTATAGGGAGGTATATGTGACGTATAAGGGGGTTGTGGAGTATACAGATGGTTTAAGGTTGGTCGAACAGGGTTCAAGTGGTGCAGTGGTCTGAATATTTAGACTTCAAAAGACCCTGCAGACGTTAGATGTTGGACCAAAAACGTTTTGATGAGAGTCATTCGCAAACTATCTGCAAATGAATTCAATCACTGGCCATTATCTAACATCAAACAAGGACTGACAAGTTGTAAATGTGACAGTGCTGATTGCTCTGCATCTGATCAAAGTGTCCATCAACAGCCGTCCTTGTGTTTTAGATAAATAGGACTAATTCAATTACTCACAAGAGATTTCACTCATTTGTCCTCGGCTTGTGCCAACATACCACATTCCCCAGATATTATCCTAAAATCATCTCCATCGCAGCGATAATTATCTCAATAATAGCATCATCTGGCTTGAATTGAATCTGTAAGAGAAATTAGATGTACAATGATCTGGCCCAGGAGAGCATGATTTCCCGTTTGAAGACCTTCCAGTTGGGTGTCATCCACAAATTTCCAGAGGTTTGCAACAGGAGTCCAATATCTTGGTCTAAATATCTTAACCTTCAGTTATGCTGTTTGCTGATCAATAGCCCTCAAAAGCTTATAAAGTCCTCCTTGTCTTGTTTGTTGTGATCTTTCAATCAGTACAGATTCCTCCTGTGCATGGTGCCCATTATTTTCTGAGGGGGAAGCCCAGCTAATTTAGATTTCCTTAGCTTGAGTTTGAGCATCTTCTGGTGCAATAATACAACAAGATTTAAGAGTCACAACATCTCCATTATGAAGTACAAGGAACTTACTCTGCAGCCTGAGCCTATTTGGAGTCTGTTTGCAACATTCCTCTGCCTAATTTGTTGTATGGAGCACTTAATTTAGTTTTTAAAAAGTTTAAAAGGGCTGCATTCTGTACCTACATAGTCGTGGAGGCTTGATATAATTAACTGGACCATGTGATGTTGGGGCGGCGCTGTAGAGCTTTTTGTCGAAAGAACTCGAGTTTCAGAGCTCAGATGAAGACGGATTGAGGGAGATCTCAGGAATGCTCTGGCTGTAATTCCTTCATCTTCATGGCTGTTTTTTAATACCTTTTTTGTTTTATCTTCCCGCGCAGACGACTCCGAGAGGAGATTTCAGTCAAAATGGCCAACCGCTATGACTGTATGGAGTGTAAGGAGTCCTTGTTTGGTCAGAAGTACATCCTCAAGGAAGAAAACCCGTACTGCATCAAGTGCTACGAGGCACTTTTCTCTAATAAGTGTGAGGTGTGCCATGTGCTCATTGGCTGCACCAGCAAGGTAAGAGATTTAACTTGTATTCAGACGTTTACAGCTAGTTTTCTACCGTAGTTGCCCAACATACATCACAAATCAACCAGCATGTTTTAGTATAATAGTCAAGTTTAATGTACAAAAAAAAAAGGTACTTTTTGGACTTTTTTTCAAGTCATCATTTCAACCATGTTAGCAGCAGGGATCGGCACACAACTTTGGTCCAAACTGCTGCAGGAATTGATCATAAGTTTCTTTCTGGGTTCAACCATAATTGTTAGCCATTAGTGACATTGGTTACTATTCCATTTTCAACATTACCAATCCCCGAGCTCACGACCAACACGCAAACCTTCCCTCCTTTCACTGACTCTGCAGGATCTGTCGTACAAGGACCGCCACTGGCACAGCGAATGTTTCCTCTGCATCAAGTGCAGCCGATCTCTGGTGGATTGGCCGTTCTGCAGCAAGGATGACATGCTGATGTGCATGGAGTGCTACAGCAACGAGTACTCTGCTAAGTGCCATGCATGCCTGAAGACCATCATGCCAGGTGAGGACAGACGAATTGTCAACATGAGAACCGGTTTGATCAGAGACTGGGTGAGGTGGACTGTCTGAAAAGACAATCTGGAAGTGCTCGTAAACCTCGATGTCTTTTCAGTTGATGTCTTAGAACTTCTCGTGGTTCATGACCGGCAAACTTTCTTTGAATCTTGGACCTAACGCGTTCATATAGGTCAAGTTTGTGACGTAACGTCAGCAAATTGCAATTAGCTGGAATAGTTTGGAGTGGATCTGCATGCCTGTGGGACAGCGGGGCCTACAGGATATGTAATTGCTGACGTACATGTGAAAACTCAGACACAGAGTGTCTTTTCTCTCTGCAGTTAAAACTCCTTCAACTGATGACGAATCAAAGACGTGATGAGTAATCGCATGAGAGCATTGATGACAGTTTGTTAGGACGTTAACAGTTTAAGTGAGTTGAGAGGATGGAGGGTGTCTCCCTTTTCTCACTCCTACACACTTTAACGTCTCCCTCTCCTCCACCCCTCCACCCACCAGGCTCTAAAAAGATGGAGCATAAGGGCAACAGCTGGCACGAGAATTGTTTCACCTGCAACCGTTGCCAGCAGCCCATCGGCACCAGGTGCTTTGTGCAGAAGGACGTCAACAACTACTGCCTGCCCTGCTACGAGAAGCAGTTCGCCCAGCAGTGCGTCCACTGCAAGAAGGTGATTCACATCCATTCATGTCAACACTCACGAAATTCAATCACAAATAAATGTTTGTCTGCGGATGCAACTGATTCCGTACTCACTAATGAGCATCCTCCAGATAATAACAAGATCGATATTCTGTTTGAGAGGCATTTAAGTCAATGACCCATCATTTTTATGAATCATGGATTTTCCCTGAGACGTCCCTCGGGCAGCTTTAAATTGTTTTTATTGTTAAACAACCACCGTTACTGATGAAAATGTATCTGACATGAGGCAGCCCGATAATCAGGCTGATGTATCATCTAATGTTTTCCAAGAAGTCGTAGCGATAGAAGTCCCCAACTCAACAAAATATTCTTTTATTGCAATATTTCAATGGGAAGGCAGCGTTCAAAGCTTTCTTCATACAGTAGTGGCCATAGTTTCTGTTAAAGAAGGCTGGAAAAGCAATACATGCAGACTTGGCGTCCAAATCACTGCTAACAGAGCAGCTATGAGTAGACAAACAGTGAAGCAGGGAAGAAGTCTTGTGTGTTATGTAACAGTCAGGTGGCAGGAAACAGATGGTCAGGCAGGCGGGAATCTGAGGCGTCGTTTTGTTGTGTGGAAGCTGGTCGGCCGTCATCAGGCTCGTCTGTGACTAAGCCGGCAACAAACAGCACAAATGACGGAGAAATTGAAACCCACACGAAGGACCACACACACGAGTAGGAGCTCTGAATCGATGACCTGAAAATCCAATCACTGTGAAGAATGAAACACGTGTGAACTTAATGAGAATGAATGAACGTCTAAAAGCGCCGCCAAGCAATTTTGCTGCTGAATATTGTGTGTTTCGTTTGTCTCAAATCAAAACAAACTTCATGTACACTGACGGTGTCTTTCAGCCCATCACCACTGGAGGAGTGAACTACCGTGACCAGCCCTGGCACAAGGAGTGCTTCGTCTGCATCGGCTGCAAGCAGCAGCTGGCCGGTCAGCGCTTCACCTCCCGGGACGACTTCGCCTACTGCCTCGACTGCTTCTGCAACCTGTTTGCCAAGAAATGCGCTTACTGCACCACCCCCATCAGTGGTAACGTGGAATATTCTCTTCCTTTATCCCTCTTTTATGCCTTTAATTCTACATTTTGTATTTTGCAAATGGCAGATCTCTATATATTCTCCATTAAATGCTACGTAACCCCAACAAGCAGGTGAGGCTGCAGCTCCAAAGATAATGGACACACATTTATGGATCTTGGATTGTACACCGTCTAAAGTCCTAATAGCATGAGACTAGTATTACCAGGAGACCTTTTGTGACTTATAAATTACCACTACATGATGTGTATCTCGTGGGGCTCATTCAAACAGGATAAGTAAAGTCCGTATTTCACTTGTTTTCACTGACATTATCTCCCAGATATGTTGTTAAATCTCTCCGAATCATCACCTTTCAGAAGTGAAGTGTCATTGTTCTTCATTACCACATTACTGATATAGTTCAGAGTTAATGCCCCCACTTTTCTGCATGCTGATATCTGATGGCAGAAAACAGAAAAACAACCCCAAATCGTCAACATCTTGATTCACATGGGTCTAATATTATCACGTGGCTTCTGTGTTTGGAGAGCATTGGTGGGTGCTCTGCGGCGCACATGTGATTAAAATCACGGATGTCTTCTAGAGGTCCCCAGGAAATGCTAGTGTCATGTGAATTAAGCTCAAGAAATTATTGCGTTAAACAGATTCCTCCCGCAAATTAGAGTTGTACTCGTAAAGTAAAGTCAATTATCAAAACAGATTTCCAGTATAAGCAAGTCTCTCTGTTATTCTGAATGTACGGTCTCCAAACCGAGACAACTGAAATCATCAGGGTTTGTTTTCTTAAACTTTCCAGAACTTCAGGTCGGATCTGACTGTAGTGTTTGAATGTCAGATACGAGGAACAAGGGCGATAAGCGTCATTAGAAACAAATGCTAACAAAACTGGAATGAGGTTCTATATTTGCCCTGAAATAATGAACAAAACAACGTCAATAGTTAAGAGAAGTTCCCAACTACGGCTACTGTAAATGACACCTTTAACGTGACCCGAACCTCTCTGAGATCATATGCTTCCCTCTGCGTCCTGTGTATTCAATCAACACCAATTACAGGCTTATCAAATTACTGAGATCATGAGACCGTTTTCCTCGTACGTCACTCATGGCCCGTCTTCGCTGCCTCTCTTTCCCAGGTCTCGGAGGCAGTAAGTACATCTCGTTCGAGCAGCGCCAGTGGCACAACGACTGCTTCAACTGCAAACGGTGCTGCGTGTCTCTGGTGGGTCGAGGTTTCCTGACGTGCAAAGACGACATCCTCTGCCCCGACTGCGGCAAAGATATCTGAGATCGAGAAGCACCTGCGATTTTCTCACAACACTGGTGAACGATCGGTTATTGGGTTTTCACACATTAACCTTCTCTGACTGCTAAAGTTTCCTCTGCATGTACGCTGATGATATTTTGATTTATATAAACACGCTGAAAACCATAATCCCCTTAATTGTTTTTCTGAGAAACATTCCTCTTTGGATAGCAAAACCTTTGTCAGTCAGTCTTCGTTGTTTAGTCTCAAGAAAATGTTTATCTCATTTTTGGAATGAAAATGTGTGTCGATTCAAAATAACCGCGGTTTTGATATTTTACAGCATATTTAGTTGTTTTACTGGCTTGAACTGTGATGTTTTGTTCTTAATAGAGTTAATATAATACTACTAATATTGTTTATTCTAATTATATACATTATTTTAGTTTTTCAACTCAGATGAGTGTGTATTTGCCAACACTGATGCAGCTTGTCAGTTCTTGTATTGCAAATGAAAATGTGTATTAAACCAAATCCTATTCAAGTCTGTTGGTTAGAGTATAAATGAATTTTAAATAATTATGCTATGCTATTAAAATGTTTAGTTTGTGAAATTAAACTGTGCCACTTTCTAACAAGTACCTTTGAGTTGTACTTCATAGCTTTATCAACTGTTAATAAAGGAAAAAAAAATAACATCAGCTGGTTTGTATCCTTCCCTATATATTAATAATGCAGTTAAAAATGTCGGCTATCAATTGATATATGCTAATGGATCAGTTCTACAGTTTTAAATGTGCATAAGTTGTTGACGAAGTATTTTAATCAAGAAACTGACAAACTGATTATGATGCCTAAGAAATAAGTTAAATCAGTCAAGGTGAGTTTTTTTCCATGTGGTGAGGAAAAAGCTCATTCTTGTCAGCTAAAAGTGTGTGTTTTTCTCACCACATATGTGCATAAGACTTGTTATTTGTTTTTTAAAAAAAACCTATTCTAATAATGGCAAAACTTCACAGGGTCTTGTACACCAAACTCCATTAGACAAACTGTAAATTTAAAACTAAATTGTTTTTACCTAACAGTACACAACTTGTCTGTTGTTTGTTGTTGTAGCATTTCCTCTTTTGATAAATTTGGTACACATGATGCATTCTGTTATTCAAGTAAAAGAAAAATGCAGCTGGTGTGTCCTTTTTTATTTGATATAATGTGATTATAATTTTACGTAATCCATTATGGGGTTGTCAGTTACTAACAAGCCGTCAGGTCAGCAGTTTCAAATGCAAATAAGTGATTAATACATTTAATCAGTAAGTTTGCTGTTGATTATAACCCACTTCGCTCCTTTTCTACCTGTTGAAATACCTTTAAAGGGCCAATACAACTCATAAAAGGCTGTATTTCACCTGCCAAAAAGTGATAACAGCTTCCACCTTGTTATTGAAAGGTAAATAAATATATAATATATATATATAAATATAACCACCAAGAGTGAAATCAAGTGAATATGAAGCAGAAACAACCTCTAAGTCACAAGATAGGAGCTGTAATCACCATGGTAATCACTGCAGCTGCGCGCTCCCGCGGACGGAAGTCAGTTTCTGGCGGACGATCACTTTTCGGCAGCACACCGGAAGTCGGCAGCAGGTGCCACCGGAAGTGTGTTCGGTGCAGCTTTTCCAAGGAAGCTAACGGGATTTCACTGCGGAAAAGCCGATCCATAATTACAACGCAAGAAAAATAACATATAATGTAAGATGTGTGTCTGGTTCTGTGCGAGTTGTGTCGTTAGCTGCTCATCTGAAAACAAGCGATGTTGCGGCGCAAAGTGAGGTTAGCGCTGGAAAGCCGACGCCGCAGCTAGCTAGGCGGCTAGCTAAATTAGCACGGCTTTGTTAGCTACATGGCGAAATAATACTATGCGGCTAGAAGAGGCTATTTGTCATATATCTTTCAATATCGTGTGCTTTTATACGTAGAAAATGCATTGTTTGTATCGTTATGATACAATATAACGCCAGTTATCATGCATGCATTATCTGCAAAACTCGGCTCACTTTTATGTCTGTTCAAATGTCCTTTATAGCGTGATTAATTCGTTTTATGAGTTGTATTAGCATTTGTTAGCATGTATACGCTGATGAACGCGTATATATATACTTGGGACTTGTTTGTCTTTCGTTCATTATTTTTGTAATGTCTTAATTTTTGCTACGTCAATGAATGAGCGCAGACAGGCCTCTGTGTTCCATCAGGAGAAATACCAGGCCGAACTCCATAAGAGAAATCTATAATTTAAGACTGATTTGCCATTATTAAACTCAAGACTGGTCGTTCAACATAATTTGGTATATTTTATTAAAGTGTCTGCTCTTTTACTAGATACGTACTATCTACCAAGTCATATTTCTTGTTTCCTAATAAGCAGTGACCACCTAATATATCATAACTTATTTCCTTTGGTGTTCAGATTGTGTTATTCCTCAGCTGAAATGAGCGCTGCAGTACCCAACCATCGAAGGACAAAGCCTGGTGGTAAGATTCAATTCAGTTTCAAGTATTTCCAAGATAAAGTAAAAGGTATTTGAAGGCACCATCACCTGTAAAACATTTGAATATACCAAATTAAAAATAACAATACATTTGCAAAACTAAGTGTATTGATGAAACACATTTTGGATGCATGTATGCCAGAAAGCAAAACAAGTGGATGTAATTGTCAGTGCATAAATCACTGCAGGCATAAAGCCCGGGGTTGTTAACGCCGGCGCGACTGGACCGAGCTCCCAGATCCCCGGTCTGTCCCAGACCGCTGCTGAAAACACCCCAGTGGAGAAGGCCAGCGGACGGCGGGTCGGGATATTCGAGTCCGACTCGGACTACGTGAAGCTCGCAAAGGGAGGAGGACATAAAGGTAAAGGTTTCCTAGAACTTCAGGTGTGTTTTATAACAAGCCGTGGAAGTATTAGATTAATTTGCCGGTGTCTGAATAACCTCCTCTTCCCCTCAGAGTCAAAAGTTTATCTTAACTGTACGATAAGCTCAAACAGTGAAAGTCATCACATTTTAAAAGTAATAAAACATCCCAGGTGATTTGTTTGATGTTGGCACTTGTGTCTCAAGTCTTTGAAATGCAAATCCTGAACAAGTGGCCTCCCGGTCCACAACATGAAAGTCCTGCTAGAGTTTATTTTATTATTATTATATTTTTTTTTTTGCATTTTGGGAAAACAAAACATCCACTGCTGTTTATTGAGACTGTAACTCTGCTGACTTCAGCTACCAGGGGGAAACAATTCAAAGTTCAATGAGTTCCACATGAATGTTTTATGCTTCAGGATGGATAAATCCTCTGCAGGTTGGAAGTACTTAGCATGAAATGTCTGCAAATGTTAGCGTTTATACTTTATTTTATGGGTTGTAGCTTTAATTGTTTGAAAGCTTTTCTTTCTATGTGGGTAAATAAGACTCAATAGTTTCGATTTATTTGAATGATACCAGAACTTCTTACAAGTTTTGACTGGGGATGCTCTTATTTCATATTGAAAAAATTCAATTCCAAACTCCATTAGAAAAAATGTCAATTTAAGCCATCTTATTTCACATAATGTCAGTTTTTCCTTGCACATTCACTCTACTGGCTGAAAGCTAAATGTTAGCTATAATAGTGTATTTTTCTTTCCACATTGGTGCACAAGACAACAGCACCAAACTCCATTAGAAAAATTGTACATTTAAGACGGGGTTGCTTTTTGCTTATGTTAAACTACAACGTTTCAGTTTGTTGTTAATGCCTTTCATCTTTTGTTGAATTCGGCACACATGCTGCAGGAAGTTATTCCACAAAAATATCTGTTTCTTCTAATGATTGGAGAATGGCTTGAATTTTCAGATATATATGGTTAATTAAAAAGAGCAAATCTGCTGCTGCGTAATTTTGGGCTGCATAAAGGAAGCCTGCTGTTTTTCTCACGTATGCCAACTAAAAGGCAGATAGTGACATTGTTTTTATGCAGAACAGTCGTTCAGCCCCCGAGCTGAATAGAGTTAAACATCAAACTGTGCTTTCAAAGGTGAGACTCGGTGTAATGCATCATAACTGCTGGCAGTGTTTTGAACATTGTGTCCCCACACCTGCAGGGCTGTTGAGTCACGATGATGTTGATGCTGATGACAAACCGAGGATTCACTACAATCCATCTGCTAGTTGGTTTGGAGATGATGAGTCAAAGAGGTAAGATCAGTGGTGAGACACGCAACAGGGGAGATGCATCGTCGCGTGTTCGGATGACGAGTTTGTGTGTGTGATTCAAAAACCCTAAACAAGTCTCGCTGTTGAAGAATGAGTGTTAAATTGTGAGGCTTGTGAAATGAAACAGTCTGTCTCTGGGTTCAACTTCCAACAGAATCACTGATAAAGGTCAAATTATTTAAATGCTACATCCTTCTATGGGCCAGGTGAAACACCAGCCAGGCGTAACGTCCACAACCCAAATTTCCCCAGAATGTGATAAATGGCGAGCAGTGATGACACATCGTATATCACCGTGGTTTTGTGCTTACAGCGGAAGCAAAGCGACATCTCCTGACAGCCAGATGAAGGCGCGCATGCAGCCTCTGACTGCACCGTTTGGCACTGATAATGGTTCCACCTGGGAGACCGATTTAATTTCCCCTAATAAAGAGAAGGTGAATGGACCCAAATGCGTCACCACCACCAACATTGATAACGTGTCGATGTCTTCCATCCTCTTCATTCATTTATTTTTTTTTACATTTTTACCATCACCTTTCCTTTTTTTTTTTTTCACCTAATTTTGCTCCATCGTCGCATCTCGCAGATTTAATTTCCCGTCGTAATTTTTCTGTGACGTTTCAGTGAAGTACTGAGAGAAAACAAAGATTCATATAAGGTACATTTCATACAATCTTCTTGTTTGTCTTGGGTTGGTTTTTCTTTAGCCATCGTCAACGAGTTTGGTTCCAGACGGTTTTTGTTCATGCCACTTTCTTTAATCACTTTTTCCATTGCCATTGCATGACTGACTTCATATTGATTTTTTCCCTCCATCAGTGCATTTGTTTTTGCTCGGTTATGTGCCTGCATATTTGTTGACATAAGTCAAAAGTTACCCACGTTTATTTGTCTTTTTTTATTTATTCGTTGGCACACAAATGACCACGTGTCTATCCCACAGATGTCTCCTGATGGCGTTGCCCGTCAGATTGAGGGTCTCGCCGTGACCAGCAAATACAAGAGAACGTGAGTGGATTCAGTCTCGTTAAAGTATAACCACTTCATTTGTATTTATAATCATAAATCAGTGTACGATTCATCCTCTGAAGGTTCAGAGAGTCGCGTAAAGTTTCTTGTGTCGCCTCCTCAGATGTCACGATAAGAAGGCTCCTCCAGTCAGCATGTCCAAGCTGCTGAGTCACGGCTACGTGGAGGAAAAGAAGTCGTCTCCCAACGACGACGACACCTCAAGTACGATACAGAGTTCCTCTCAGATTCATGAAGTTAATCGATGAGGGACACTTAATGATTTATCTTTGTGTGAACGTGACAAACATGTAGTTATTAGAGTTAATTAGATGCTGTTAAATCTTTGTCATTTGGGCGAATGTTCCACTTTCCAAACGGAGGTCTTGCTCATCACTAATTCACCAGTAGGTTGACACTTGTGAATTAGTGATGAGCAAGAGAAATATTCTGAGTTTGGACCTAAGAATAGACCGTCTTTATGAAGTGTGGTACTTCATATCTTGATTGCAAAATGTCCTCCGTTTGTTTCCAGGCGTGACCTCGGAACAGACGAGCACCATCGCGACGGAGGACGTGGACGACCTGGAGTAGTGTGCTCGTCTGGAGGGGGAAGCAGAAGGGGGTCGTCCTCACGCCGGTTCACGTCCACTTCCGCCCCTGTCGGATTCACTCGCATTTATTGTACATCCACTGACTGTTAGGTTTTGTACTCATGTTTATGCAAAGGTACCGTCCTCTCTCTTTATTTGCTTTAATTTGTAAAAACAGAGTTCACGCGGATTTCGTCGGGTAGATGTGCTCGCTGTGTTTTGATTTCTGTCTCCCTCGATTTGAAAGACGAGTTGTGCGCAGGGTAGGAAGCTAACGTCCTGTTTCACCAGCCAAAGCTTTTTTTTTTGACTGGCGCCTGGTGTTAGTTTCCCCCCCTGGTTGTATGAAGATCGAGTTAGTGAACTTTAAAGGTGTTTGTGCTAATGAATCGTGGTTCCAGTGACGTGAAATATTTGTTTTGATCAAGGGCTCCTGCTGTCTGGAGGGACGTTAGAGGGGTCGTGTGTTTTCAGCTGCAGATGCGATCAGTCGTAGGGACGGCGACCCTGCAGCTGTGATCACACGCCAAAGTGCATACTGATGGTTTGTTTGGGTTAAAAATGGTTTTTAGGTTGCTGCTCTGCAAAAGGTTGCTCTGATCTTCTATTTCCTGCCACAAATCTGTTGTTTCTGAGCTCCTAGAATTGAGAAAAATGCTCCAGTTTAATGTTAAATTTGCATTTTTTTGACGATAAACCAGGAGAAAAAAGCCTCATATTAAATTAGCCAATTAACAAGAGTGATGTTTACTGTTTTCCAGAAGATTTCGACTTCTAACTTTTATTAAATCAGGACGCTCATCAGGGCGTTTGAAGCCCGTCCAAATGTGTCAGAAGCTTTTCTAATGATAGAACTAAATTGGGTCTTTCCTGCATCTCTAAATCCTTCACGGTTGTGTTATTCCAACAACAGATAAAAGCCGGGAAGTCGAAAGGAAAAACCGCCACCTTCAGCAGAGTGACGAGCTGAAAGTCGTGTCCGGCGTAATTCCCCTGTGAAGATTAAAAGGCAGACGAGTTTTTAGAAAAGTGAGTTCTCAACGTGCCAACCAAGCAGTTTTTCCCTGCTCACGCAGTGTTTGTTTGACTTTGTAGACATCAGTAGGAGAACTTAGTGTTAGTGCACCGCCTGGTCACACCGAACCCTCCATCTCATGACGTGTGTTTATCCATCACAGTTTGTTCTCTTCAGATCAGAGAAGCGGTTACTGCGGCAGCAAAACTTCAATTCGGGGGGCAAAAAAAAAAAATGTATAACTCAAAGAAGTGACAGAAAAGGCTTTAAATCATCACAAAATGTGTGTTTAATGTGTTCAGTAAAGTCTCAAATGTAAGATAATTATCAAAATAAGATGTTCTACAAAAAACCAAGGAACTAAAGGCTGTTAATCCACATTTTACTCAATAATAATCTGAAAAAGTGAATTTTATCATTGTGAAATTGAAATTAACAACAATTTAGTGTAATTGTGATGTTTAAAAATAACAAAACAGGGATGAAATGGTAAGAAATCGACTACAGGATAAACAAAAAGAGACACTAAGGATAATTTTATCACCATATTGACGAGTGTAGACGATGAAGACGCATGAAAAGAAAACGAGATCTTTCAAAAGCACCGAATTCAGTCTTAAAAGTGCATAAAAAGTCTTAAATTTAATTCACAGAAGTCTTAAATGTTTTCTGTCACTTGCTTTAGACAAACTGTGCTGTTATGGTGTCATGATGATGTTAAATTAGGATTTTAAAACATGCAAAGTAAAGATTTGCTGGTCTTCAGACTTTATCTCCTTGAAGCCCTGTCAAAAAAATGTGGATTTTAAAATCCCTCCGCACTCTTTGTTTCACCTGAAAATGAAGTATTTCAAGATGAAAATGTTGCTTTTTCACCCTTAAATCAAGTGCCAAATTCTTTTATGTCTTCAGACCTTTGCTGAGACAGGAAACAGTTTGTCGATCTGGTCAGTTCAGAAGCCAAATCCTTCACTTACTTCCGTCACTTCACTCAAGATTTGACAAAGACAAAGGAAGTAGTCCTCCTCCTCCTCCTCCTCTTCCTCCTCGACTGTCAGGACGTCTTGACGTAAACTTAATAGATTCCTCTGACATCTGACGGACAGCTCGTCCTCGACTCATTTACCGGTTGTAATGTTTTTAAAGCCTCGACTGCGAACTTGCTGCCGACGGTGAAATCCTAATCCAGCAGGGACGTTTGTCAGGTGAAGAAAATGCTCTTAAAATGGAGGAGAAATAAAAAGGGGGGATCAGGATGATTTATTTGGGTATAACAGCCAGATTACAGCTGCGAGTTTGTCCCTGTAAATCCAACACATTCATCGCCTGCCGCAGTACCAGACTCCCATTTGAAAAGAACCGACTTTAAATTTTAAAAAAAACAAACAAACAAAAAAAAACTGTCATGTTCAACACAACCTGTCTTGCTTTTGGGGAGGTTGTCAGTATTTTCAACACAATATATTTAAGTAACGATGTATAATTTATCTATATGTGGTATTAAAAAGGTGTCGAGTGTTTGGCGCTTTACTTGTGTTTTTGGTGACACTGGATTTATTTTATTTTTTAAAATTAATTTTTGTTTTGCAGTACGAAGAAATGGCGAATGTATCGTCTTTTTGGATGTGAGTTTCGCTTTTGAAGAACGGGTTTATTTTTTATGAACTGATAAATATTCAGGTACAGTATTTTTATTTTTGTTTTAGTTTAGCTCTTCTCCCAGTGAGTCGGTGGCTTATCAGTTTACAAACCAATAGCAGGAACCTTTAGTGGCTTAACTCTGCGTAGTCCTCCCTGAAGAAGTTACTTGTTACTCGTATGTCCTCTAAGTGGTATTATTTAATTATTATTATCATTATTTTTAAATGCAAATGTACCAGAGGAGACTGAAGAAGGCAGCATTTTAAACAGAAGATCACCTGAAGTGTTTGTTAGTGTGGAGAAGTCCTGCTGACGCCACTCGATGTACGACCCCTCGCTTACGTTAATGACTGCACACAGACTCTCAGCTATCGTTTCAATAAATGGGCATGTGCATGTACATCGTGTGCTGTTGTTCTTTAAACCAACAAACTCTTTAAACCAACAAACATTGACATGAAAGGTGCAGTAGTGGATCCTTGAAGGGTCAGAATGCACATATACTGTTTTCAGGCTGTGTTTATGTTGTAGTTGTAGAGGTGGATTTAGTTTGAGGTAAGAATGTAGATGGAATAAAGGAAGAACAGGAAATGAGAAGGAAGTAAATATGTCATCAAGGTGTTGTGGTGCATTCATGGGGTGTTGGAATAATCCGAAAAATGAGTTTCGTCCATGTCGTCTACACGCCTGAACACACCGAGGTCAGAAGAACGACCCCTCGACTTGCAGAGCTGAAAAATAAAAAGGAGGTAAAGGATTAAATAAAGGCATAGAAACAGGAAGTGTGGACGACCAAGAAGGTGTTGGACAGTTTATTGCGTAGAATTTGCGTGACGTAATATTTTTATCAGTGGTGTGTGAGGAAGCTAGAAGTGCAGATCAATTGATAACAACAAACAGAGCAGCCACGGATGAAAAAACAATATATAACTTAATATGAAAGATGAGAGAATTATGACTCTTAATACTAACTTTACTTTTCACCTCAGTCGTACGGTGGCCCTCAGGGTCAAAACAGAAAAAGGCAGGTTATGTGAAGTGTTGTGTTTTGATCCTCAGGGCCACCGTACAGGAGCCTGTAATGAGGACAGTTAACAGAAAACATGCAAGTTTGATATTTAACATAATTAATAAGTTGGTAAAAGTTTAATTTGTCAGCAGGTGAGTGGGTTTTTTTTTTTTTAAAAAGATGTCATTGAAAATTATTTTTAAAAATGGGGAAAAGTTTAAAAACTAAACATGACACATGTATTATCTCATAACTCTGACTTTATATATATATATATATCTGTTTATATGTGTATTAACATTAACACAGTTTGGCACTGATGGGCTTCCATAAAAATGGAGCTCCATCATTTTCTACGGAGCTACTTCATAAAGTTTTACTATTAAATGATCCTGTGGGAGTCCCACCGGGCCGAAACACACACACACACACACATCCTCATTTACACACACGCTAACATGCACACGCACATGCACGCTCGGGCTGCAGGCTGCCCCCCCCCCTTCCTCCTCCGCCCCCATGAGCGCGTCTCTCCTCCCGCAGGCGCCGCAGATCGCGGATGCAGCGGGCGCATCGGCAGCTGATCGATTCATGTATCGGTAAAAAAAAAAAACAGAAGAAGAAGAAAATAATCCATACAGCCGCATGGTGACGTCACGGCGCTGATCGGGCACAGCGGCTGGGCGGGCAGGTGGGTGGGAGGCTGGGCGCCGCGCGGACGATCGATGGGCGCGTTGGAACCGAAATAAGAAGGAAGGTGATCATAAAACCCCGCACGAGGAGGGGAGTGCGTGGACGTGGACGCGCGCGCGCGCGGCGGGGTGACTGTTATTTGCTCGCTTGCGTGTTTGTTTGTGCGTCGGCGCGTGCCGAGTGGAGTAGCTGTCACGGAGGAGGATGGATGCGTAACAGGACGGATCGAGCCAGCTGTGGCCTGCGTCTAACAGCAACATCTGGCCGGTGAGTCGCGCTCCGAGCCGGGGAGGGGGCGGAGAGAGGCAGAGCGAGGCTCGGCTCCCCGGTGCAGCCGCGCTCCGCCGCTCCGTCTCCGGTCCGGTGCGTCGCCGTGACCTCGTCCTTGGCTGCCAGATGGAGGCTGAGTGATTGATGTGCACGTCTGACGGACAGGCTGCTGTGTAGCGTATGATGGAGAAGCGCTGCACCGTGCAAACGTGACACGCTGTGCTAAATGGCTCGTGCACACCTGCAATTGTGCAGTGCATCACCTTTAAGGTAGAGAAACTATTGCAGGATGTGACCGGATGAAGGGTTAAAGCCTCTCCGGTCCTCACAGCAGCAGGTCCAGTCTGGACCCAGATTGGATGAATGAGTCTGTGGTGAGTTCTGGTTTGTAAGCTCAGAGGTTTCAGGTCAGCACCGTCTCCTGCAGGGTCAGAGAGGGCGCCTCAGCAGCCAGCCGGCTCTGGACTATATCGAGGGGGAGGCGGAGGGAGAGATGGAGGAGGGGGACGCAGAGGGGGAAGGGCCCATGGCGGTCCGAGAGGGGCCGAGCTGTCTGGGCCTCACGCCCAACGCCAACACCACCACCACCACCAACAACCTCCTGGCGTCCGTCAAAGAGCAGGTAGGAGGCAGGAGATGCTGCAGACACACCCTTCTTCTTCTTCTTCTTCTTCTTCTTCTTCTCCTTCTCCTTCTTCTTCTTCTTCTTCTTCTTCTTCTTCTCCTTCTTCTTCTTCTTCTTCTTCTTCTTCTTCTTCTTCTTCTGGTTCTGTGTGCTTCCAGACTTGTATCTGACCAGCTCTGCTTGGCTCATCTTTACCTCCTCCACTGTGTGACCCGGCCGTCCAGAGACCTCGCTGCACATCAACACTTGTATCAATGAATAGTCGTTTTCAGTATCTACAGACGTGGACACACAAACGTGTCGCCACCTGTCCTGCATGACACAACAGCTCCGACTGACAGAGACACAAAACATGGGTCCTTTCATGGTCGTTGTGTGTCTCTTTGTAGTACTCGTGTGTCTCCTCGTGGTCATTGTGCATCTCTGTTGTTGTTTCGTGTCTCTGAGTGGATGTTTTGGCAAACCCCCTGTGGTCGTTGTGCATCTCTTTGTGGTCATCTTGTGTGTCTTTGTCGTCCTTCGTCTCTTTGTGGTTGTTACGTTGTCTCTGTGTCTCTTTGCAGCAGTTTTAGCTGACTTTGTGGTCATCTTGTATGTTTTTGGTGTCATTTATCATCTCTTTGTGGTTGTCTTGTGTCTCTTTGTGGTTGTTTTGTGGTCATTTTGTGTCTCCTTCTTGTTATTTTGTGTCTCTTTGTGGCTGTTTTGTGTCTCTTTGTGGTCGTTTTGTGTCTCTTTGTTGTCAGTCCAGTGTTTCTGGCTCTGCACCCAGTCGGCCTGTTTAGTAAACCATCTATGACACTAACAAGCCAACTGGCCTCCACCGTCACCCGTGTAGCTCCGCCCCTGCTCGCAGGATAAATGCAGCCTGTGATTCACCCAAATTTAGTGAGCAAATCCTGAGGATTATCTCCAGATGAGACTGAAATGTAATGGGTCTCCATGCTCAGCCTTAACGAATTTGCACCCAAAATTCTATTAAAACTCTCATTAATGATTTCCTTGGACGAGGACCTCGGCGTGAAGTAATACAACAGCAGCCATGTTTCCCGACAGGAGTAAACTGTACGTCATCTGAAGCAGAGCTCTTATTTAAAAGACTTGCCACGCGGCAGATTTTTTCACGAGATGAAGAACAGAGTCGACTTTGAGAACAAACGTTTAGAGCTGACAGCGGCGCCATGAAAGTGTTTCTGAACGCGTTCTCTTGTCTCGTTCTTCACACATTTCTGTTACGGTCTCATCTTCTGCCTCCGACTGAAGTGAAGCTTCTCCCCAAATCATCAACTTCTCACTTATTCTTGTCCCTCCATTTCCACGTCGTCGCCGCCGCCGTCGCCGTCCTCGCTGTCGAAGCTCAAAGCCGGTGTGACAAAAGTTATGACAGTCGTCTCCGGTTAAATGATGTAGAATTTAATTAACGTGTTGCCGACATATTCTGAGCTCTGTATGTTGATCTGAACTGACAGTTAGAGATGTTGACATCTGTTTCTCCTGCTATTGAAAAACCCCTCAGATCTGCGTTACATATTAATGGAGGGAAACACAACAGAGACTGGCGGCTGCCTCCGTCTGTCTCGTCTCCCGCTGTTATCTCAACGCTTCTCTTCTATCCCGTCAGCTCGGGAGTCGGTCTGTTCTCCCGCTCTTAATTACGCCTGGACAGTCGCCACGTTCTCAACTTAGTCCCTGGGTTTGTGACACTGAATCAGGCACACTGCTATTTAAAGGCTTATGATGTCCAAGAAAAGGGAATCTGCTTTACTTTTAATCTGCGATTTTCCTCGGAGCTAGCAGACAAAAATTGGGGCCTCGGATTCCTCTTAAGTCTCGATTGATGTGAAGTTAAGGAAAAGGCTGCTGGGCTCCCTTGATGTCGCTTTGGTTTTTCCCCGCCGAGCGCAGCAGGAGCTGCTTTGTCACCCCTCGATCATAGTTAATGCCTCAAAGGCTCCGCTCGCTGCTGGGAACTCGTTCATTTCACACATGAGAATCCGTGACTGCTGCATCGGTTTTCCTGCTGCAGTGACGAGGACGCGTGTGACGGATGTGCTGCTTGTTTTATTCCTCGTACTCGGGAGCTTGATTCAGAGCCGACTACCTCTGTAATTAACAGGAGTGGATGCTGGATCAGTTTAAGGGTCAATAAATTTGAACCAGCAAACTCAAACTGTGCAGTTCGAGGTATCAAAACAACTCCACGGACTAAGATTGCGGCATCGATCTGCACTTTTTCTATAAAAGGCAGCTGAAAGGGCAACTATTCCTTCACAATGTTTCGTTTATTGTCCACGAAACGCCCCAGAAAAATGTCACACTTGGTTTTTCCAGCTGCTCAGAAAGACTTATGGTCAAGAAACTTCCTGACCTCAAAAACAAAGGTGGAAATATGTTGTGCCGGAGACGTCGATGCCAAGTTTATTTCATTTTTGCTTTGATAATTTGATGTAATACGACACGTTTGGTATAAATCTTACAAATATTACATCCCGGAAATTTAACCTCTGAGGACCCACAGAGTCGTTTTAGTCCCGTTCGGGTCTTCGATCCACTCGGCTGTCATGAGAGTCTCCGTTGTCAATGTATGTTAAAGAAGTTTGTAATCTAGTGAGGAAAAACTGCACAAATTTGGATTTTGGAGATAATTTTTTATGCCATTTTTCATGCAAGACAAGGTCAAAACCAAGTACACAAACTAGTCTAGTTGATGTATTTTGTATCAGTATCCGAGATTGCTGTCAGCTTCGGATGACTTGCTGGGAATTTGGAGGATGTCCGGTCGCATTTTCCCCGACGGTCTCAACACCAGTCGCTAAACGTCAGTGTAGAAATGGATTCCACCAAGTTCCACCAAGTGTTTTGTCATTTAGGTGTGAGGGCTGTCTGACTCAGAGACCCCTCCTCTGGGTTGTGTGTGTGGAGATTGGATGACAAATCATCTGGTCTGTCCTTCAGTTCTGCACACTCACTGAAAGCCATCATGTGTGTCGCTGCTCCGGAGAAGAGAGCTGATTTCTTTTATCAGCGGCTGCATGTTGATAACAAGACGGCAAGAAATGGATGATTAACAGCGAACAAAGTGGGGGGAAAAAAAAAAAAGAAAAAACACCACACACACGCAGCAACGAAGAAGCACGACTGCCATTCTGACTTGGAAGCAAACATTAGATCATGTAGCTTGTCTCAGACGGTTGAACAGGCTGTGACCAGAAAATATAATCAACCAGCTTTACCTTCCTCTCTGTGTTGAAATGCAGGCGGCAGCGCTGCTGAAGCGTCAAATCTACCGCCTGCAGTTCCTCCACAAAAATGTCAAATTAGACGTGCTAAATGGAGCACATCAGTTATTGCCTGCCATTGTGTTCAGGGCCTGATGCTTTTCCACTTTGCTCTCATTTAGCCCATTAAAATTAGGAGTGTGATCGACGTGAGCAGGGAAATACCAGAGCTGGAGACGTTGAGGGGGGGAACAGGGAAACCTATACGTGGTGTTAGTCCACAGTTTGTCACTTCTGCAGCAAACATTGCGAGATTGATTAGATGTTGAGACAACAGCTTGCAGCAAAGATGCTCCGACATGAAAGATGAGACGCCCGTAGCTGCTTTTTGCATCGTTCTCTGGAATCAAGAATGAAATATGTCTCCGATATCAGAGCTAAACAGTTTAGGGAGCTGTCACAATATGAATTTTTCAAGTCCTGCGTCAGAAGATTTTGTGCTCGTTCGGGTTGACATTGAAGCTGACCTCCGGCTCGCTGTGTGCTAAAGCTTCTCAGCCACGTTCCTCTGAAGTTCACAGCCTCTTTGAAGAAGCAGTGAACCAGAAATCCTGTCTTTTTTTTTTTACCCCCATTTGGGAAATAAACATTTGGCAGTGAAGAAATCGTTGGACATTTATAGAATATGCTCATGACAAGATGGATACGACTGTCATACCTGTCTGTTCGCTGATGGCTGTCACTCATCTTAGCTCATATCAAGGCTGTTACCAAGACAGCACTTCTTCATATTAGTAATATTGCAGTTTTTTTTATCATGGTGTGCTGCTGAATATGTAACTTTTGCATTTCTGTAACTCACAAACTCCTCCTGGTTGCCTTGACTGAAACGTTCAACTTATCTCCAGTTTTGTCTGTTTTTTTCTTGTGTTTCTGAGACAGTAGTTTATGAGCTGTGGTTTCCCCAGTAAACACACCAACACCTTCGTTTTTTTTAAACATAAGATCAGCGTGTCTCAGACGGTTGAACAGAAAATATAATCAGCAGATATCATTATTTTTCTGCCCCTAAATCCCTCTAAATCCTGCACACTGGATCTTTAATACAGTGGATTGATGAAGTGAATGTAAGGCCAAAGTCAGCAGGCGGTTAGCTTAGCTTAGCACAGCGGATTTAACAGATGCGACAGTAGGAAGTTGCTGCTCTTGCGCGAGAAATATTCGGGCATGTAAAGTGATAAAATTTGTCTTTTGCATCTATTAAGTAAAGTCAAATTATGGTTAAAGGATAAAGAATGCTACGTGTTTCCTGTCTTCATGCTAAGCTAAGCTAATCGGCTCGTTGATAGCTTCTATTTAACGGACTGACATCCGACTTCTACTTCAAAATGTTCACATATTCCCTTCAGTATGTTTGAGGGAGCGAAATGCATCGTAAAGCACCAAAATCAAAATAAAACTGGAGACTTTCTGTCTTTCTCAGTATCACACATATTTTTCATCTGCTCGCTCCGGCAGTTCGCGAAGGCAGCAACAGATTTCTTACGTCGAGTGAAATATTCAAACCCAGCGGCTACCGAATCACAGTCAGCCGTAAATATTCTGCTCGTCCTGTTTCTCATTTCACACACTCTTCCCTGTTGTTCAGTTCAGACATACTTAAGATGTTCGGTTGCCTCCCTAGAATTTAAAATAAAGCTCTGGGGGGTTTGGACGATGCTTGGTTGCACAGCATGAGTTTGTAGTGGTGGCCCAGCGACGGGTTTGGCGTGGGCAGCCAGGTCAGTACACAACGATAACATCCCAAGACATTCTCCCAGAGGTCTTTTTATCCTGTTAGAGAGAAAAACAAAGCAAGCTGATCTTTCATTATTTCTAAAATAGCTGCGGCTTTTCTGCCCAAATGATACCAGATATTCATCCAACGATGCGTTTAGGTTCCCTGTTGCAGACTGTTGTTGTGCAGGGCAGCTCCCAGGTGTGAAAGCAGGATCCCGCTGTATGAATGTGACGCATGGAGCTGCTGGAAAAGAACATGCACGCTCAGCAGAAGCGAGAGAGAGAGAGAAAAAAGAGGGAGGGAGGGCTCGATAAAACAACAACAACAACTGGGCCACGTCAGCGCTCTCCATGCTCGGATTGATTCCGACGATTAGGTCCAGAAACGACACACGCCGCGTCAAAGCGAATTTACCAAACGATAGCGCTCGATATGACCGAGGGAGCTGCTTTTTCCTGCAAGAGGCTCACCTCGCATGAGCTGCAGGGTCACAGTCTGAATCGGAGGGTTAAACCAGCTCTGTCAATCCAGTTATGTCACCACCCCGAGCTGCCCTGCCCCTGATCGTATCCGAGGCATAAAAAACGTTGCTGTTTGACATCTGCCTGGATTTGAATGCATGTCATATTTTGGGAAAGAGAGAGCTTATGATGGCCTCTTGTTGCAGCCTGCCTTGTTGACTCTGGATCACAGGCGCCTGAGGTTTCGTATAGCAAACACTGATGTCTCCTGATTCTACAGAAAATCCAACCTCGGATCCTGTTTCAGATCTCGTCAGGGGTCGTTTTCTCTCCCAGTTTGCCTCCACATGCCTCATCTACTCAGTGACGTCCACCGTCTCCCAGAAAGCCTCCTGACATCCCTCAGCAAAAAAAAAACAGCGCAACTTGTTGCTTCCCATCAAAGGTGGGCGTTTGGGTGTACAAAGAGACTGAAGTGTTTTTATCCATCTATGGGTTACATGTGTAGGCGGCGAGAGCAGGCGAGATGGCAAAACAGAAGCCGGATGCACGGCATTGTGGTCTGTCGAGGCTATTGTGGGCGTAGGAGACGCAGATGATTTCTCCCTGTGTGACTGTTGGATGTCAGAGTGAGAAGCCACCTTTGGGAAGAAATAAAAGACCAATGTAATTAATGCGTGTGTGTGAAAGGTTTCGAGCATGTCATGGGACAGATATCTGTCGGAGTATGAAAGTGTCTAACGGGTGAATTCTTCCCTTAAGATGTTAAGAGCAGCGATGTGTCGCAGAGGCAGAACTAGGCCGAACATTTCACGGATATCTCAAGATGCAGCCTGGATAAACCAAACTGCTGGGCTGTGATTAGACACGGCGAGAAGGAGGACGCCGCGGAGAGGCCTGTGGTTGAAGTCACTCGATAAGAGAGAGAAAAAGACTTTGTGACAGCGCACAATAAACCGAGGCGAGTCGTCCGGTAGCCCCCAGCTGGTACGAGACGTCGCCTGCCACGGCTTTGCATCGGCCTGGCAGGGCTCGGCGTGTTTGCAGACATCACGAAGCGACGGGCGCAGGGGCGAGACGTGGCTCTGTTTGTCCCTCGAGGCGTGCCGTAACGTTGCGAGGCTGAAACAAGGAGGGCTGTGTGTTCCCGTGCTGTCTCCCTGCTGCTCTGGAGTGATGTAAGGAGCAGAGAGAGGCAGAGTCAGCAGTGATGCTGTGGAAGGATGCAGCACGTTCCAGCAGCATGCTGGCTGAATGACACACTGTTGTGTCCTCTGAAGGAGTGAACACGTCAACAGTGCATCTGATACCGACGCTTCACATTTGAGCTGACGTCTCGTTGTCTGTTTATTCGTGTGAAAAGCTTCCTGGACATTTTTTCTTTATAAGCCCGTCAAGGGTTTAAGCTCACTTGTGCAGATCCGACTCAATCGCCAGAATAAATGTACGTTCCTGCAAACCGCAGACATGTTGAAGCTCTCCGCTTTGTTGCTCATGTTTTGGCTACGTTAAGGCGCAAAAACACTCGGTTAGGGTAACAATATGATCATGTTTGGCTTAGGATACCTGGTTTTTGTCGTCCCTACCACTCACCCAACATGTCGTCAAAATTGTCCAGTGGTTTCAGGCTTAAAAATGTTTAAAAGCTGCCTCACATCGTGGCCTTTTGCTTGTCAGCTGTGACCCATCTGGATAGGTTTAGGGACTAGAAGTATTTAGGATTAGGAAATGATTAGTTTTGGCTTGAAATACGGCTGGAAAATGTCCTGACATCTCGACAATAAATCTGTTTGTGTTGCCACTAGCATAGCTTGAAATGTTCTAGTCGTTTCTGTAGAAATATCTGGTTTTGTTGCCTTCAAAATGTCGCGACATCTCATCAAGAAATAATGGTTTTGTTTCAGAACACTGCTGAGATTTGTCCGGATCTCAAATCCAGTTTTGTTGCCACTAACATGGCTGCAAATTGTCCAGACATCTCCTTAGAAATATACTTAAAAAGGCTGGAAAATGTCCCCAAGTCTCATCAAAAATATCTGGTTTTGTCTCAAAACACACAGCTAAAGAAATGTCCTGACACACCAACATAATAATCCTAAAGTTTCTCTACTTATTTCCCCAGAAAAATGTCAAACCGCTTAAAAACTTAAAAACTAAGTCTGCACTCAAAACACGAGTCTATTTTCTGCATTTGCACAATAAATTAACATTTTTGCGACGGTTTGGAGCAGCCGGCAGCCCTGTAAGCGGACAAACAGCTCTCCAATTAACTCGGAATAATTGCTGCGGAAAAAATCAACACTTATTAGCGCTGCAAAATTAGCTGTGTGTACCCGATCTCCTCATGGGGATCGTCAGAGCTTCATGCAGTCTGCAGCTGAAGTGATAACGTATATATGCGGCCTCTCTGTCTACATAAACGTGTGTGGCACATTGTGTCAGATGATGTCTGGATTCGTGAGTCGTGGCGCCTGTTTGTTGTTGTTTTGGCCGTCAGCTGAGATCTCACGCAGATAACCAACATGTGGAGGCCATTAACTGAAACCGCTGTGCACCATCCGGCTGACGGAGACCGTCAGGGCGGCTCTGTGCGTCTCACGGGCCGGAGCTGACCCAAATACAAAAGAGCTTTTATCAGGGAGATGTAAACAGATGGAGAGCTGCAAGTATGGATTTACTGAAAAGTGCCTTTTGTAGTTTCAGAGGATTATGATTGGAAGCCTACTGTACCAGACAGATAGATAGATAGTCCACCATCTTTGCTTCGGACTCTAGTGGTATCTATCAGATTTTCTCTGTTATCTGCATCTATACTCGAAGTAAAAACTCAAAGTAATCCCCCGTTTGGATTGTCCGAAGATGAATCTTTTAGTTGACACGCATGTTTTTAAGAGAGGGAAGAAAAAAAAAAAAGCATATTTGTTGTGATCTCTGAGGGAGTTTGGACGCTGGTCATGAGCTTTTCATTTCCAGTTCCAGAAATATCTTCTCGTCAAGATATCTGCGAAAGGGGATCTTCACTGCCAACAGGCTTCCTCGTTTTCATACTATCATACTAGTATTTTTACATTTCTGCGTCAACTAAAACCTTCTGAAATACCTCTTGGCGTCAGTTTTCCTTCAAACGATCCATCGACCCGGACTACAGGTTGTGAAATTGACTTTAAAAACAAGTCGACCTTTGAGAACATTTCCCCGAACGACTCCGACTCCGTGAGGGTTTCTCGGGAGGCTGTGTGTGTTCCAGCCGGGTTGTTTCACATTTAGACATTAGTCGCAGACAGCTAATTCTCCGGTGGCGCTCCGTGATGACACCAGCTGTGGTTCCTCGAAGATTTATGAAGCAGCTGGGAAGCCCTCCGCGTTATGTAACAGAATTCAAATGAAGGGGAGCGCCAGAACAACCAGCCGTCCGCAGACACTCGGCACAACATCTGTTACGCTTTCATACCCTTGAGCAAGGCACTGGCTGCAGGTCTAATGCAGAAGACATATTGTGTGTGGCTCGTCGTATTTTCCAAACTGTCACATTAACCTGCAGCGCGCATCCATCTCTAGTTTTAGTAGGTGGCACCGCCTGAAGAGTGAGACCAGAGAAACAAGCGGGTCGGAAAGTCTGAACTCGTGTCAAAATCAAATTATCCTCACTGAAGGCTTTAAAAGGTTTTGAATATAGTTATGCACGATCTAAAATTCCCAGAGAAAAGTCAGGTTAGTCACGGCGTATAGGAAGGCGAGATGTGTCGGGTCTCCGTCTGACTTTAAAATAAAAAAAAAACCAACAATATTTGCTGTCAGAGAGACTCTGTTTATATATTTTGGTGCATCGTCGAAGAAGCAGACTGGATCGTTTCTGGAACTGGAACATCCTGGTGGGCAGAATTCATTCAGTATCAAGACACAACACAAACAAATGGTTATATTGAAGAGAAGGAACGAAAGACGTTGTTACAAACGCTGTACAACATCCCACAAAAGCATCATGTGTATTTTTATAGTGTTATAACAATTTTCTGTGATTTGTATAATCCCAGCATGTCGATATTGATCTCTGACTGGCAGATATTGGTATAAATGATGGAAAGTGAGGAAGAAAAGAGCTGTAAATCTGAGAATTCACTCCAAAATTACGACTTCTGAGAGTTACGTCCGAATCAATCTTCAAACTTCAGATCTGGGATGAATTATTTGGTTGTTTTTTAAAGCTTAGATGCCAAAAAGTTTTTGGATCCAGCCTCTAAAATGTGAATATTTTTTGTTTTTCTTAACATTTTATGGATGCAACTATTAGTTTTCCATTAATAAAAGAAACAAGTGTGTAAGAAGTCTGGCAATGGAACGCAGCACAAAGATATTTATTGAGTCTCATTCCCGGGATGTTTGTTTAAGATCTGTTGTCATATCGTAAGTCTGGATGTTCTGGATGTATTCGTTGGACCTAGAATCATCAAAATGCTGCACGAGAAGCGGCTCATTATCTGTTTATACCCTCTAATGTCAGTCACGGCCCTGTATTTTATCATTCTCTGCTCAACTCTCCCTCTCTTTGTACTCAAACGCTGAAATTATGTGTAATTATATTATCAGAGCTGACGGCCGTTGAAAGGTCCCGGACACAGTTTTTAGTGTTTTTTTTTTTTTTTTTTTTTAAATCTCAAATCCACTTTAACGGGTTTAAAACAGCACTTCAGTCTGTTCAGCGAAGCTCAGAGCCGGTGAGAAATCAGTCAAGTCACGCAGACCAGAACACAGAAATGGGTTTTACATTTAATTCTAACTGGCATCAAATGGGTCTTAAAAAGGAGGCTTAAAATTGCAGTGTCATGGTGGATGTGTGGTTGTAATCGCTGCCGTGAATGTTTTTCCCCGCAGGAGCTTCAGTTCGAGCGACTGACTCGGGAGCTGGAGGAGGAGCGGCAGATCGTGGCGAGCCAGCTGGAGAGGTGCATGCTGGGAGCCGAGTCCCCAGCAGGAGACAGTAGCAGGTAGGGTTGACCTGTCTGTTGGATTTAATTGCTGATTTTGCATCGTTTTTCTGTAGCAACAGGTTGCTAAATACACGAGGAAGTTTCTGTCCAGTCATAGCTTAGCAACCGTAGCAACGCAAGCTAACGTGGTGTGTTTGTGGCTCCTAAAATGAGTCTGAAATTAAAGATTTGATTCTTTTTCTGGACTTTCCAGAACAAAAAAAACGAAAGCAAGATTGCAAAGATCTGATGAACTTCTGTGCTCGTGCTCGAACTGCAAATGTTAGCTTGTCTGGCTAACCTAGCGTAGCTTCCAAGGCTAAGGAGCTTTTTCCTGCTGCATTATTTCGTTAGAGGTGATATCGAAAAATAAAAGTAACTCCACTGTTTTGTTGCTCTGTTGAAGCTGATACTGGAGGCCACTATTTCAGAGGTCAAGCTAATGTTAGCTGTTAGCTAATTTTATATTTGATTTGGAGAAGTCCACCCTCTAAAAGCTCACAACAGGGATCGTTTGTGTTGATTTGTGTAACTTGTGTAAATGCCACAGGAGCGAAGCTGCTGCTCACATCGATGGTGGTGTGTGTTCGTATTTAGTCAAACCTCTGAATGACCTCAGCACTCACCTGAGATCTCGGTTCTCTCTTCTGCTTTTACTGCTGCTGCAGTCAGGTTGATAAACAGGAGTGAAGACAGAAGTGATCTCTGAGCTCAGAGCGTCAGTCTTCAAGCATGATACTATTTACGTAGCCATCAAGAACATATTTAAGATCGAAGTCGGATCTTAAAAACTGTTTTCACAAATGCGGTTCCTCTGTTAGCTTGATTAGCTTATGACAGCTCATTAAAACTCGCTAGCAACAGTTGACGTTGCAGCGGGCATAATTGGCGGTTGTTGGATACGATATAAAAAGCCTTCTTTTGTCCCCTCGTGTCTGAAATCAAGGACGTATTGTTTAAAACAAAAGCTGGTAAAATCTGCCTCCGTTCAAAGCTCGACAGGCAGATTCACTTCAGCTCTTCATGCAGCCGCGGGAGAGTTTTCCAGCCGTTTGAAAGCATTTAATGTTCATAAAAATCAGATCACAGTTTTATCCTTTGAGCTCTTATTCACGAGGTTGTGATAAAAAAGAAAGTTTTCTGTGATGGGGATGATAAAACGATGTCATTGACCGGTTCTGTTTCATTTTAGATGCAATTTACAGACATTTAACATTTCTTTCATGGGAATTAAATGATTTTCTTTTAGTCTTTAAATGCCCCCGAAGCATAATCATTGTTGTTATAAAGGCTTACAGCCGGCTGTTACTCATGCATGGCTGCATCCGGCTCTGTCAAACCACATAATGGTGATATTTGTCTTCATGCGGGACGATGTTCCGTCACAACCTGCAACCATCTGAACACACACACCTTCAGCTGATTCTCTCTATTTATATATCTTGATTTTTGATTCAGTTTTGACCTCTGATGCATGAAAATAAATCAAGATTGTGTCTCAAATCATCAGGAATGTTTGATCAATAATTCATCGGCGTGTGTTTTTGTTCTCGCAGGTGTTTTCTTACTCCAGATTTCTCATTTCATGGCGATGCGTCTGGTTATATAACACATCTGATCCCCAGCTGAGGGTTAACTCAACTGACTTCCATTTTTTTTTTTTTCAATTTGAAAAAGTAAATTCACACAATAACTCTTCGTTCCTCGAAGACTGAATGTGAAGAAATGTTTTCCCAGGCAAAAAGGTTTTCATATCTGTTTCTTTCCTTTACGTTAGAAGCACTTTCTTCCTCCTTCCTCTTCCCCGACTGATTGAATATAAAGTATTCGGCCATGACTCTGATTTGATTTCTCTCTCTCTGCTTTCTCCTCTCCTCCATTTCCTCCTCGCCTCTTCTGCCGAAAGCTCGTCCGAGAAGTCGTTTGCATGGAGATCTGCAGGTACGATTTCTGTCGTTAACTGTTAATTTAAAGTCCCACATTTTGATTTTGAAAGCTGTTTTTTTTCCGGATGTATAAAAGTCAATTTTGCGTCCAAAGGGCAGAAAACAAATAAGTGTCCGTCTGTATTTCTGGGCTTTGAGACGGACACATTTACTATTCTGTCACAGATTTCCTCGCTCGTCCCTCACTGTCGGCTTTCCAATAAAACAAAAGTCACGGCTATAAAATGTTATATTCTCCTGCGTCAAAGAATCAATATGTTCAGTTCCTGAGATTAAGAGGAGACCGTCCGCCGTCTGACTCAATTTATATGTATTTATATTTCTCTTGGTTTTGTAGAGAAGTGTTTAAATGTGTGTTGTCGTGCAGGAGACTCGCAGGGCGGAGCCATGGAGGCGTCCAGATGTCCAGGTCGTCCCATGGAGGTGGAGGACGGACTCTACCTGCCTGAACCGGACCGGGCCTCCCTGCATGACAGTGAGGGTCTGTTAAATGTCCACACCACACGGTCAGAGCGAAGGTGCTGAAGCTTGTGGTGTCAGTGAGTCGTGAGACAACAAACAGAAAACTATCCGGAAACTATATTTCGATTGTTCCAGGTTCCAGAATGTGCTGGTTTTCATGGTTTTGGCGTATTTGTAGGACAAACTGAGACATTTGATGAGGTCAGGTTGGACTCCTGGATGATTTATAGACCAAATTATTAATCATTGATAAAATATTAGGCAGACTAATCAATAATTTGGTGCTTTGTACAGCTATTCCACGAAATGTAGCTGGTCTACACGGGTTTTTCAATAAGTGATATTTATCTGAAGCGCCACATTTCACGTCCCCAATGTGTCGGAAACAGTTTCTGTAAAACAGTAGATAGATTCTTTTAAACGTGTCACAACCCGGTCCAGAAACATTTGGAAAATCCAGAAGAGACGAACGATTGGATTATTTTTATCCACATTCAGTGTAGCCGGGTGCTAAACCAGAAGTTAGCCGGCTCTGCTTCAAAACACCACCGAGCAGTTTTCTTTGTCCAGTAATAAAACACCTTCATCACAATTTTAGAGAGCGTTCACCCGGGTTGTAAATTGTAGAGTTTACACTTTCCCACTGCGCTAAAAACTGCGATCTGAGCAGGTTTAAGTTGGATTTCTGACCAGTGGAGAAGGAGTGTTAGTGAGGATTTGGAGTGCAGTCCATGAGATTTACTGACGATTAGACAGATATAATATTAAAAGTACGAGGAAGAGAAGAAATGAAAGTCGGTCACCCACATCGACACACGAGATCTGAACCTCGATAACGAATCCCACAGATCCAACTCATCATTAACACGACAGTGGGAGGCTGATGTGCAGCTTTTTTCCGGGCCATCGCTGAGAATTGAAGTAAAAATGAAAAGAAAAGAGGAAACTGAATCTATCGACCATCTGTTCCGATCAGAAACACACACACAGCCTGCCGCCGCTCTGCTATCAGGAGGCTCATTATTTATTTTTTAAACCGTCCTGTTGGTAGAAGTTTCACACGTACTCACACCTGGGAGGAGCTCTGCAGTGCAACCGCAGCCCGTCGCTGTCGGACATCAGGCATCTCCACCGGAGCGTTTGACACTTCGCTCCATCGAGCTTCCTTCCAGGCTTGAGTTAAAAACCCGCGAAACAGAGGGAGGCTGACGGAGCGAGGCGCCGCTGCAGCCGCTGCAGCTGTGAATCTGTCTGTGTGTGACCGGATTACAGGAAAAAAAAAAAAAAACTAAATGATGCAACAAGGTTTGAAATACTTTTGTCAAACCTTTGCATCGCTCACACAAAACACACCACTTCCTCCTGATTACAATAAATTATAATATCATTGGTGAAACTTCTCAGCAGCTGTTTGAAATTTTCTCCCTTTTGGTCTTGTTTACACTCCATACAGACAGAGTGGTAAAAATATCCCCCACTTCCTCCTCCTCCTCCTCCTCCTCCTCCTCCTCTTCATCCTCTTCATCCTACAGAGGAAAGTAGGCCAGCTTTATTGAAGCTGTGCCGTATACGCAGATTGTTCCGGGTCCGGCATAAAAAAAAAAAGGGGGCTTAATGCAAATATCCACACGCACGTATTTACATGCATAATGTCTTCTAGCCAGCTGAAAGTCAAGAGAGATAATATGCAAATCATGAGAGCCGCAGAAGCTGATCATTCCGATCAAAACCCTTCAGATAAAAGGTGATAATGAAGCGTCTCCAGGTGTTTCCTCACCCTCCTTATCTCTCTTCCCTCGCAGGCTCCGGAGGTCACTCGGCGCAGATGACCTCGTATTCCGACAGCGGCTACCAGGACAGCAGCGTCAGTTATTACAGCAACCAGAACGTGGTGCGTTCGGAGCCCCGAGCCTCGTTATCGAGGAGCCCGAGAGCCGAGGGTCAAGCGTCTGGGCAGGTAGGCCTCACCTCCGCCGAGTCATCAGACTCTTCTTAAAATCTTCTCTTTGTGTTTGCACTTGAAAGTTCCTTCACTGTCTTATTCTAAAAAAAGGTTTTTAATCTTTCTCAAACACATTTTTTCAGGGGGGGATTTACTTCCTCGCAGCCTCGACTCAAGTCTGAAAAAGTTACATAAAAATATGTGAAAAATAGAAATATTGGTCCAGAAATAATGAGAAATAAGAAATCAAACCTCAGTAACAACAACAACAACAACAACACTTGAGGGAGGAGAGGAGCTAAAAGGGCGTTAAAAGTGGAAAGTGAGACGTGAAACAAGAGGATGTAACTTCAAAATAAAACAGGAAATATCAAACAACAAACTCACTGAAGACGTGAGCTAGCATTAGCCTAATTAGCTTGCATAGCCGCCATTATCGTCTGTAAGTAATTCCTCATCAGCCGTCTTCTTTTCTACTTCCTACACGTGACTGTTTCCTCCAGCACGCCGTCACCTGGATGACTAATAATCCTCAGAGTGATGGCGGCGAGTACCGGCCTCAGTATTTACTGTAGTGAATGATGAAGAACATCAGCTCAAAGCCCTTCAAATCAAATCGAGTCGTACCTTAGAAAAACCGTCCGGACTCAAACGCCGTCAGCTTTCCTTTTTCATCGCGGCTAATAATTGTCTGCTCTCTGTGTGACAGTGGAAGCAGGAATGACAGATAATGGCGAGCACATTCGAATCCTGGAATAAATCAGGAAGTGATTTATTCCGGGCCGAGCAGCCTCGCTGGATGGGCTTACATACCTCGGCTCTTAATTTCCCCTCGAGCCGTTCGAGGGGCTTTGATGGATTAAGGCGGCGCAGATCGGCATCCAGTTGGCTGAGTCTCTAATTGAGGGACATTTTACGTTATAAGGAGGGAAAAAGTAAATGTTTGTCAGCATAAACATGAAACGTCGTATTTACTACTAAGAGCTCTGAGTATAATGAATTTAGGCGTTTATTCAAAAAGGCACGTACGCTCAGTGAGAAAGGAAATGATGGTCTTCATCAGACCAGTGTCACATTACTGCTAATTAGCAAGTGTGTTTGTAGATGGGAGCGTTTTGTTTTCAGGTATTTATTCAGGGGGAAAAGTGTAATGTGAGTAATTGTCGGCACTGTTACGGATACGACTTGACATTTCTCCGTCGACTCTGGCCCGCAGAGCCCCTGGAAGCCAAGAGTCAAGTGAATTTTAATTAAAAAATGAGTGAAATGTCATTAAATGTCATTGAATAATGAGGCTACTGGATGTGTGTAGATGGATTTTTTTTTCCTGGAGCAAAAAAGTGAGAAGAAGAAGAAGAAGAAGAAGCGAGTTCTCCAGTGAAACTTGCCAAAACTACACAAAGGATGCAAAAAATGTAAAAACTCAAACATTTAAACATCTGTCTTTCACAAAATGCATCATCTGAGCTTTTGGTCACAATGCAGATGTTCTGAAGATGTTCTGATGTTTTTTTTCATGACTCCTCTTTTGAAAATTAAGTCTAAGAATTCCTAAAAAGTCAAATGTTAATGAAAGTCATCAACAAAATATGCTGAGGCGAGAGTTTTTCTAGTTATCGTGAAGAGACATCTCTGAGCTCCCTGTCTGCACCGGTAGCTGCATGGCTAACTGAGCTAACTGAGCTAACGGTGTTTGTTGTTACTGTGATGTAGCAGGATTAAAAAGATGGTCATTTCTTGCACATTTCTCCCCCGTCCTCCTCATAGGTGTCCGGCCGGATGTTACGCCGGATGGCCTCCCTCCCCTCCAGGAGCCAGTCTCCCGGTTGTGGCACCGCCGGCACCGTCTCGCCCTCCCGCATCTCCCTGCGAACCTCCCAGGGCAGCACCTACGACTCGCCCATCCTCTCCGAGCCCAAACCTCTGGCCGCCGTGTTCCCCGGCACCAGCATGCCGCCCTCCTGCCCTTCGCCAACCTCCCCGACTGATGGCACGCAGGCCTTGGGTGGCGGCGGGGGAGGAGGGGTGACAGGAGTGGGAGTCGGTGGCCGTCTGGGATCCACCCTGTCGCTGGTGGAGGGGAGGGCTCTGACGGGGTCACCGCTGCGGTCGGGGATGACGGCGGTGCCGCAGCACTACGGCTCCACGCTGCCCCGGCAGAGCCAGCCGCTGGCCTACGGAGCCGATCCATACGGGCTGTACCAGAGGAGCGCGCTGCCCCGACCCGACAGCCTCATAGGTCAGTCTGACACCCACATCACTGACATCACAGTCAGAACTGGAGGTCACGATTCTGGACTTGATGCCACCAGACAACCAATTCTCTATTAACTATTTTTAATCATTTGCTTCTATCATCTCTGCGCTGATTAAATGTTTTTTTTGTTTTTTTGTTTTTTTTTTTAAAAACACACCATCTGCCTTTGGCTGCAGATTTGTGGAGCTGTGTGAGCTGCTCTGCACCACCAACCAACAACATGATGATGATGGAGAAGTTGTGTCTTTATTTGTGCAGCTGCTGTTGTTGTTGTTGTTGTTGTCGTTGTGTCTCGGCTGCGAGACGAGTGACTTTTAGTGTATAAGAAGCTGAAGTGGACCGACAGCCTCCCGTCACAGTGAGCGTCACGTCTTCTGGCTCGGTGATGGTTTTGAACGGTTCGGATCAGAGCGGAGATCCTGCGGAAGTGTAGACGTGTTTTTCTCGTCTTCACCGCTGAAACGTGTCCATTATATCACCGTCGTCCTTTCAAGTTGTCAATTAAATGTGTTTGGAACTGGGTCAGTCAGACGTGTGTCGTATACGTGCCGCTGTCGTAAAGACACCTGGGTCTCATTCTGCTGCATCTACCGACAACACGGGACAAAACACGAGTTAATGAATTTATTCAGTCTGTAACGGAGACGTGGCAGCAGACAGAAATGGTGCCAGAACTTCAGTCGGCCTTCATCTTCCCGGGAGACTTCATGCCGGGTGGCAGACAGAATTGCACAGTGAAAGTAAAATGCAATCAACATTTAACTTCACGATGAAACATTAAAGCGAAAAAAAAAAAAAAACCCATGTCTGTTTATGTTGAATCTGTCATTTCTGTCCTCTAAGTCAGAATCAGCACATGAGGGGAACAAATGTGGATCCAAAAGCTGAATTTTCGCATCTAAAATGTTCAATTTAACCAAATTCTTGAGGCCTTGAGAGCTTAAACTCTACAGTTACAGTTATTTTCAATTTATAGCCTAAATATTTGAACTGCAGTGGTTCTTTACTGGACACAGTCAGAGTTCAGACTGTTTCTTTTTAAAGGCTGAAATCCTGCAGCCGTCTTTATTATATAGCCGGTGTTATCGTCCCTGGAGGGAACTCATGTTAGACATTAAACACCCATGAGTGGATTTACTGAATGTGCATAATCATCTGCATCCTCGAACATCCTGGATCTTTACATCCGGAGTCTTCGGCGGTCTTTGTAGCGGCGGTTTGATATCATATTCCACTGAGAGTCAGACTCAGCGCTCCTCCTTCTGAATCAGTCGAGTTAGAGAGGAGGTCAGTTCGAGCTCTGGACGGATCCAATCAGGTCAGAATCTGGGCCAGAAGACTCACATTAAGCTTCCTTCGAGCATTTTCGCTGCAGAGTTTCTGCCGCAGCCGACGACAGTTTGAATGTTTGTGGCCGAGCTCGCAACCTTCCTCCTCGTGAATAAACAAAGCCGCACGCCGCAGCCTCCACAACATTTCCTCTGTTGATTTAATAACCTCGCCTTCTTTGTCCGGAGAAAGTTGACTGAGCAGCGCTGATTTAATATTGTAGCACACACACACACACACACACACACTGAGCTTCCTGTATCTCTGCGAGGCAGCGAGAATTATTGAATAAACCCGCATGTTGAACAAAATAACTTTTCTCGGGCAAACTGCAAACTCGGCATGTGATTTTATCTGGCGCGCGGGCTTAGGAGGCTCATTTCATGGAGTTTGTCAGTCAAATTATCTTAAAGCGCTGGCAGATAATGCTGCCGCGTCTGATGAAACGTGTGTTTGAAAAAAAAAAAAAAGAAGGAAGGAACGTAATCTTTGCAGGAAGGGAGGATTTCACTCGGAGCAGGTAGATGTGTTGAACCCGACGAGGGATTGATCCGCTGCAAACAAGCAAGGCAAAAAGATCACAACACGGCACATCGCAGCCTCTTGATGCAAAAGTGCTTCCTGTAGAATCCCTCTCTCATGCACTGATTAGCACATTGATGGGCTGGGAGGACCGACTGTGTTAGTATCTGCTGGACAGGAAGCAGTCGATGGTTGTAATCCAGCTCCAGAAACGCTTCGTGCAGCTGAGTCCCGACTCTGAACACAAAGCTCTATTTTTAGCAGGCAGTTGATTAGAAACAGTCCAGCGTACGTACGCTAATGTCATGTTAATGAGATGATAAGTGGCTCTTTACACTGTCTGCTCCAACGTCCATATAATCCACTGTTCCTCCTCCATTTTCTGAAATGTCGATCTCTAAAAAATGGATCTTACTGCTTCTCCTTCGCTCCTCTGATTGGTTGTGTTTGTTGGTTGCGTTCCCTCAGACTGTTCTAAGCTCGTAGTTGAGCCTGGGTATGTTTAGCGGTGGTTTACGAGCGGTAGTTGTCCCGGTAAACACACCAACCTGTTCGACGTCCTTCCTTGTGTTCTGGTGCGACAGCTGAAGAGGTCGGTGTGTTTACCTGGGAAACTACAGCTCACAGTCTGCTGTATCAGCAAACCAGCCGTGAAAACAGTGATGTGGTAGCTCTTCTATTGTGGTGGAAGTTAATGAGACTACCAGGACCACATTCGAGCTCCTCAGGCGTGAATATTTCCCGTTCTCTATAACGGCGAATTAAATATCTTTGCGTCTAACAAAACAAGCGCTTCGGAAATGTAAACTGGGAAACTGTAAAGAATAATTTGTTCTTAATTAATGGTTCTTGATTACTGCAGCTCTGCTAATTTTGTCTCTTACCGTCTTAACGAGGGACTTGCTGACACCTGAGACTTCAGGTGAATCTGATTGGCCTAATGACCTGCAGAGCTGCTGCTTCGATATTCCAGTCTCAGCAAATACAGGCGTGAGAGTTTTCAAGACTTTGCAGGATTATTAGGATTGTTCTTAATATCGATCGATCTGAACTCAACACGACCTCTTTAAATTGCTTGTTTAGTCCCATCAATAGACTAAAACCTAAATACAATGGAGAAAAACTCACATCTGCTCGTTTGGCCTTCAAACGAAAATATAAACTGTTAAAGTATCACCGTGACTCACAACCCGAATATTCATGGAACCGAGCATCTGTCACGAAAAACACAACATGCTGCCGTCGACACTTCGCTGAGTTGCCGCTCGTTGCTTAACCTTTTTATTGCGCTGAAAACAATCTTGCTTTTGACATTTTACTCATAATCTTCAGGTTGCTGCAGTAGATTTGCAAGATGAGAAGCTGATTGACGTCCCCGTTGGAAATCCAGCCTACGACCTTGTGTTTTTCTTCGACTGGGGCTGGAGGAGAAACCCGAGATGGGATTATTTCTGTACTCTGCTACCGGGCTGGTTATTGAATCGGGCTCAGAGAAGCCTTTGAGGACTCGCTGGACCACATTTCAAACCAAAACAATCAAACACTCTTCTGCTTTCAGGCAGATTTATATAGAAAAAGCCAAAGATACGACCTATCTCCTGCAGAACAGCATCGGGGAGGCTCGTCCCTCCTTATTAACCGCACATCGACGGCTATCTCTCGACACGTTTGCCGCGCTGGAAGATTTACAGTCGTGGAAGCGCTGCTGATGCTGCAGCGACACAGATTTATTCCTCCGTCTTGCCCTGTGTCACTTTATTAAGCCGCTCCCACTGACCCATATAGGGGTGTTTCTATCACAAAGCTTGTGGAGCATCAGCATGTGATTATCAGCTGACGGCGCTGGAAGGCTTTATTACGCTGCGATCAGTGTGTGTGTGTGTGTGTGTGTGTGTGTGTGCGTGTGTGTGCCTGGTTTAATTTTTCATACGCCACGTGGCCTTGTGTGCTGCTGCTGCTGCTGCTGCATCCGTCTGAGCGTTTGAGAGGACGTCACATGCGTTTGTGCACCTTTTGTGTTGTGCTTTTGTTGTGCGAAAAGAGGGATGGTAGCAGGATCGGTCGTGTGTGGGAGGGAAGAGTCAGTGAACTAAATAAAATGCCTCCTATTCTCTGGCCGAGTGAGTTTTCATCCCGCGGTGCTGCTAAGTGGCCTAATACATCGCCTGAGTCGTTATTCTCAGTTATCCTGCAGATCCAGCGTAATCCCAGATTACATGAGCGAGATAAGCAATAGATGGATATACAAGATTAGGCTATTACCGATCGTAGTCGAGGTAGTGAAACCTGGTGAGCGGCCAGAACACGTAAGCTTGCGCGGTGATCTCTTTTTTTTTACTGTGGGGGGAAAAAAAAAATTTGCAGCGTCACCGGAGAGGATGAGGTTTCAAAAGAGTCGAAGTAGAGCCAGATAGAAAAGATTATTTTTCTAATAGTGTTATTTCCAACCGAGGGCGCTTGAAGACTGCCTCACCGTGCAGTTGCCAAGGACACCCGGAGAGACGGAGCTAATTTAGCAACATGAGGATAATGACTTATTTACATACTGAGTCAGCTGTAACACCTGGACACTTGCAAGAGAGAGCACTTAAACTAACAAGCAAGCGAGGAGAAATCTGAGTAGACGGATAAAAGGATTGGATACATGCTTTTAAAGTAAATGTGTAAGTTCAAATAGTCGAGATTTACAGTAAATGTGATTGTTAAACAGTTTAAATGGATCCAGATTGAATGGTGACAAAGCAGAAAGTTTTGGCTAAATTGTTTAAATAGTTAGAAAAAAAAGTGATGAATAAATTATTTTAATAGATAAGTAGCTCAAAATTAAGTTTTACCAGACGGTAAAATGGTGAAAAGGCCAAAAAGTATGAGGTTGAAATAGCTGATGTACATGTAGTATGAACACATGGTTGGAACGAGTTAGCTTAGCGTAGGCTAATGGTCCACCGTAAAGGTGAGCTTGAACCTGAAGGTCACGGTTCAGGCTCGTGTCCCTCACTGCTGACGAGCCCTCCAGAACCGACACCGAGGTCCAGATTGAACCAGACTGTGTTGCAGCAGGAGCGCCACGTTTCTGCCTCATTCACTGAGAAAATGTATGTAAAGGAAAAGAGAGAAGCAAACAGCTCCTTCATCACCAGCTCCCAGACCAAACTGTGCGCTTCAGCTGTTGGACCGATCCGCTGAGGCGGGCCGACCCCCCTCCTGCCCCGAAGCCTCTTTATAATTGGAGCGCTCTTTGAACTGATCTGCTCTCAGATTGGAGGATGGAAAAACCCTCTGCTCCGCTTGTTTGACTTGCTGATGACGGCGCCTGCAGCGGATTCCGGACTGACCAGAAGAGTCTTCATGCATTTTATAAGCACAACACAGCGGTTTGTGGATGAGTCGGCGTTATGAGATACAGTGTTTGGGATAATCAGGTGTCCTCACCTGCAGATGACTGTGTGAGCCGAATAATGAGATGTACATGTGATTTATGTAACACCGTGACGGGTGGAACCGGGCTCTGCTGTGATTTGTCTGCAGTATAAATGAACAAAAACGAAGACTTTAAGTGTCACTTTTTTTTTGTTTCTGTTCGTGTCAATAAAGTTTATGGATCTCGTCGACAGGGCTCCACAGCTCGTACGCCGGCCACGCCGGGCAGATCGATCCGGAGCTGAGGGCGGCGTTGTCTCCGGACTGCCACATGACGCCCGTCTTCGACGAGCGCTCCTTCCAGAGCCCGATGTACCACAGCCCGACCCACGACGCCCAGGCCGGCTCCCTCTACAGGGGCAACGCAGGTACTGCAGCCACACCGAGGCTCGCGTAAAGAGCTCGTACGCTCATTTTCACAGGTTCATTTCTGTATTTTGGGCGTCTGTTTACGTGCTTTAATGCTCAAAAAACACATATTTTACTCATCCAAAGATGTAATATCCATCTTTTTATGGAAATCATCAGTATCTATCTAAAGAGTCCTGCATCATCTCAACATGAAATCAGTAACTTTTGCTTGTAAAATGTCATTTTAAAGATTTTTCAGACAAATCCAGCAATTTTACGACATCAGAAACTTGAGTTTCCACCATAATCTGACACTTTATTGACTAATTATTGATCCAAACAACTGTTGTTTGTCTATTAGTTTATTGGAAGGTCTGATTGTTTAGATTTGGCCCGATAAAGTTCAATACATGATGACAGAAATGGTTAATAACCATAAATTACTCGTGACAAAATGCATAAACTTCCAGTTGGAATAGAAAAGAGAGAAGACGCCACACGAGAAACATAAAACACTGCACTTGTCAGCGGTCTTTAACTGAAAATCTGGATTATCAGAAGTGATGGCAGCACTTTTCAGCAGCACCAGTAGTAATAAAGTAATGATGGTGTGGGGAAAACATTTCAAATCACTCAGAGATCCTCTCACGACATCACAGAGAATCACTCAAACAGCCACATCAGCATCCCGCTGGCTCCGGCTTCACATCTGCTCAGAAGATTATTTCTCCCCCCCCAAAAAAAAAATCTGAGGCGGAAATCACAGTTTACAGGCGCAGGAAGTGTTGTTGTTATCGCTCCCCGAGGTCACAACTTAATTAGTCTGAAACCTTTCATGTACTCGGCTGCATCTTAATTGAAGGATGATTTAAAGCTGAAAGCTCGGCGGAGTTTGATCGCGGAGGATCTGAGGAGCCATTTTGGTTCTTCGTTTAGTGGAGATTTAAACAGGTTGGCGGCTCTGAGGCGGCCCGCTGCGTTTAAAAAAACGGCCTACTGCGTCTTCAAGCGCTCACGCGACTGATGCTTCTCTCTCTTTTATGTGACCTTGGATGTGTTTTGCATGAGTAGAAAGCCCCAAGTTAAACAAAACCTGGACTAGATGTCTTGTTTGACTCCTCTCCTCAGGTATGGGGACCCTCCCGAGGGCCACGAGCCACTGCAGCACGCTGCCGTACCAAAGAAGCAGCTACGGGCTGAGCACCGCGGCGCTGTACGTCGACTCCTACAGGGTCTCCGGCGAGCCCGTCTTCTCCCACCGCCACTCCGGGATCGTGGACCGAGTGGCCACGCGCACCCCGTCCATTGAGAGCATCCACAAGGACCCCAGGTGCCCACACATACGTAGATACACATTCATTAAGATTTAGAGACAGTTTGCTATAAAGAAAAGTGTTAAATTAATCAGGGAAGGTTGGAAACCGTCGGGATTCGTAACCGTCTCGACTGCCGACCAAAATCTGACGGCTGCATCGAGTTTATTCTTGTTACCTCGTTAGATATCGTCTAAATTAAACTGTAAGTTTGCTAGTTTGTTTGGGCTTCTTGCACAGCTGCTTTAAATCATTTCATTTAATGGAAACAATACTGAGAGTAAGACTGATGTTGTGAATCACAAAACCTTCAGCAGAGAGAAAATGAAGCCGCTCTCCTGCAGAATGACACAAAGAGAATGAAAGCTGACTTGTGGAAGGAGGCGAGTGTGAAATGAACCCTTCTGAAAGTTTCCCTTCTCTGTTCCCCCCCTCAGGGAGTTTGCCTGGCGCGACCCCGAGCTGCCCGAGGTCATCCACATGCTGCAGCATCACTTCCCCTCCGTCCAGGCCAACGCCGCCGCCTACCTGCAGCACCTGTGCTACGGGGACAACCGGGTCAAGGTGGAGGTAAGGTTGACGGAGAACACGCTGGGCTGTCGGAGTAAAAATAAAACGAGGTGCACGTCACGGTCATGAGTCACTCCTCGGGCGGAGGGAAGAGCTGCCACACTTGAGGAAGATGGAGAATCTTTCAAAATGGCTGCAGCTCTGGTGGCAACAAGACGGACATACAGGATATTAAATCACAGCTGGATGTACGTCCGACACTTTGGAGATACAGTAAAGTCCCTGAAACTTAAACAGACCCTGCAGCGTTCCTCCGAAGGTTCCTGGTCTCCGGGGGGAAAGTTCCTCAGATGTCTCCTGTTGTGTCCCTTCCCTTGTTTTCAGATCCTCGCTGCCAAACGCCGAGCCAAAGCGCCATCTGCTCAAAAAAAAGAAAAGAAAACAAGCAAAAAAAACTTAAAGTAACGTTGGTGCCAAAATGTTTCCGTCCGCTTCATCGCCGCACGCTGACGCTTTGCTCTGCTTCCCCCGTCGCAGTAAATAACTCCGGCAAGATGGCGGAAGCTTCACGCGCGAGCCGTCGAGGTGCCGTTCGGTTTGTTTGGTGATGAGCTTTTAATTAGCCTTTTGGAAGCGGCCTGGACTCGCGCCTGCTCATTTAGCCGGAGACGAATGTTTCTCAGAGCGTCTGTCGCTCTCCTGAGACGGGATATTTCAGGATGACACAAGAAAGTTTGGAGGGCGACTCCAGAGAGGCGTCAGTGTTTCAGCGCAGGTGGATTTTCCACAATACTCAGAGGATGTTTCTTATTATTGGAGCTTTAAGAGATGATTTATTGTCGTTTTCTTGCAAAAAAATTGTACAAATGTGCTGTAATAGTTTGGCTCTTCATGACATCCATCACTCTTTTGAGGAGAAAGTGACAGTTTTTCTATGTGGAGGATTTTTAAACTGTAATTTTAGGTTTTTAACTGATACCAACGACTGACTGATAAATAACAAAGTGTTAAATTAAAAGGAGGAAAAATCTAAAAAAAGAACTGAATAAAAACATTATTTAAAATCTAGAGTTTTTTGTATTTAATACAAAAATATCTATAAATTAACTAAAAAAACAAACAATAAAATAAATTTGTTTAAAAATAATAATTAAAAAGAAATATAATACACAGATGTTCGAATAACATAAATTAAACAATAAATCCAATAGAAATAATTAAAAAACTACTTTATATTTGTAGAAAATTTGAAAACGGATCATTCTTGTGTCCTAATTAAAGGATTTATTGAAAATACAAATATATTACGCATGCAAATGATTTATCTTTACATTTTTCATACAAACTAAACAACAAAAATGTCAAGAAATATCGAAAATTAATTGTAAAAAAAATGATAAATTGATAAAACAAACTACTTCAAAACCTTGAAAATATATTAAAAAATGTATTTTTCCCACGTCGATTTGTAAAAAGGTTTATAAAAGTACAACATTGCAGTAATACTTTGGTAACTAGTTCCCAGTTTTAATGTATATTTGTCTATAAACAAGCTGAAAGTAAACTGATAAAACTGGAGAGGATCCGTTAAATCAACAGATCATTTAAAGGACATGAATAAATAAATAAACTCATAAATCACATCGAATGATTAAAAACGAGTTTCCACAGAAGCTCTCGGCTTCAAAGACGCCTGGCGGATGAATCCCATGAATCTGAGCGGGTCTGCAAACACTTCCTGCTTTTGATGTCAGTGTTCAAAAACAGATGAATGAATAATGTATCCCACATTTAATCTCAGAGGGAAGTCGAGTTACTGTAACTCTCAGTTAAAAACACCTGACGCTGCTCTCAGGTGACGTTAAAGCCTCAGACAGCGACGCTCGGTCCTGTGAACCGCAGAGACGTGAATCTAAAACTCATTTTATTCGACGAAAATGCAGTTTGGTTAATTTGTCTCGTCTGATTAAGTTTGTGCGGTGTGATCTGAAGCTGGAGGAGGAGAAAAGCTCTTTGGTTTGATTATGTAACGCTTTGTCTTCAGCTCCTCTGAACAGACAGGATGATTTAAGGCTCCTTTCAAAGCCTCTTAAACTGTAAATGCTCCGCTGACGAGCTTTGATCTGCTTTTACATGAAGAATGAAAGAATATATTGTGTCTGATGATGCTGAGGAGGCGCCACATCAGCCTGGACGTCAGTGAAGTTAAACCTCCTTCTCTGTGATTGGTCACGACCTGCAGGTGTGTCACCTGGGAGGGATCCAGCACCTGGTGGACCAGCTGGACCACAAGGTGGCCGAGGTCCAGAAGAGCGCCTGCGGGGCCCTGAGGAACCTGGTGTACGGCAAGGCCACCGACAACAACAAGGTGGCGCTGAGGAACTGCGGCGGCGTGCCCGCCCTGCTGCGCCTCCTCAGGAAGACGACCGACAACGAAGTCCGAGAGCTCGTCACCGGTAGGTCCGGTCGGGTTCAGTCACGAGGCGTGCAGGATTTAGTTTACGTATGTTTTCATCAGATTTATCACCTGAGAGAAGAGTTGAGTCGTTTGTTACCTTAGAATGAGACGTTAATATGTTCAGAGCTCCAGTTGGTCCTCAGCCCAGAACAGACAAACCAAACACTGGCCTCTGATTTTTATTATTATTACTTTGGCCTTTTTCTCTTTTTTTCACTTTTTTGCATTTTTGAAATTATTCTTTTTTTTACATTTTCAGTTTTTCATATTCGATTTTTTTTTTTTGGCCTTTTTCAGGTATTTTATTTTTATTTTCTTCACCTTTTTATTTTTTGTTTTTCAATTTTTCAAACGTTTACATTTTTTAACAGTTCACAGTTCAAAGTTTTTGCTTTTGGTATTTTTTTTCACATTTTTTTCATTTTAATATTTTTTTCTTTTTTTTTTAAACATTCATCCAACACCCCCCCTCCAAAAAAAATAAAACTTAAAATTTTTTTGTTTATATATATTTTTTTATTTTGGGTCTTTTTTTTATTTTTGGCATTTGTCGATTTTTTACTTATTTATTTATTTATTTTTCAATTTTTCCATCTTCTTTTTTCACAGTTTTTGCAATTTTTTTCACATTTTGTTTTGTATTTGCATTGCGATTTTTTGTTATTTAAAAAAAAAATCATAAAAAACGTAGATTCCCATAATAAAACTCAACTAAATACTCACACACTCAAAGAATAATTATTGCTGCTGACTGTCTCATTGTCTCACAAATGTGTCTGTACATCAACCTAAACATAATTACAGCCAATCTCATGAGACGTGTCTGATATATATATTTCAGCTCAGTGCTCCAGTATTTGATGAGCAAACAGCAGAAATGATTGTAAAAAGCCCTTCAGACGTCCTCGATGTTCTGTCACTTTGGCTGAACTAACATGAAACATCTCCAGCAGCTCAATCAACAACTGGGAGCTTCTAAAGTCGCCCGTGTTGGTCAGTTGTCACCTCTTTTTATCCCTGAAGAGGTGAACTCAGGTGAAAGCAGCGTCCACGTCAACAAAGATCCAAAACATGACACATGGAAATCCCGCTGCGACGCTCGTGTGGGCGTCCGCCTGCCCGCGAGGTTCGCCGGCCGCCCGGCTGGCCGAGCGTCGGTCTGTGTCGCCCGTTAATCTGCGTATCGGCTGTTCTGTGGGAGGCGAGAGCGGCGGCGGCTTAAACACTCAGCGCGTTGTGTTGACAGAGCAGATCTCGGCACAGTCCGCGGGACAGATGCTCAGATAATGTGCTTTGGAAACAGGATGCTGCCGACAGCTCTGCAGCCGCACCACACACACTGTCGACTGCCAGCAGATATGAAGCTGAGAGACGGCTCGGATTCTTCAGGAAGAACAGGGAGAAGTCTCCGGTTTGTTACAAAGCTTTGAAAAAGTTTTCATTTTTACAACTCAAGGCTGCATTTTCATTATTAAAGCTGTACGTCATATTCTGGTGGACATGAACGTCTCTGTGTTTCATCACCTCGTGTCTAATATTTAGAAACACACCTGCACATTTTGAAACACGGCACTTTGATTTTACTCATCTTAAGACAAAAGCACTGAAGCACAAAGATTTCCGTTCCTCGCAGCTCGCAGCGTGGAGCGAACAAACACTGTTGTGGTTTGATTCGCGCCCACGCTAAAAATATGTGCCAGCTCTGGAGAGCTTTGGAAGCTACGAGGAAGTTTTCTGTTTTATCGCTTCCACAGTTTTATTTGGCCCCTCGCTGTCGAATGTTTGAGTGGGGGGGGAGTTTCTCTTCTTATAACGCCTGAAGCGAATCTTATTCTCAAACCAGAAGATACAAAGACGAGATGGTAAAGAGAGAGACTAAAGAGACAAGAACACCGTGGAGGTTATAAAACCAAAAGGAAGCAGAATAAAAGGAAGTTTCGTGTCCTGATTCGACTCCTCAGCGTCGAGCGATATCCGACAGCAGCTGTTCCTCAAACCAAGAATGGGATGTCGCGTCGAACGATCATCACAATTAAAGTGTTTCTGAACTATGAACATTTTCATCATCCTGTTTTTTTTCTGAGGTTTGTTTGTCTTACGATCTTTTTCGTGTTCTTATTAATCATTATCAACTATTTTTGTTTGGTTAAAATTTAAGTTACTTTACTTGCAAAATCAATTTTCCCGTCTCCTCTCTCCTGATTTAACCCCAAAAAGAAATTCCGAAAAAGACAACAAACTTGCATTGTAGTTCGTAAAAGTGACATTTTGGCAAACTTTCTAAAAACGTTGACTTTTCCTCTCCAGGCGTTCTGTGGAACCTCTCGTCGTGCGACGCGGTGAAGATGACCATCATCCGCGACGCTCTGAGCACGCTGACCAACACGGTCGTCATCCCGCACTCGGGCTGGAGCAGCGTCTCGCACCGCGACGAGCACAAGGTCAAGTTCCAGTCGTCCGTGCTGCTGCGCAACACCACCGGCTGCCTGAGGTGAGCAACGAAACAAAGTGTTTGTCATAATCTTTGCTGATGACGCTTCTGCATATTCATCTCAACACTTTTTACACTTTGACACGTCTCAAAACTCAACAAATCCATTCTCACTTTTATTTAAAAAAAAAATGGTTAGAACAAAGAGCGCGTTGAGTTTCCAGACGCGCCGTTAGCTCATTAAATCGACCCGGCTTTGAAATGCAAAGGTGACTTTTGGATTTATTGCTCGTCTGCGCTGCTTTTCTCTGTCTGCTTTTCATTTTAATGATTCTGTACAAACCTCGGCGCATAATCACAGTCACATAATCGTCAGCGAGAGGCTCCGTGATGGAGATTTTATGCAGCCGTCATGTCCCGAGTATGTGTTTGACCACATTAGCTCACAGAGACAAATAACAGCAGTGAAGATGTGTGTCTTTAAATGCGTTACATGCAGATTTTACACTAATAAATGCAGCTTGTGTGCACGAAAAACAAACGCTCGTCTTCATTTATGGATGAAATTTGAAGTGGAAGCTCGAGATGATTCAGTTCACGACAGCTGAAGATAAAAAAGTCCTGTAAAACTCCAAACAACACATTAACATTTCCTGGTGCGAGAGATTTTTAACACCCGTGAACTTCTCTCCTCTCTGAAAATATTCTTCATTACTCCGACAGACAGAGTTTCTCATGAAACCAAGCGAGCACTCGGCGTCTCCTCTTCTTTAAAATATATCTCATTAAAGATGAAGCTGTCCGACCTTCATGGCACGAGGCGATGAGGCTTCAAGACTCATGTGAACCTGCAGATCCTCAAACTAATTTGAGACAAGAGGGCCAAACTGCACCGAGTCATAAAGATACTGTGTGGTTTTTTTAAATTATGTATTATTTATTTATTGCTTTCTGGTTTTGCCCTCAGCAGAAACTGATGTTGTCGTGAGCTAAAAACAAGCAAATAATGATTAAAAAAATATCAAACATGATGGCCAACGGTATAAAAGTCTGTGTGTAAGTCAACTGTTCTGCTTTTTATTCAAAAAAGAAGAAGAAAATAAAGAAGGAGATAAAATAAAGGTGTAGAAACAAATAACAGACATGATATGAAACATAAATACAGAAAAAAAATGACAATTATATGCAAGAATTATTAAAAAAATACACACAGAAATAAAGTAAATATGAAAATGAAAAAGATTATTATTATTATTTCTTTATTTACTTTTGCCTATTTATTCTTCTACTTATTTCTTTTATATTTCCAGATTTTTTATTTATTTGTCCTTTATTTTATTTTTTTTTATCACATTTTTTATTTGCTTATTTTTTCTATTTCTGTTTTATTTTCCACAGACTTTTTTTTTATTTTTATTTTTTTTATTTATTCCTTTTTACATTGATTTTTTTTTCATTCTTTCTTCTTTTACTGATTTTTTAAAAATCTTTTTTATGGCCTCTGTTACTCCATATAATTGGACGTGCCGTCATCATGGCGCAGTCATAACATACTCGTGTAGTTTCTGATTGTCAACAATCAATTCAGAGAATTAATTATGATTATTTTAATGATCCAATAAATCTGAACTGGGTTCAAGTATTTTAACCCAGTTTTTCAGATATCCTGCTTCATTGTTTCCAGTCTTTTAACCGTCAAACGATAAACTCTGCATCCGTTAAATCATCCTGAGCCGTCAGGTGAACCATGGCAGTAACCGCACCTGTCAGCTGATTCGCTGATCGAGCCCTCGAGAGGAGAATCTATTGAATGAAATTGATGCTTTACTGGACCCCAAATCAAATGAATCAAACCTGCTGAGCGGGGACGTCCCAGCCCAAATGTTCCAAACTGGCCCGACTGGACGGACGCCACTCGTTCTGTCAGAGTCAGGAGCCAATCAGGACCAAGTCCAGGTGTGTTTAATGAGGAACGAGCTTGTAGGAAAAACAGATTTTGAGAAAATGTATTTTAACGGCGTCGTTAACCGTCTCTGATGATGATGATGTCGTGTTGCTGCAGGGAAGCTGTCTCTCTCAGCTCGGACGCCTCCAGCGTTCCTCAGCCCACAGGCTGTAGATTGATAGTATAGAAATGCATTGTGGGAGTTATGTGCAGTTGTGCAGTCTCCTCATGTCCATTAGCAGCAGCTGGAGGTTCCTATTGGAGGAGCGGCTCCCTCCTTTACTGTATCCGGGCAGGTTTTTTTGAGCCACCCTGTGGGGGAATCCACACACTGCACCTCGGTCTGAGTTAATGTGTGTGTGTGTGTGTGTGTATGTGTGTGTGTGTGTGTGTGTGTGTGTGTGTGTGTGTGTGTGAGGAACCTGAGCTCAGCAGGGGAGGAGGCGAGGAGTCAGCTGCGTTGCTGTGAAGGTCTGGTCGACTCGCTGCTTCACGTCCTCAAAGCCTGCGTCAACACCTCCGACTACGACAGCAAGGTGCAACACACACACACACACACACACACACACACACACACACACACACACACACACACGTTTTAATCCTCAGATACCTGCCTTTACCTCCACCCAACACTGACAGCGATAATTACTGGTATTGCTACAGGTGATCATCATCTGTACAAACAGGGAGGTTTGATTTGATTGTCATCAGCACAGAGATCATGTGACTTATCTTCATGTATTACGGCGTCACTGAGTGGTCAGAATATCCGGGATCATGATCCACGCCCTTCCCTCTAGCGCCACCTTCAGACTAAAACTGTAAAAATCTGACAGTCAAAGCCAACGAGCACAAAACAGGCTGAAGTTCCCCCGTCTGTGTCTGACCTCAGATCGTGGAGAACAGCGTCTGCACCCTGAGGAACCTCTCGTACCGGCTGGAGGTGGAGATGCCCTCCTCTCGTCTGCTCGGCAACCAGGAGCTGGACACCCTGCTGGGCTTCTCCTCCCCGGCCAAGGAGCTGGACTACCTCTGCTGGGGGAAGAGGAGGCGCGGCAGGAAGAGGGGCGGCTGGCCCGACGACAAGGTACGAACGCAGGAGGTTCCCCGAGACACCGGATCTCTTCAGAAGTGAATGAATTTGGATTGTCATGTAAGATGTTTTAATCAGTTTGATGTTTGGTGCAGTGGGACGGCGTCGGGCCGATCCCGGGTTTCTCGCAGCCTCTGAGGGGGGCGGAGCTGCTGTGGCACCCGATGGTGGTGAAGCCGTACCTCAACCTGCTGGCTGAGAGCTCCAACCCGGCCACGCTGGAGGGCGCCGCCGGGTCGCTGCAGAACCTCTCTGCTGGAAACTGGAAGGTACGACTACGAGAAAACACCTGATTGTTTCAGAAAAACATGAAAAGACGTGATAGTAACTGTGTGTGTGTCCAGTTCTCAGCCTACATCCGAGCGGCGGTGCGTAAGGAGAAAGGTCTGCCCATCCTGGTGGAGCTGCTGAGGATGGACAACGACCGGGTCGTCTGCTCCGTCGCCACCGCGCTCCGCAACATGGCGCTGGACAGCCGCAACAAGGAGCTGATAGGTCAGAACACACACACACACACACACACACACACACACACAGAGTCAACACACTGTGAAAAGATCATCGCAACACGTCAGTCAGAAACATCAACAGCTTGTTCGCATCACAGGATGACATGAGTCCAGTCATGGAAAGAGTGACAACACATCGCCATCTGGTGGACGACATGAGTGCTGAATCTGTTTTATCACGTCTGCAGATATTTTAATGGAAGATTATAGAAACTCCAGGCTGTGAATTTAGAGACAGTCAGTGTGGAAAAGATGACAAAACTGTAAACTGAAAGCCTGACAGAGAGAAAGAGGCGTACAGACATAAAAACATGATGGATGTTTAGCGGTCGAGATGCGTCTTTCAGTCTGAATGTCGTCCATGTTTCTGCGTCTCCTCCTCCAGGAAAGTACGCCATGCGGGACCTGGTGAACCGGCTCCCCGGCGGCAGTCCGTCGGTGCTGTCGGACGACACGGTGGCGTCGGTCTGCTGCACGCTGCACGAGGTCACCAGCCGCAACATGGAGAACGCCAAAGCTTTAGCCGACAGCGGCGGCATCGAGAAGCTGGTGAACATCAGCAAAGGACGAGGGAAAGGGTGCGGAAGTCTGTTATTGAAATCTGAAATGTTGGGTTTTTTTTTTTAAATGTCTTTGTGGTTTGACCCTCAGGGCCACCGTACATCTATCCAGAAAAGTGTAGTGGAAAGTGGAAAATCATTTTCAGATGCCGTGTGTCTCGATGTCTCAGGTACTCGATGAAGGTGGTGAAGGCGGCGGCTCAGGTGTTGAACACGCTGTGGCAGTACAGGGAGCTGAGGAGCCTCTACAAACAGGACGGCTGGAACTACACCCACTTCGTCACCCCCGTCTCCACCCTGGAGCGAGACCGCTACCTTTCACAGCCGACTCTGCCCACCAGCCCGCTGCAGATGTCCCCCGTCATCCAATCAGGTGAGAGATCCGGTGAGGGAGGTCAAAATGAAGGTCGGACAAAAACAATTAATAAATAAACAAAATCTGATAAAGGAAGTATGATTTTACAGCTTGTTTGTCTCTCAGGTGGGAGTGCAACGTCCTCACCGGCGATGCTCGGGATAAGACGACACAGTACGAACTATCAGCGGGCGCAGTCATCTATGCAACTCGACACGTATTATGGAGACAACAGTTTACACAAACGGCAGTACACAGGTTCGTACGGTGGATCTACTGTCGGACCGCTGATGTTTCTGTTTAAACACTAAACACTGGATTGTTGAAAAGTTATCTTTACCACCATGTTCTGTCTGTTTTTGTTTAATTTTGCATTTCAGGGTCTGAGAAGAAAACTCCGTATTTCATTGGGACGTATTCCTCCCAGTCAGGAGAGGATCTGAGAAGGTCCCAGGTGAGAAATCCTTAAAATTCAGCCATTCTGTTGCATTGAAGTTACATGAAAGTAAATTATGACAGAGCAGTAACACAGTTCAGAGTGTGAAGAAACAACAGTGTGAACGTCATGTCAAAGACGTCTGTATTGTCTTCTCATCCCTTGATTTGGAGTTGCTGTAAATCACTTCCTACAGACAAGGATGACTCACGATGCAGCACTTGTCAATCTTGGTGATGTCGTGCCGTTTCATATTTTTGGAGCTACCGTCAAATTCGCCAAATTAATCATGACATCACCGTTCCTCTCCCAGCACACAGAGCCATTTTACGACGAGCCCGACAGGAAGAACTACAACAGCTACAGAATGTACCTGTCGTCCCCACAAGGCTACGGAGAGGAGAGCTACGAGGACGAGCCGGTCCACCTCACCCCGTCCTCCCCCGACGGCTACGCCAGCCAAGCGCTCCGATTCAAAGCCAACACCAACTACGTGGACTTCTACTCCACCACGCGGAGGCCTTCAAACAGGGCGAACAAGTTCACCGGCTCCCCCGACTCCTGGGTGTAAAAAAAAAAACAACAAAAAAACACCATGTACGTTGAGTCTGTTTCCGTGGGTGTGTGCGCTGTGTGGTTGTGTGAAAGCGTGAGGATGCATGTGGATGTGTGTGCATCTGTGTTGAAACTGTACTGAATGACCGGGCTCGGTTTGACACCTGCAGCTTTTGACTAAGTTAGAACACGTCCAGAATAATGCAGATAAATATGAACTAATCCTTTTTTTTTCCAACTTTGTTCCACACTAAGAAACATCTTTCACTGTCGTAGAAAAACAGCAGAAATTTTGCGCATTTAACGCTGAAATGATTCGTCAATTAATCGATTAAGTTTACTGATATTTAACGGACCAAACATCAAATCGGTTAATTGAGAAAATCATCGATAATGGTACTAATTTTTGAGATTATTGGTGCTCTACTTTTTGTGCAATAGCTCTGTAAATAGCAAACAATTCTTGGAAAGTTCAGCAGGAGGAAGTTCACAACCCGCTCGGTTGAAAAATGTCACGACCCAGCAGTTGCATTTGCAGTTTAGTAAGTAAGACTCTGGGATGGTGACGTACTTGTATATAAATTGTTTAAAAAGGTTTTTAATTGGTTTTGTAGATACTTCACTGCCACTTCACTTTGTTTTAACTGTGTTTTAAACCTATTAAAAACTCTCTGAAGCTTCTGCAGAGACGAAGACATCAAGTACATGACGAGGAGACTGTGACTGTCCTCAAATTAACACATGAAACAAACACAAGTCTCAGTATTTTATCACAGTTTGCAGTTTAAGAAACATTCTGAATATACAAGAAAGCCCAAATAGTTGATAAAGTATCAACAACTCAACAACAATTTATGGAAAACATCAGGAGGTCGAGGAAACATGGTGCTACGAGAATCGACTGCAGTGCCACTAGGCGACATAATTAGCCGAGATTTTCTGGATTGCATCGTCTCCTTTTCTTTCCTAAAGGAAGTCGATCAAGAGAAAATTACTAGTTTGCTCGATTAATCGCTTCAGTCTTTTTTTTTTCCTAGCAAAAAATGTAAAACATCGTCTGGTTCCAGCTTCTTAAACGTGAGGATTTGCTTCTTTTCTTTGTCATTTATGACAGTAAATGAAGAGTCTTTGAGTTTTGGACTGTTGGTTTAGAAAACAAACAGTTTGAAGACGTCACTTTGGGATCAAGGAAAGCATATATCACATTTTTTAAAATCGACTAAACGATTCATCATCCTAGTCCGGTGTTTCCTTCATTAAAGGAGATAAGAAAGAAGCACTGAAGCACGTTTCTTTAGCTTCTGTCTCATTTTGATTTAGTTAGGAACCGTCCTAAAAGTCATGTGACTCTCGCAGGACAACCAGGTGGACTAACGATGAGACCTTAACGACTCTTATAGGTGCAAATGTCTCTTCAGCATCAGTCAGAAGTAAAACATCTTCCAGCTGATTGCGATGTAGCAGTTCTAGGTAAGAAAGAGGCTCAAACTTTTTAATATCTTGAAATTTCTGGCTTGAAAAGATAAAAAAAATTGGACATTTTTCTCAGCTTTATCTGTATTATTGTGACTCTTTTCTGTGAAAGAGACGTCTTGGTCAAAAGCTGCTTTTTGAAAGAAAACCCAGCCCTGAAGTTGTTGTTCACCAGAGTGTTTGTTAACGGTCAACAGATTTCATGTTTCTCTGCAGTAAAAGTGTGCAGTGTGTTGGCTTAATGACATAAATATTGTTCGCCAGCATCTTCATGAACGCGAGCGAAAAAAAAAAAAGGGACTCCGCGAAGACGAGACCTCACCTGGGACAAATACTATTCCCTCTTTAAACCTCGAGCTCTAAAAAAAAAAATAAAAATAAAAATAAAAATAAAAGGTGTTGCTGAATATTATTTGACGCAGGTTTGGAGGAGAGACACAGAGGAGCAACCTATAAAGACTCAGAGAACCCGGGGTTACATCAGTAACCTCTCCTGCGTGTTGGCTGAAAGTGCAGTATATCATAAAGTGTGTGAAATATGTGACGACAACATGTGAAAATCTATTTGTACAGACGCAATGGTTTAACTGTCCTGTTACATTGTTGTATTCAATATGTAGAACTTTATATGTGATCGTGTGGAGAAGATTTTTCTATTATTTATTGATTATTTTTATTAATTTAATTAATCGTGACCTGACCAAAATCCCCCCCCATCTGTCTGTTCTGTCCAACACTGATGAAGATGATGATGACGATGATAATGTGCAATGTTACAGAGGGAAATATATGTATAGGGATTAAAGATTATATCACGACAAGAGAAATGTGAGTTTCATCTTGTTTTTTGTTTTTTTTGACAAGAAACAGACACAAAGTTAAATAGATATATATCTTTATTAGCTTTAATTGCATCAGTCGTAGGTATATTCAGAGATGCCACAGCCGAAAGAAAAAAGACATTTAAAAAAAAAAAAAAAAAACATATCGCAAACTCAAAAATGTACATCATGATGAGGTAAATGCGCGGCGTGTACGAATACCTCTCAGTCTGTCCTCCCTGAGCATGCCTCCAACACAAGCTCCATGCAGTTACATTCATGTAGTTATTGGTCGTGTACAGCCGCCCTGCTCGCTCAAAAACAGCCACAATCAAACGGTTAAATGTCAAATGAAGAAGCTGAGTCGTGACGATGATCCCGACACTCCATCTGCTCATTCAAATCGAAAACATGCTAAACCGGCAGCACAGATGTCGATCTTTGATTAGTAAAAGGGGAGATCATCGATTTACGATCTTTTATTTTTTTAAAGACGTGATTCTGGGAAACCCTGTGAGGTGTTTTGATGTCTTAAATGTCATTACCAGTCGATGAACTTGGGACACTGAACTAAATTCAGTCTTATTCTGTTGATTCTCAAGGCACAAGAGTGAAAAAACTGACTTTTCCAGGATTGTTCTGGCTTGAATAGATTTCAAACGTTTCTTATTTTTGTGTTTTTTGAGGGGAATTCTCAAGTCTGTCATAAGATCTCTGACTGGTTGATCAGGAGCTTTTACAGATATTTAAGAAATACGTCTCTCTTCCTTTTCCTGCTGAAGTCTTCAAACCAGACTGTGTTACTGTTTTCTGAGTCCTTGAACGCCTGATTGTCTGGTCAGTGTCCCTGCAGGACGACAGTAATCCGACACAAATCCTTTAGACTTTACAGCAGCGTCCTAAAACTGAGAGAATATCTAACTGATCCAGGAAAAGTGTAATTTTCTTTAAACGCGATAACATTTATGAAGAACAATTACATTTGAATGACATTCACATTCTGCTTCCTGCTGAAAAAAATCTCCTTTTGAAGCTCGGTAGTGTTTGTTTTCAGATGATTGTCACCTTTAGGTGGACGACAGAGCCGACAATAACTGGGGAGAAAATGTCAAAAAAGCGACGACAACTTCAAAGACAATACAAAGTTTTAGTACATACGTAAATACAACCAGGGGTGTTCAGTGAAGTGTATTTCTGTGGCTCAACTTCAACTGCAACTGAACTTCATCGAGGCGAGAAAAAACTTTAGCTGCGATGGTGCTGACTAGAGATCCTGCAAAAAAACATGACATTCTCAAAGGAAACATTTGACATTTTGGGAATACTCTTATTTCCTTTTTTTGGCGAGAGTTAGATAAACAGATTGACATCACTGTCACGTCTTTGCATTAAATATGAAGCTGCAGCAAGTGCTAGTTAGCTTAGCTTAGCATTAGGGCTTGAAACTGGGACTTGGGAGTCTTGACTAGTTTCCTGCCAACACCCAGAGACGTAACAAATAAATTAAGTGTAAAGGGACTGGTAGTCGGATTTTATTACCTCCAGAGAGTCAGGCTAGCACTTTGCCTCTGTTTTCAGTCTTTATGCTAAGCTAAGCTAATTGGCATCTTGCTGAGAGTGGTGTCTGTGTTCTCGCTAAGCTCTTGGCAAGAAGGTGAATAAAGGTTCTTTTTTTATTTTAAATAAATGAATGCTGGTTTGAGATTAAACGATAAAACTGCCTTTTCTCTCTGGCTCGTTAAGCTTTGTACAATCTTAAAGTCGCGATCATAAATCAGAAACACTAACGCAACGAGTCACCTGCGGAACTTCAGCTCAGGTGACGACGATTTCTCAAATTTTTTTGGTCATCATCCTCCAGAAAGAAACTCAGGGCCTCATTTATAAATGTTACGCTTCATTTACTCTGTTGCATAATTACGAATATAAATAAGAACATTTATAATCAGAATCGATTGGTCAGTTTTCGCCTAAAAGAATAATTTAGGTCATAAAGCATTTTCTAAGTGAGGCCTCTGACATTCAGCAAATTAAATATGTTTACATCTCATATCAGTTATATACACGATGGATGTTTGGATGTTGCTTCTCTGAGCGGTGACAGTCTGTTGTGATGGCCTCCCATTGGTGCTCCAACGGGAGGGGCGGGGCTTGTGGTTTCCAGGTGAGGCGGTGGGCATGCGTTGAGTTGTTGATGGTCTGTCTGAAGGAAGAAAACAAAGGTTTAATGAGATTATGACACATTTTTTTCTGCCAGTTTATGGTTTAAAATTCATTTTTCTAATATTCATAATCGGTTACATGCACAGTATGTAATTTCTGCCATGATTGGAAAAATAAACACCCAAAATCACATCAGATTGAGCTCTAGTCTGGACATGTTTACAGACGGGAGGAGAGGTCAGAGATTACTTTTAGACTTCTAGGATTAAAAAGTGGATTTATCCTCACTCCTGTCAATCAACCCGACTACAGCAGCATCCACATGACTTTTCATGAGCGACAGAGTTTAATGAGACTTTAATTCACGATCTACTGAATGTGCTCACAGGGTTTTAACTTGCAGTTGTGGTTTCAGTTGTGGGTGTAGACTCCTCCGGCCCGGATGGAGCTGGTGATGGGGGATGACAGTGGATGATGGCCTGGCCGGATGGGCTTCGCTGTGGCACAAAGAAACAAATTCAGTAACATTTAGATATCTTTTGATCTCTGTCCAAGAATCTGAATGTCAGCTCACCGATCTGTGCGGAGAACCCCCTCCTGGCCATGTTCTTGGCCCGGACTGCCTCCTTGATGCGGTCCACCTCCTGCTGGTAGCGCTTGCGGTCCCTCATGGCGTTCTCCTTCGCCTCCTTCAGGGCGTTCTCAAGGGCTTTAACTCTCTCGGCCGTGGCACGCAGACGCTTCTCCAGCTTTGGCAGCTCGCAGCGAAGATCTGCGTTGTCCCGAACCAGCTGATGGCATTGGAGGAAAGTGACAAGTGATAAGTACAAAGGTGATTGTACTTCCATTTTTCACCACTTCATGGTGCATGTCATGACTTTACCTGCTTGTGGACCTTGGTGAGCTGTTCCAAGTTGTTCTCCAGGAAGGAGATCTTCTGTTTCTGGGCCACGTTGCCGAGTCCCTCCTCACAGTCCAGCTCAGCACTCTGAAAAATCCAGACACCCACACAGGTTCGATGTCACGCCGGTGTTGTCAGAAATAATGATTCATATGAAAACAACCGAGGTGACTTACCTTCTTGACCCGCGTGGTGAGGTCCTGAACGAAGAGTTTGCGCAGGTTGTGAAGCGTCTGCAGCTCTTTGGCCTGAGAGAACAGAAAGAAAATCACTATCTTGGCTGAGGAAAATGAAAATTTTTTGTTGTGGGGTCAATACTTGGGCTGCTTTTGAACCACAAGCTGCGAGTCATCAAATAATTATATCTCTGACCAAATAGTGCAGGATGATATTGTGTTTCTTTCAAGTTTTTGACTTTGTGAGTTCAATCCCAGGGTATATCCTTAAAATTTGCTGTTGTCAGTGGGCTGATCACAAATTCTGAGGATGGAAGTTGGTTCCATCCTCAGGTGACTATAAGAATTTTGAAGTCCAACAACAAGAGAAAGGCAAAAAAGCTTCAGGGAACATTATATAAGTTTTCTTGATCAAATAGCTCAGGATGTTAGAAGTCTACCCTGGAGATCTTGAGGACATCTGTTTGATCCTGGCTCAAGTCTTTGAATTCAAAAGTTGGTTGCTCAAAAGAGAAAGTGAAAAGTTCTACGAAATGGGACTGAAGCACCTCAGGTGACATAGCTCAGTGTGTTAGAAGGCTTGTCTGAAGTTCTGAGGATTGTCGGTTCAATTCTCAAGTTTTTAAAAATAAATCCAACACCAGGAGGAAGGCTAGGAAGGAAGTGTTGCTGCCCAACCATCTGATCCAGTAGCTCATGTGTTCAGAGGATTGTTCAGACTTTAAGAGATTGTAAGTTTGATTCTTATGAGGTGCAGAGGATTTTGAATGCTGGGGTACCAAACGTAGAAGTGAAAACCTCTGAGAAAGAAGCGCAGACAAGCTGAGCTGGTAGCTCATGCGGTAAGAGAACTGTCTGGAGTTTCAGACTTTGTGAGTTCGGTTCTTTCAAGGTTTTGTGATTTTTGAAGTCCAACAAACAAACTGAAGACTTAAAACCACACAGAGAAGAAACTGTGTAGCCAAGGGGACTTGGTAGTGTAGTGGCATTGCTACGCGACTCTAAACAAAACTGGTGTTGGAAGTTTTGAGGTCGTGGGTTTGAGTCTTGGTTGGTTTTCAAGTGTTGAGGTTCAGAAGAGTGAAATCTGAAAGAAACAAAGGGCATCACTAAGAAGCGGTAGCTCAGGTTGATAGTGGCCCGGTTGGCAGCTCTGAGGTTGTGGGTTCGCGTCCCGATTGAGTTTAGACTCGACTCTTATAAAACTCAGTGACGTTTAAAGTAAAAATTAAAAGCGCCCGGAGAAGAGGTTCGAGGGCCCGGGGGCTAGGCAGTGCGGTGGGTTGTCGTCCTGGCTTGCAAAGGAGCTCGCATCAGAGCTTGTACAGGTTCGACTCCGGCCGGCCCGACCAGACCCGGAGCCTTGGGAGGGGGCCGTGTCCCCTCCCGAGGTTTCGCAGAGATGGAAGCAGGGGGTTATAGAGCAATGTGTGGTCAGCAGCTGAAATTTTACTGCAGTATGGAAAAGATGTAGTAAAGTATTGCATTAGACATCTTTTTAATTACAAGTAACTTACATTACCAAAACATCTTTTTAATTACAAGTAACTTACATTACCAAAAACAGTATGGCCTTAAATTGTGGACCAACCCCAGTGGAGGGTCTTCTTCTCTGGGCTGCGGGAACTTGCTATTCTATTTATGCTATCCAGCCTTCTACCTACGGGAACTGCCTATCTATCTATCCTAGGTATTGTATCCTTCTACCTACGGGAACTGCCTATCTATCTATCCTAGGTATTGTATCCTTCTACCTACGGGAACTGCCTATCTATCTATCCTAGGTATTGTATCCTTCTACCTACGGGAACTGCCTATCTATCTATCCTAGGTATTGTATCCTTCTACCTACGGGAACTGCCTATCTATCTATCCTAGGTATTGTATCCTTCTACCTACGGGAACTGCCTATCTATCTATCCTAGGTATTGTATCCTTCTACCTACGGGAACTGCCTATCTATCTATCCTAGGTATTGTATCCTTCTACCTACGGGAACTGCCTATCTATCTATCCTAGGTATTGTATCCTTCTACCTACGGGAACTGCCTATCTATCTATCTATCTATCCTAGGTATAAACATTGTTTGAGCCCCTTACCACCAACATATCACTGAGCAGCTCTTCCTGTACCCTGCCTGGACTTGAACCCATGTCTTTCCCTGTCTCACCCAGCGGCTGACGCTGCTTATCTCGCTGAGCTACATAGGCTGGACCACGATGTCGGATTTCTCATATTTCACACTGTGAAGAGGAGCAGACGTGGAAAACTGAACCTCAATGTTGTTTTAAAACTTTCTTTTGGTCTTTACCGATTGACAGAGCCCATGCCGGGATTCGAACCTGTGGTGCCCGCAGTTGGGGACACCTGCTCTACCAACGGAGCTAAACGGCACACTGGCTTGCACAAAAACTTTTGAAACAAACTCTAGACTTACATGAGTTAATCACACTCAGTTACAGTAGCACTCTCCTTGAGAACCACTGAACTTTTGTAGCTTATTGTGTTTAGATCTCAGTCATTTGAAGAATGAAGACAAAGTAATGTGCATTTATTCGCCTTCTATTGTTTGTCTCTGTTTCAACAACCCTCTGTGTGATTAAGAGTTTGATTGCTTGCAGGTGTGTGTGAGTGATTTCAGGTTCTCCAGCGAGCTGATTGGTTGCTGATTTGAAGCCAAGCGTTTAAGGGCCAGCTCCCCCCCACGTTCCTATTTTTGTCCCTGACCAGGTAGCTGCCACATGTTTTTGCTATGTTATTATTTTTTGTTTTCTTACTTTTAGTGGTAATCCTGAGTGGGGGTACGCTTCACTTTTTTGCAGTTGATAAGATTCCTGGTCTTCGGTTAAAGATGCCTCGAGTTGTGGTTGTGGTAACTGTGCTCCACTTCTGTTGGGTCACTTGTGGTTGCAGCATTGGGTAAGTTTGCAACAACTGTGTGTAGTGGTGACTACAGAGTGACACCTATTATGTGGTTCAGTTTCAGTTTTAACAGAGGATTTATCAAGACCCTCATCCATGTTGTTTCAATAACCCTCTGTGTGATTGACTGCATGTGTGTTTGTGTGACTTCAGGTTCCCAGGAGCTGATCCTGTTCCAGACTGCCAGCATGTTTTGTGTACAAGATGTGTTTTTGAATAAAACCATTTAAATGCTTTGTTGGTGGTGGTGCTTGGAGGATGGGAAGAGATTTATTTTCATGTTGCAAAAATATTTAAAGGTTTTTATAGACAAGTGTGAAGCATTACGACTTTCAAATGTATAAAAAATGTTTGTAGCATGTGGTCCAGGGTTGCCTCAAGGCAAAATGGCCGTCTATCAAACAGGAAGTGGGAGACTGCAATTTGATTTATACTCGGGGGAACCGAGACTGTACCAAGTGTACCACGCATTTTTTTCAGGTGGTAGAAAACTCTGCTCAAAGTCCAATATCTATCCAGTTTCTCTCAGAATCGGTAATCAAACAGTTTCAGCTTCCTCTGGAATAAAAACTTTGAGCCAGACTCTCACCACAGTCTCCTCCAGGCCCTTCAGGTCCTCTCTGGCCTGCTCCCTCTGTTCATTCAGCTCTCTAGACAGAAAACAGAGATTTGATACCAACACTCACAGAATTATAACGGACATGAATCAATAACAGCGGTGTTTGAACCTACATGAGTTTCTGCAGCTTGGCATCCTTCTCCTGCTCTTCAGCCTTCACTTTGTCGTAGTCTGACATCAGTCTCTCCTGCTCCAGCAAGAGACCCTGGTTCAGACTGGGAGAGGACGAGAAAAACAAAAAATACTGTGTAAAACCAAAACGTTGAGTGTGAGTGTAAAAGAAAAAGCCAGAAGATAGATTAAAATGTCCTGCCAAAAAACATTTTTCATGCAATTTCATACATGGTAAAAAATAAATACAAAAAAGAATAAATTGTTCCACCAACATGTCCTGAAATGTTCTTTTTGACTCGGTTTCAGACATGGAAAAATAAAGTCCTTGATTATATTTTTTTTATTATTTACTTAACCTTTTTCCTACCAAAAAAAGTCCTACCACATCTTAATTCATAAACACAGGAGCAAAAACTAATAATATCAGACTTATTAGTTCTTTTATGTGTGGTTTGGCCTTTAAAGTCAAAGCAATGCTTAAACTCACACGTCTCACATTTAAATGGAGCTTCTTAACCTACTGAACTAATTCTCGGCGGTGCTCAACTTGAAGCTTTGAAAACCTGCGAGTGGAACCTGACTCGAGTCCACGAGTTAATGACTTTCATGCAGCGGCTTTATTCATCGAGCTTCACCTCACACACTCCTGCTCCTCAACAGTCTCTTTGAAAATGTGCCTGACTGGTATCAGGCTCAAGTTAAACCTTGAACTAGGATGAATGGGCAACTTGTGAATCTCGAGATGGATGACACTGGATTTAACATTTTCAAATATTACAGTGTTACATGTGAAGTGTTTTTCTTGAGGCTGTTGTTTGAATGTGTCAGTGTGTGTCCTCACTCCGTCAGCTCGTCTAGCATCCTCTGTTTGTCCTCGATCTCGTCTCGGAGGCGGCTGAGCTGCTTCTGATGAGCCTCCCTGTGGTTCTCCAGCTGCTCCTCCAGTGTTTTCTGGAGGAAACAAGAGACGGAGGAGCACATTAGAGACGCACCATCGCTTGACATCATTTGACTGTTGCAGTTTCCAGCTGCGAACAGATGGTGGTGATGTTCGGGTCCACCGCTCCTCACCTTGATGTCATCATCGCCATCCAGTCTGCTGATGTCCTCCTTCTCCTTCTCCTCGCCAGACACCTCGTGTCTCTTCTCTGAGAACCAACGCAGAAAACACGTGACATTTCAGCTAACAGGAAGGTTATTTGTTTTTAAAGAGTTTGTGGGGATTGAGAGGCTGTTTGTCTTGCCATGTACAGACCCTGAGCCTGCAGTTTGGCGAGCTCCTCGGTCAGAGCGTCCTGACTCTCCTCCAGCTGCCTCTTCTTCTGCTCCATGTTCTGCATGTAGTCAGTCAGAGACTTGATCTTGGCCTGGTGCTGCACACAGAGAGGAGAAAAACACAAACACCAGTGATGGTTACACCGCAAGAGAAGAGAGAGATTCTTGGATTTGGACAAACTTTGCAATTTCAGACTAGATGTTGGTGTTTACCTGTGAGATGAGCAGCTGACAGGATGCCAGCTCCTTCTCGTTGGCTTGGATCTTGCGGTGGGCGTCGGCCTGAGCGCTCTCCAGCTGCTTGCTGCGGTTCACCAGAGACTTCACCTCTGACTTCATCTTGCTGATGTAGAGACGAGCCAGGGTGAACTCCTCCTCCACCGCCGAGCCATTCCCCTTCGTCTCTGAGGACTGAAGGAGGAGGAGGTTCAGGGCATGAGTGTGACAGATGACGTGAAAGATTGCACGTGCTCGTACTCACCGCGGCGCTCTTGACGTCGCTCGTGCCGATGATGGCGCCGATGTCGCTGAGGTCACGCAGCAGCAGGTTGAGGACCTCGGCGGCTCTCTTCCTCTGCAGACCGTTCAGCTCCTGCAGCTGACCCAGCTCCCTCTGCACCGCCGACAGCAGCGCCTACAGGTACAACCACCGTAATGTTAACATGTTGGATGATGGGAAATGTAGTCCTTGTTTCACAAAGTCATTTTCAAACGGTCGACTCACCGCCTTGTGCTGCAGCTCCTCAGTCAGCTGCAGGTTGGCCTGGTCCCTCTCCTCCACCTCCTGGCTCTTCTGGTCGTAGTTGACGGCCAGCTCCTCCAGCGCCTGCAGCACCTCCTTCACCTCCTCCTTGGCCAGCTCGTTCTCCGTCTGCAGCCGGCACAGCTCCTCCTGGATCTTCTCGTAATCGCGCCGCGTCGACGCCAGCAGCTAAGAAAGAACATATGGCATCAGTAAAAACATCAAATAGGCTCACAGGCACATTTTAATATCAAATAATTTCACGGCTTGGAAGACGAACCTCATCCTGGTCCATCATCTGCTCCTTGAGCTTCTCAGACAGCTGGCTGTACAGGTTGATATCATCATCCTGCAGAAATATTAATAACAGTGGTCGTTATTACAAGTAATGTCAATGAGGAGAAACGATTACAACATCTGGAGGAGTTCTTAGTGTGGCCTCGCCTTGTCGTCCAGCTGTTTGTACAGGTTGGTGATGTCCTCCTCGTATCTGCTCCGCTCGTCGCTGGTGACGGTGACGCCTCCTCCGGCCGGCAGCAGATTGTCGATGACGGGAGTGTTGTCGCACGGCTCGATGCTCTTCTGATCTTTGGCGCTCAGCTGCTCCTCCTCAGGAACGTCTTCACCTGTAACCACAAACTCACCTGTTACTCATCTAAACATTAAATATACACACAGACGTCTGACTGTTGGATTTCATTTTACTGTTTGTCATAGTTATATATATTGTTTTTTCTATATTGGGCCATTTGTTTATTTCTGATTTTTCCTCTGTTGGTCCTCCACAGTTTACTGCACCAAACCTCTTGTTACAGCAGTGTCAGATAATCTTTAACTGTGTGTTATTGTGTGTGTGTGTGTGTGTGCATGGCCTGTCAGCAGCCGCGTGACTTCAGTGGATAAAAGAATTGATTCCTGTAATAATTATTGACTTTTTAATTGAGGTGAGATGAAAGCCAGCGGGGGGAACGAGGAGACGTGGAGCGACTGAAGAGCCGCTCCGTTTAAATGGCTCGGCACGGAGCCAGCGGCTGACTCATGTCAGAAACACTGCATCAGCATAGTGTGTGTGTGTGCGTGTGTGTAGACTTCACAGGCTGCGGCTGAGCTGATTTGCTGCTAAGGAGGGGGAGTGTTATCAACATCCGCAAGGGAATTAAAAGATTAAAAAAACAAAGACCAGAGAGGGAGAGGGATTGAGAGAGAGAGACATTAGAAGAAACAGATAAAACGGAGAGAGAGAGAGAGAGAGAGAGAGAGAGAGAGAGAGAGGTGGGGTTTGAGTGGTTACCATGCAACAGAGATGGAAAAAAGGGCGAGGATGCTGAGGAGGAGAGACCGCAGTCTCCGAGGAGAGGAAGACAACAACACTCAGTGCAGTGACCTCGATAGTGTGTGTAAACACAATCTGAACATATGGAAATATTGTTACTTGAGTCATCTACATTACATTATGTTAAATGTATAATTAGACTGTAATTAACCACATAGCTGAAGGATGATAACGAGGACTTCTCGGACAGCTGCACGATCACGTCTCATTTATTTAATCATGGGGTTTAAATGATATGTTGTGACTTTCAGCTGCAGAGAGTTCCTTTAAAATCTCGCCCCAGTCAAGTTAGCACAATGTACTAGAGTCTGATTTTGTGAGGGTTCGTCAGTCTTTGTTTCTCACCGTTCCTCCAGCGGTTGAGTTCGGCCTCCAGCCTCTGGATGATGGTCTTCAGACTCTTGTTCTTGTCCTTCTCCTTCTCATACTTCTTCTTCCACTCCTCGGCCGTCAGCTCCAGGTTCACCGACACCGTGTTCTTGATGGTCTTGGCTCTGAAACAGACGTTGAAAAGACATTTCATTCGTATATTTCAGGAAACGTGACTACAGTATTAATCTGATATGAATTAACCGTTGCGTTCACCAGTAGGATGCATTAAAACACCCTCTAGTCCTTTCTGGTAAACTCCCACATGATCCTGTCATGTTCGCCCAGCTGTCGTAATCCCATTTTGGATTGAAACTCTTCATTTCCTCTCAGTTTCTCCTCAGCAGAGGGCAGATGGCTGCACAATAATTGTCATCAGTCATCTCCCTGTTCGCTGATGCTACTTTGTGGTTCGTTACGTAAGCACTTTGAATTCGGACGCTGTTTTCCAAGACTTTTTTTTTACAGCTGTTCTTTGTTTGGAACACAAAAGACCGGTCACACAAAATGTCATTTTTAATAACAAACAGCAAACGAGAATATTGTGGACTACTCTGTGTTTCAGAAGACAAAAACAAAGAAGCCAACTTGTGCTCGGACTGCTGTGCCGGTGCGAAAACGAACAAAGTGTGTGTGTGTGTGTGTGTGTGTGTGTGTGTGTGTGTGTGTGTGTGTGCGCGCACCGGTACATTTCATCAGAAGGATCTATAAATAGACATGAACACAGACACACGGCAGGAAACTCAACACCATCTGGTTGCTAGTTTACAGCACTGACGTCAGCCGAAGTCTTAATGACTCATTAAAAATGAAAAATTATTATTGTACAGTATAAAATGTGAGGACTGGTTAACTGTGACAGTCGTATCGTCTGTTCCATTTATTTTCTGAGCATGTCACAACTCTCTAGAGTCACAAACGTCCCATATATATACACATATATACCATATAGCACCTGAAGGTCTCATGTTTTTTTGCACACCGTGAGTAGATCCAGCTACTCGTCTTGCTGCAGTGACGCAGACGTGAACTCCAGAGAGTTACGTGACATCATTCTCAGGTGTGCTTACAAGAAATCATCGAGCAGAGAGGACAGTGTAACACCTCCGCCTGGTGTCGGCACGATAAGCTGCAGAAATCGCTCTGCTTCATCATTGTGGTATCTGAGTAACTGTTCTTTTTGAAAATATAGTTTCTTGCACTATTGACTGCAGCCCAAAATATTTTACAATAAGTTCTGGGCACCTCTGTCCGAACATGAGCGTGGACTTGGTCTCGGCCTCGTTGTAGACGGACGGCGAGCAGCAGATGATGATGGTGGTGCGACAGTTTCCCCCCAGAGAGTCCTGCAGGATCCGAGTCATCTTACTGTCTCTGTACGGCACGTGGCTTTTCTGACGGATACAAATATCGCCGTCAAAACCTTTCATTTACATCCTTCAAATACACGGACAAGGAGGAGATGACGAGCGACTTACTGTTCCCTCAGCCAGAGCCGAGATGACGTTTCCCAGCGCTGACAGAGATTTGTTGATGTTCTTCGCCTCGTCCAGCACGGCGCCCTCCGCTCCCGTCTTACTGACCTGTTCGACCACACAACATACAGATTTCACATCAATGCTCCGACTCATTAATGGCTAAAAACTTTCACTAATTATCAACTGACCTTCTCGCTGCCCGCCAAGTCGACCAGGTAGAGTTTCCCTGACAGTTTCTTCTCTGTCTCAATGTTTTCTTGCTTGATGTTGATGAGGAAGATGCTGTGGCTGCGAGAGCTGTGCTCATTCATGTCTACAAGACGATTAAAATAAACAAAATTTGTAGATAATTTACTGCAATTTCTGTTTGTCTACATCCACTACATGTCAGCAGGGAAATATCAGAAACAGAGCAAAGATAGTAGATGTCAAAGATAAGTAAAAAGTGGGAGAAATAAATAAATAAAGGTACATACTTGTCACTGCTACGTGCCGATTGGATTTGCCCTCATCGATGACGTCCATCACCTCCTCTGGACTGGAGACAAAACGCTCAGTGCAGCCCTGAAACAGAGAGACATCATTTTGATTCCTGACGACCATAATCGTGTTGAATGGAGCAAAAAACTGAACAGGCAGAAGTAACAAAACAAAAGCACCTGGCTGAAATACCAACCTTGACGTATGGCACTCTGTTTTTGTCTTCATGCACGGCCAGGTTTGTCTTCGATACTTTAACCAGAACGAAGATCAACAAAGTCAAACGCGCAGATTCTTCAAAAACAGACGTCATAAACCTGAGATGAATAGTCTTTCTTACCGTCCAGCAGGTCTCTGATCTTGTCCAGGTAGATTTCAAAATAGGAAACCTGCAGAGAAACTCCAAAACTTTAACGTCTACCCACTTTTAAACATAATTGTTGAGACTAACAGGGTTAATTGTTCCGTACCTTGATGTGAAACTCGAGGTTCTCGTCCATGGAGTAGATGTGGTCAAAGATATCGTGGGCGATGCGAGGGATGATCCCCATCAGCTGGGGGTCGTGCAGTTTGCCCTGAGGACGCCCGCATATTCACATTTTAATGCTTATTAATGTTTTAGGAACTTTGAGGAAACTTGGAGAGTTTTGAGAGGAACATCGGGGGTTCAGAGGTGGAATTAAAACTAAATGTGAAGACAGTGACTCACAGACTCACAGATCAGATCAGAGAATTAAAAAGAGGTTTTTAAGCTGCTGTCTCTGTGGATTAAACTGCCACTGAAGTAAAGATGCCTGATGCTGATCTCGTTTGAGGACCGTCTGTGCCAAGATCTCGACTTATTTTACTTAAAATCGACTAGAAAAACAGCAGATTCGTATGTGAGTGTTTGCAGGAACCTTCCTGGTACAAGAAGCTCTCCGCTTTCAGGCGTTTGATTCCTCAAAGCTCAGTCATCATATATTCTTGACTGGATTTACTGTTGGCAGTAAGTCTGTTACACAATGCCTGCTGTGCTGTAATCCTCTGACGGAGACGAGAGCTGAGAATAAAGGTCACTGGCTTCACACGATGGCTTTGACTCCAGGGTTTATCGATCGATAGATTACAGTAACAGTACAGAGTCAGAGGTACGCTCACCTCCATGGTGTGTGTCTTCCCGGAGGACGTCTGTCCGTAGGCGAAGATGGTCCCGTTGTAACCGCCCAGCACATCTGGAACGGCACGAAAAAAACATTTGTTGCAAGAGAATCAAGTCCAGGTCGATTCTTGAGACATCTAATCAAGTTAAAGTCAAATTCTGAGTCTTCAAATCAAGTCCACATCAAGTATTGAGTCCTTGAAGCAAGTCAAAGTCAAGATTAAATTCATGGAATGAAGTCCAAGTTGGACCTAAAGTCATCAAATCGGGTCCTTGTCAAGTCTCAAGTCTGTTAATCAAGTCCAAGTCAAGTCTCCATTTATGGAAATCAAGTCCAAGTTGAGTCCCAAGTCCTCAAGTCAAGACCAATTAAAGTCTCAAGTCTGAATTTCAAGTCTTGTTCATGTCTGAAGTCCTTAAATCTAATCAAAGTCAATTTTCATATCCTCAAATCCAATACAAGTCCCAAGTCAGTGAATTAGTCCAAATTGATTCTTTAATCCCCCATTCGAGTCTCAAGTCTCAAGTTCACAAGTTCACAAGTTCAAGTCCCAAGTCATTGAATCAAATCATCGTCAAATCTGAAGTCCTTGAATTAGGTGCAAGTAAGGTCTCAAGTTTCAATGCAGACACCTGATTATCAAATATTTAAGTCTGTGAATAAAGTCTGAAGTCATTCAGCACCGGCACAAAAACACCTATTTAAATAAGATAGTTGGGGATTAAAAGATAGAGGACAGATTAAGTCTTAAATCTGATATACAATAGATTACAGTTACATAAAGACAGAGTTTCATAACGTTCCCTGCAGCAGGTTTAAACCTTCGTACCTTTAACGATCTGTTTGGCACACTGGTCGTAGACTTGTTCCTGCGACGTGTTGGGAGGCAGCACGCGGTCGAACACGTAGGGTTTACTCTGTCACAGACCAACACAGAGACGTTAGTAACAGCAGAGCAGAGAGAGCATGATGTCAGTAAACAGCGTGACAAAATGAAACACGACTTCACATCTTCTCAAAGCAGACACAATATTTATCAAGGCAGAATGGGTCAAATATCCAAACTACAGCTGAGTCTCAAGTCCCTGAAGGAAATCTAAGTCAACTCTAAAATCATGGAAGTCAAACCCAAGTTTCAAGTCCTCTAATAAAGTCAAGTCTCGAGTCTTTGAATCAAGTTTGAAGTCCAAGTCAAGTCTAAACCCCTTCACTTCAAGTCAGACTCAAGTTTCAAGTACTCGAGTAAAATCAAAGCCAAATCAAGACCTTGAATCAAGTCTGAGTCAAGTCTTCAGTCCTCCGACTACGTTTCTCTGAAGTTTTGAGTCGTGAATAACATTTGACAAAAGACAAAATAAGATGTGAGGACTCAAAAACGTCTCTGGTTAAAATGTTAAAATCTTTGTCTGTGCTTACTGGAAATATCTCAGCGCTGTTGTTGGGTTATTTCAAGACATTTATCTGGCAAAAGTAAAAACATTTTTGGAAAGAGATTCTCGTCCTTCTTATCAAACACAGTTCTATAAATGTTTATCAAGAGAAATACAGTAAAACAAGCAGGATTATCTGACAGGTCTATCTTAAAATATCCTAAATAGTGTAGAAATGAAAGAAAGGCCCAGGCAGACTGGATGAATCTATTATTACATCCTCATGTTACTTCAAAACACTGCATGTTCGCCAGCAGCTCAAACTGTAAAAGCAGCATTTTCACAGAAGTGAGCCTGTCGAAGATATCGATCATGTCAGGCACGTGACGCTTGTTTCTATCACTTTGGTGTTTTAAAATTAGAAGTCCTGAGCTCTAAACGCTCCGGTAGCTTCCGGGATCTGATCATCCATCACTCCCGCTGCCCTTGTCCAGCTCCTGACTCGGTCTCTCGGGGGGGTGAAAGCCTTGTGGCTGTGAAAAGCATCTCTCAGCACTTGGAGGCAGCAACAGCAGCACTCTCAGTCTCTCTGAACCCCCGAGATGAAGCAGAGAAAACACTGACACGAACAGTATCGCCGCGTTCCACCTCGGTAATGTGTTTCTGCAGCGTGATTGATGGCGAGCTGCCGTGACGAGCAGGTTCTGGTTCTGGAGGACGTGACGACGCCAAACTGTTTTAGATTTGACTGATCTTATTAATCAGGTCGACAGATTCAGGTGCTGATCCTAATCAAGGATTTTTTAATTATTTCTATGCTACGATTTTCCTTTTCTTGTGCTTTCAGACTGAACTATAATGCTGCGTTCAAGGACAGGTGGAAAAATACAACATCTAAAGCAAAAATAGACATAATTTTTTGTACAAATTGAATGCGTGAGACCTTTTTGGAGGTTGGAGATGAGCTGCGTGTAATAAAATCACTTTTTTCAATCAACTTTCTAGCACAAAGTGTAAATCTGTCTCTTTTATCTCTGCCCACCTGGAACTCTAAAATCTAAATCAAAGCCTCGTCAGTGTTCTTGTATCTCAGTGATTCACACTGTGGATAAACACAGTATTGATCTCCCTGAATCAGCACATTTATAACGGTGAGTCAGCGTGAGTTCAACCTTCGACCTCCGACTTCCAAATTATTAATTATTAAGCGTTTGAAATCAACAGATCCATATTCAAGACGTCATAGTGTTAACGTTTGATTTTAACAATGTGTTTTTATCTTTTTCCCCCCAAAATGTTTACATGCATCACAGCGCAGATCGCTTCTGATTGGTCCCGGAAGAATCACTAAAACTCTGCCGTCCATTTTGGGTCTGTTTCTACCAGCGTTGTAAAAACAATCCAAAAGTCTTATTTCTGTAAAAGTGAAGATATGAAGTTACAACATTATTTTGGTAAACATATGAATAGTACTCGAGTAAAAGTCTCAAAGTATCCGATATTATATGTACTTTAGTATCAGAAGTACAAATACAAGTACAAATGTTCTATTTTGACTCTGATGCAAAGTAACTAGTAAGTAAAGTGATCGAATATTTGCCTCCAACACGTATCAGAAAATAGAAATACTCGAGTAAATGTACTTCAATTTCATTCCATCACTGTTTTTTCCCACCATGGTATCTTATTGTATTAAATAAACATAAAAATTAAAAGTATTTGATTCGATTTGAAGGATGTTTAAAACAATATCCACTTTGTTTATGTTCTGTCTTGTCTCTGCTCATGAAGGTAACCATTTTTGTCAGAGTACTTTTACTTTTTTTTGGGAGTATTTTGAGTTTATGTTGATGTCAACATGACTCAACAGAACTCGGCCTTGTTTCTGCTCATCATCTGCAACATTTCGTCCATAACTTAAGACAAAGTATGGCAGATTTAGTTGATTTAGATGATTTATTTACCTTTTATATCAACTGTTCTTGATACAAATTCACTCATATTACATTTCAGCAGCATCATAGCGCCCATTTTTTTCTATTAATTTCTGTTTTTAAGCTATTTTAAATATTAAACAATTGTTACCAGCAGCCTTGTTGGATTTTTTTTTTCTTTATTTACACAAACTGTCTGGAGTTCAACCTCTAATCAAATCATATTTTTAGGATAATAGTCACATATAGCTGAAAACTGAAACTTCCTGCAGACTAACAGATCGTCTGTAGGTAACATCATGAAGTCGCATCGTCTCTTTTGACTTTTATTTCCTATATTTATTTATTTATACCTGCTCCCTTTTGATTCTCCTACAGAGAGAAGCCTCTTGAAGCTTTCACATGGTGATTAGAGGATGCATCTCTGTGATATTGTTTGTGTTATTTGTTATTGAGCTTTAATATCAATCTAAACTCTGCAGGACTGGAGGCTCACTGCGCACTTGGCATCTCCAGCCTGCCTGCAGAGCTCCAGGTGACTTTCTTCCTCCAGCTCCACTGCAGTGTTTGTGTTGTCAGCTCCGCACAGACACGTAAACAACATGAACACAACAACAACAACAACAACAACAACAACAGCAGGGACACACTCACCGCGATGACCACCGTGTCCTCCTCCTTGAATTTGGGGATGTATTTGTCTCCTCGGGTGATCTCGGCCTCGTTCAGCGGCCTGAAGCGACACATCACCCTCACCCCGCACTCCGACGCATCCATCATGTCTGCGGGGCCGCTGCTGCTCACGCAAATGCAAACAAACAAATAAACAAATCAACCGGATGATGGAGAGGAGGGGGGAGAGAGTCTGTGTGAGGCAGGGTGGTGCCCGGAGGACAGGCTGACAGGGCCTGGATGGTGATCCACAGAGCGAGAACACGCACTCAGATCATTCCCGGCGACCTGGAGGAGAAAACGCCAGAAGTTTTAACCGCAGCGCGACGCGTCCTTCATCCACGCCGAGTGTCTCCGCGCCTCCTCCGCTGCGCCATGGCCAAACCGGATCAACCCGCAGCGCTGCGTCCCGGAGCCGGCGTGCTGGCCTCCAATCTGCGGCGGTGACACCGACCGTCTCTGCGGGAGGCTGGAGGAGGAGGAGGAGGAGGAGGAGGGCTGGTGCGGGTGTCGGCGTGTCCTACCAGAGGGAGAGCCGGGAGAGGAGCCGCAGAAACAACCGCATCGTCCTCAGCTGGCAAACACAGGCGCGCTCCCGGTGACGATGCCGCGGCGCGTTCCCGTGCGCCCTGCATCAGTACCGACACCGTGTCGCCCACGTGAACGCGCACAAAACACCTGCATTAATTTCTTATGAATCCCCCCAGAGATCATTTTTCCGATCAGGTGGACGATATTAGAGGCATTGCTTATTGATTACGTATCGATTCGTGACACTTTAATAGTCACTTGTCTGACTGGATGTTCAGATGATCAATAGCCTTTAATAAACAAACATTATAACGTATTGTTATGGATCTAATTAGCCTTGTCTATGCTAAATTTAGCCCAACCTTCACTAGATACTATTATAGCTAAGCTAACGTTACATGTTACCCTGAATAGCATAAGAAGTAAGCTAACGTTACTCCTGCGTGGGGTTTATTAGCTATAATTTAAAGCTAGCATGAGTTTTACTTCATCAAGTGGAAGATAATTAACTAGTTTAACAGTAACAATTGTGAGTTTATAGCTAATAAACCTTATTTGTTTTAAATTATCTCCTACTTTCTACTATACTGTGATTTATGCTAACGCTAACATACATTAATAACTGACAAGGATCACAATCATATTTTAGATAAAATAAGATAAGATAAAAATAGCCAAAATGGCTGAATTATTTGATTAGGATGATATATTTTCCTTTTAAAACAATTCTACGTTTGTAAATTAAAGAAAATTACATTAAAAACACAAAAAAAGAACAAGTCATCAATGTAAATAACCCTTCTGTTGAATCGCGGTGGCGGCCATTTTGTCAAAATGGCGTCCTCCAACTTTTAACATGCTAACTAATGTTAGCAACAAGTAAATATTTGTTGTTTTGTAAGAAAATTCAGATATTAAGTGATAAACCAACTATGTAATTATTAATTGGATCAAAATCTTGGAGGAAAGTCATTTCTGTTAAAGAAACTTGCACTTTTAAAACGATTATTGTCTCACTTTTATGTAAGCTATTATATAATGCAATATAATATAATATTTGGTATATTTAATAATGGTTTTGCAAGGCTAGCTAAAGAAACTAACATAAGTAATCCTGCAACTAATTAATGAACAGATTTTTTTTCTTACATTACAGGCAATTTAAAGTAGTATTACACAGTATTTAAATTGTAACTCAGTAATTGTTTTTCCATGTTAGTATGGAAGGAAAAATATGCACAATTAACACACTCAATAGAAAATGTTTAAGGTTTACATGTCAATTCTTGCCAAAAATTCATATATTTATCTACAGAAAATTCAAGATCTGTTGATTAATAAAGAATTATTTGCCTCACTGTGTATTTCATTACATATATCCAGTGATCTGTGAATTAAACATACCTATCAGTGTGTTTTTAAGTCACATTTTCAGCCATTATTTCATCTTTATTCTTTTATTTTTCCACATTCCCAGGCTGAATATGCAGAATTTAACTTGCAGTGCTTCATCTTTAAAGTGTGATTTCACGTTTGCTCACTAGATGTCAGTGTGGATCAACAAACAATTGCTTGAGACTCAATTTAAAGAAACCCATTGATGAGTGAGAAATAAGAAACGTCATCAGGACAAACAGGGAGCAGAAAAACACGTTCCACGCCAGATTATTCAAGTAAGAGTGACCATGTTTTTAATATCTTAAACATCTGTGCAACATTGTTCAAAATGTTACATCACTGCATGACCTGTAATGTTTCACAATATTTACAAAAAAAACGCTGCGTACATCAAACCATTAAAAAAAGTCCAAACAATCTCAAAATAATGGACTCTGACAAACTATCCCTAGCCCACATTAATGCAAAAAGAAAAAAAAATAAACAAGAGCAATCAAGTGCACATCATACTTCACGCAAGTCTATTCTTTGTAAAGTATATATTAGTGAGTAAATATATACTTAATTACAGGTTTGAAAAAAAAATAAAAATACTGACAACGAAAGATGTGGAAGAGGAAGATTCAAAGAGCAGAAAAATAAAAATCACACTCACACCTCAACACACACACACACAATCACAGGCGGTAGGAAGGGAAGAAAAAAAATGCACAGATCATCTCAAACACAAAAAAACGCTTTGAACTCTTGACCACAAACAACATGAAACTGATAGAACAGATCTATAACACATGGGTTCCCAATGTGAGACCGGGTTCCTGCATGTCATTGCACAAAAAACAGGGGTTGGAGGGGGGAAAGGAAGGAGAGGCAGAATGAACTTTACCGAAAGAGCTCATGTGTTCTCGACTCCGAACGTCACATTTTTGAATACGGCCGGAGGATTTTCCTCGCCACAGATTACAGTAAAAACTCAACTCTGAGGTTCTTATAGCGTGCGCACTGAAAACATAAGGACATTTAAATGATTTTTTTTAAAAATGACAAGTTTTGAGATTTTTACCTTTAAATACTGATGATTTTGCTACAAATTCAACGTTTTTCAAAAAACGTCCTCGAGTTTTTCTGTGAGCACACAGCGACAAAAAGGACAAAGAAAATGTTCCGTAAGAGGTGAGATATTGTTAGAAAATACAGTACAACTGAAGTTTAAGGTTCTTAAAAGTGTGCACACATGAACAACGTAAGACAGGTTGAAACTGTTTACTTGGCTGCGATCCGTCTTTTGAGTTTGAGGCTTCTCCTTCTTCGTCTTTGTGGATTTAAACTGTGGAGTTAAAAGGTGCAATATGTAAAAATTTGGCTGCCATCAGCTAGTTAGCTCAGTTGGCCGTGCACTTAGCGGTCCAGACTGGCAGTGTGGATTAGTATTACAAGACAGAATGGGTCAGGGAAAGCTGGTTGGCATCTGACTTCTTCCCAGTCTGTTGATACTTTGCTATTTCTTTAATGTTCTAAACCAAAATTCGTACCTATTGCAACTTTAAATGTAGTGTTTTAATGTTTTATTGAGCGAAAAAGTGAAGAAACGCTTCTGAAAGTTGTGTTTTGTTTTGTTTTTTTCCTGTTGTGAATGTGGAAAACTGAAAAGTTCAAGGAATTTGTGGCATTTTAGACACATTTTGATGATGTTAAGTGCATCCTCTATTTTGATAAGGGTGGACGACTCTAGCTACCGTTAGCCAGTTAGCTGAATTCGTCGTGCAGTTACCAGAGTTGGGATCGCTATTACCAGACAGGATGGGTCAAGGTTAGCATGCTAACTTCAGTAGATATCTCTCCAACACAATACGTAAAAATCTGCTTAATGTTAAACTTGTTTCTTCCCAATGTGTTTGTTCTTACATACTACAGTTAGCTCAGTTAGCTGTGCAGCTAGCAATCCAGACTGGGCTTAGATTACAAGACAGGATGGGTCCAACTGAGCTGGTCAGCATGCTAACCTCAGTAGACATCTTTGCTATAACATTAAACTTGCTAATTCTTCCCGATGTGTTGATCATTTTCATCAATTTTTAATTTTTCCTACATATTGCACTTTAAAAAGTTGTGTTTTTGTAATTTACTGAGTCAGAAAGTAAAGAATCTCTTTGCAAAGTTGTATTTTATTGATTTTCCTTGTAATGAATGTGAGTAATTTTGAAACGTTCAAGTATTTTGTGGCGTTTTAGTGTTTTATTGCGCATCAGATATTTGTAATAAGGGTTGAAATGCTAATAAAATGAAACGTGAGCCTGAGTGTAACAGATGTAAAGAGGTACAGCTACAAATAAATTACTACTTCGTGGCTCTGAAGTTAATCTGGAGGAGAAGACGAAGACGAGGAGACATTTTGGGAAAAAAAATTACAGTCAGAGTTGCTGAGGAAAAGGTGTCAAACAATCAAGAGATGCAGTGTTGATCTTCGCCATTGATCGGTATATTGCACTTGTTAACTCTGTAGTGATTTCAGGTTGTTCTGATCCAGACGAGCAGCTGCGAGCGAGCGTTTCAGTTCCCAATACTGTCGACTTTAAGACCGATCAAGTGATGATTTTGATAGATAAGTAGTGTTAAAAACTGCATTTATTAGCAACATAAACGCCGTCTGCCTTCTCATGTGTGCATATTCATAAATAGTTCGATCCTGTCGGCAGACTTTTTCCTTTAACTAAGAAATCCGTGACACAATGTGTAACAAAAAAACAATCCTCACTGTAAGAAAAAGAAGAAGAAAGTGTTATTTGTAATGGTCACTTCTTAAATAAAAAAGGGAACATGACCTGTAATGGACTCTGAACACATGATCTATTCACTGTTTAAAAAAACAAAAAAAAACAAACATAAAAACATACATATACACATATAAGGCTTGAGTTCTCAACTCTTGGTAGTATTATTGCCATCTAGCATATCTGTAAAGCTTAAAATAAATATGGAGTACTGTACATAAATAATTTACATCGATAAGCAAAAACAAAAACAAAAATAAAAACACAAGGCCCCTAAAATGTGAAGAAATGCTTTTGTTGCTCTGGAGTTAGTGTTCCTCATGATCATCTAGACTCTCCTCTGAGGCTGGTTACTCTACCTAAAGCTATAGTTGTGGCAAAACAAAAAAGACGACTACAGTCATGGAGAAATCAAACATCACTGTACAAACGAGCACGAGAACATGATCACAACAACCCAACGATTCACCGATGCAGCCGCTTGATTCTTGGCTGGAGCTGAAGGAAGAATCCACCTGGAAACACTCGGTGTAGTGATTCTGTGTTGCGTTCAGGGTCCAATTTGTTTGCTTTGTGTTTTATAACGAGCCAGATGAATGAGACACCGACATGAAGGAGCGGCCATGAGCCTCGTCAGCTATTAAATTAATCAACCAGTAATCTGATAATTAAGTTGGGGATTTTTTTAAAGATAGAAACTCACAATTCTCTGATTTCAGATTCTCAAATGTGAATATTTTCTGGTTTGTTTCCTTCTCTGAGGACAAAACGAGACATTTGCAGACGTCATCTTTAAGTTTGGGAATCTCTGATCAACAATTTTCACCTTTCTTTGACATTTTATCGACCTTAGTTTGCTCTTTGATCTGAAATCTGATTATAGATCTGTTGAAGATGTACGCTCGGTTTCAAGTTACCAGGTTACTACAGTCTATGTAAATGTACAGCGATTCTATCAATAAAGCTCCAAATAGTCCAAAAGAGAGCTGAGAAAAACTCGTCACAATTTAGAAAGTGGATTTTTCACCATGTTTTCTCAGTTTTTACTTGAAATTATTGATCGATTATTAGGACAGGGGGGCTGCAACTGGTGATTATTTTCAAAATCAGTTAACCAGCTGTTTTTTTGAATGAGTCTCATTTTTTGAAATTCCTTCACCCAAAAAGGATCTGCTGACATTTTAGAAGCTTGATCCAGATAATGCTTGACATTTTTCAGTGTCTTTTGCTTGAAAATGACACATTTCTGACTATCAAAACTCTGAGACTGATCCCAAAATAGCGGGAAAATATCTTGTGTTGTTCTCAACTCAGAGTTTTTTGATTTACTGTCTCAGAGGAGGAAATAAACCGGGAAATATTCACATTTAAGACGCTGGAATCAGAGAAATTCTACTTTCTTTTCTCCCAAAACAAAATACAATTATTATAATAACTGAGAACTCAAATTATCATCTCCATTTGAACCCAAGGTGACATTTAACAGTGTAAAAGAGGCTGCAGGTGGATTTTTCCTTCATCTATCGGCAGGTAACCAAACTTCCTTCTGTCTGCCAGTAATGATGAGCGGTTATTCCAAGAGATTCACCTGACAACATCCAAAACATGATGATTTTCCCGTCAGATGACGGCTGGAGCGAGATGAAGATGTACCGACACTCGTCCGGCCGCTCTTTTTCCTGCCTCGGGGGAGGGAACATTGAACACTTTCTGCTGGTAAAGTTCATTCTGTATTTTTTTTTTTTTTCCCACCGTTGTTTCCCCCAAAAATACAAACGAACACTTGACTGGTGTGAAGCGACTTTCGTAATGGAGAACTCATAATGTACTCATGCCTGTTCCACTGCTGTTCCCTTACAAAACCAAACAAAACAAAACAAAACTAAATAAAAAAACAGCACGTCTTACAGTTCATCATATAAAAGCTTTAGGCTGTATTCTTATTTATCCTATGCATGCGGCCGTATGCAACCGCACTTCTGAATAGAAACCAAGACATTGGTACACTTCTGCTTTGTTTTGTACAATAAAAGATAAAATGTGCATTAGGTATGCTTGTACATGACATTGTACAATATTTACATACAATTCTTAATAGCATGAAATTTCAGGATTATCTATATACATATTGAAAATGTATCAGAAATATTTGGACTGTCTATTTTCTTAAATATGTAAGGTAATGCTTGTAGCTTTTTTTTGTTTTTTTTTGTTTACTATTTTATACTAGAAAAAAATAGTTAATTCAGTGAGCTGTAGACAAATTGCAACCGTTTTTGACGTTTTTCCTCTATTTTTTCTTGGGTTTTTTTTTGTTTTGTTTTTTTCTCTTCTACAGTTAAAACTGTATTGGTGATTGGAATTTCCAGCACCTTCTGTGGTCAGTCATTAAGTCAAGTTGATGTCATGGAACAACGATGTACCACTGAAGAGTCCATGTGTAGCACCTGTTAGAGAGCTCAGATCGCATCAAGGCTTGAACGGACGAAGTCTCCGAAAGGCTTTGAGGACGTTCTGCGGCCGACACATTCAATGTTATCTGGATATCTTCCTCCTCTTAGGCTTAGGGAGCTTCACCTGACGATCTCGCGACGGGATCTGATGGCAGACGGACAGAAAAAGTTAACGACGGATTAAAAGCAGAAAGTGACGAGGAGGAAAAAAGGTGGAGAAAAAAACTCACTGTGCCCGACATCTTATCCAGCTCGCTCATGGCCTCGTGGATAGCAGCTTCCAAGTGATTATTCAGTTTCCCCGGTCTGTTGGACACATTTTATATTCAATATTACTAACAGCCACACAGGGATTCAGCAGGTTTATAGCTTTAAGACATTTAGTTGCTGCAGGGAGAGACGCGCTTTTTCAGGACATCATCTGAACCACCTGGTGTCAATACCACACAGGACAAACACCGACGATAATCAAGAAACTGATCATTCATTGAACTCCTTCGCTTCCTAACATTGCAGGTGTGTCAACGTTGGGGTTTCTCACATCATGTGTCCTTTTTTTGGCCTTTACAAAAACAAATAACCCAGAAGCAACAGTTTAAAGGCTGGCTTAAAGTCCAGAGTGTTTATCTGCTCAAATGTAGGCTCCAGAAGTTAACAAGCTTGACTAACTAGGTTATTGATCTGCTACTTAGTGTTGTTTAAAGTTATGTTAGAAAAAGTTCTCGACTGAAACATCCACTCAGTTTAATTGAGAGCTGGCTCTCTGACTGACTACAAAATGAGAAGTCTGCTTTCATATATTACCGTTCAAAGGTTTGGAATCAATAATGGCTGTTAACAGAGATATTAACAGTGTAATTCAGCGTAAATGTCTTGTTTGTATTTCAAACAGCTCAAATTAGAGAAATTAAATGATTAAAACTTCCATTCCACACTTCATGTCCCCACAGTTTGTATGACAGGGGAGAATATTGTTGTAAACATTTTGTTCGATTTCATTTTGAATCTAATTTCCAGTCCAGAAAAACCTGAGTGACCCAAAATAAAGACTGAACCAGAACGGCGCCTCCACAGTCCACTCATTGGTTTTGATTGAACAGATTTAAAGTGTTCATCTGATATTCTGAAATCTAATTTTAAAAGTGCTAACCCCAGCCCGACCTTCTATTTGTATTTTTTAATTATTCAAAGAGTAGAAGTGCTAAAGCAATATGGCCATTCACTTCAGCTCGTTACAGACTTTATTGTACACTCGGCGCTCAAACAAGAACCTGGTCCAAGTTAAGTTTTCACGATTCTGATGCCAAACTTCCAGCTTCTTTTGTAAAAAAGTACTTTATACAACAAACAGCATTAAAAGATTATTTAAAGATGTACCAAATATCTGAAGTCAATGACCAGTAGCTTAAAGAATAAACACAAATTTCAAGTGATAAATCTGCTACCGTCATCTCTGTAAACTGTGCTTGCATAGCCACTATAGCATCAGTAACTAAGGGTGCTGAATAGGGTCAATTAAGGCAATAATATGAGCAACACTAACTCTGCGGTGGGCAGGTTTACTTACTTCAGGCCTCTCTTGGCGGCTCGGTCAAGTGCCTCTAAATCGTGAGTTAGTGTTTTTAGCTTCTCTGGCTCCACCTGGACAGAAACACAAGAACACATCTGAGCACATTCAGGACTCAAAATTATAGTGAATTTGTTGTTCTGTCTACCAGAGTGTTTGGCAGTCATCGGCAGTAGAACCTCTTCTATTCAGAAAGGCTGTTCTGGCAGATAAAATGGTGATTTTGGAACCCATCTGCCACTATGGCCAGAGGACAGAAATGTTTGTTTCCTTCTGACTTTTTTTTCAGTGTTGCAACAGATTGGTTTCAGTCAAATACAACTTATTCTGTCAGTTTACACTGGAAGAAAACATTGCCGTCACCCAAGACTGTCCAAAACTTTTAATGTGGGAAGATTAAGTAAGGTTATTGAAAGCAGCTGTCAGTCTGAAAATGTAAACTTGGCTGGTAAAACGATGACAGGTGGACACAGACGGTCCCTCACCTTGGCCTGCTCCCGCAGCTGCATAGCAGCGCTGTGCACTTGTTCATCCCCAGCCAGCTTGGCAGGCCAGGGCGGGAAGCCCTTCAACTGGCCCCACACCAGCTCCCCCATATTGAAGGTCCTGGAGCGGTAATGAAGCAGCTCTGAGGAGGGCGAGTCCGGCTGCCGCAGGTCCTCCTCGCTGCTCAGGCTCTTAGTGTCCGACGGGCTGGGCGCCATGCCATTGAAGTGGCCGTTGTAGTGGCTGTAGTCTTTGGCTGTGGCCAGAGGTCCCTCTAGGCTTGTAGAGGAGCTGGGCGACTGGTCGTCCCCTGTCAGCTCCTGCCGAGGGGGACCCAGGACTTCTCCGTAACCCCGGGTGTTAAAGTGAGGGGTGGCGCCGTTGATGTGGGCGCAGCGCTCCACCGTCTGCTCCAGACGTTCCTTGTAGTTAACAGGAGTCCGGCTGCAGTTGTTGAAGCGATAGCCGTCGTCGAGGAAGGCCTTGTCGTGGGCCATGACCAGGCCGTGGTCGTTGGACCCCTCAGTGGGGCAGGGTGGAGCTGGGGCCAGGCTGGCGGGTCGCTCCATACAGGGACTACTCCTCACTTGTGTGGAGCACTCCAGGAACTCCTCACCACCCCAGGCGCTGTTGTTGCTGTGGCTGTCGAAGCCTCCTCCGTGCTGCGTCTCCCCGTCCCACTGCCCCCTGGGAGTCCCACGACCAGGAGAGCGGAAGTAGTCGTTGGCCTCGTGGATGTCTGGCGTGCTCTTCCCTGGGTCCATGTTCTTTTGACCCCGACCCAGCCTCACCTGCCTCGGTCTGACCTGCTGTGCTAACGCCTCCCCCTCTTGGAGCCCGTGCAGGACTGAGCTGACTGCTTTGGGGAGGTTGACGGGCTCCCCTATAGAGGCAGTGAAGGCACTCATGGCGCTGAGGGCGGGCACCGGACTCGCTTGTGTGGTCCCGCTCACTGTTGTCGTGATGGTGACGTGCATGCCCTTGCTGGCGGCGTCCACCACAGCTCTATAGATGGCGTCCACCGACTCTGGGCCTCCGCCAGGGCCCCTGTCAGAGCCCGTTGGAAGCCCCTCGCCCTGTGGCTGTTGTCCCTCCCCGAATTGTGGGTGCGACAACATCCCCTGCTGTGGACACAACAGCAAGGTCACAACATGACAAACAATATTCATATAAAACTTTATGAAATAATAAAACGTAGTTCGTGATCCCACCTGGTAGTTCTGGTAGAGGCAGGCCATGGAGCCAGCGTTAGCATTGTTGCTGTCTGTGTAGGGTTGGTTGTCAGAGAAGTGCTGCTGTCCCTGGTAGGCTGGATGGGAGGCCACGCCCTGCTGCATGCCCTGGTGGACCTGCTGCTGGTACATCGGACCCCCGCCGGCGTTGACGTGTGGCTGCAGGCCCATGCCACAACCGAGGGACGAGGGGTTTCCTGCAAAACCATCAGGACGCACGAGTCAAACAGATGTCAGCGCAGCAGCTCTGTACCACTAAATGATGGGAGCACAGTTTGAGCTGTTCTCGTCGGGCCACATACAAGGAATTTAAAGCTGTCAGCAGTGATTCTTTTTGCCTGGAAGGGCACAAGCTCTGATGTGTTAATGATCGGAATATGAGGTATTTCTGTTGCTGTGTTGATGCTGCAAATCTTCCCATTAGAGAAGCTAGAACAACAGAATGTATCACAGTTTTCTTCACTGTTTTTACTTGGAAAAAGTAAAGATAATTGATTGAATATGAAAATAACAGGGTTACAACCAATGATCACTTTCATTTTCTCAATTAATCAATTAAAAATTTGTTCTATAAAATGTCTTATTTTGTCCACAACCAAAAGATTCAGTTTTACTGTCGTAGAGGAAAGAAACCAGATAATTTTCTTAAAATGTACTCAAACAGATCCATCAACCATTAATTTAACAGTGAACACGTAATTGTTAAATTGTTGCAGCTGCCAGAAAACACTGGACAATTTGCACCATTTTTGACAGGATTTACAACCCGAGTGTGACTATTAAGCAATCAGCAATATTATGCAAACTTTCAGAGGAACAATTTTAACAACTGTGGTACTGACAGTTCTGTGGAGCACTTCAGTGGAGTTTAAACCTTTTCTAATTTATGACTGCAAAGTGGAGACAGAAAAAGTTGCACAATAACAATCTGTTGCTCTTCAAACTAACAGATGGACACGCTGCCAGATGCGCGCTGGAGACGGACTTGTTAGCAGAGCGACACAAGGACAGAACATGTACAACACACATCAAGGCCACAGATGTATCAATGACTGAAGAGAGCGCCCAGCAGCAATGTTACGCAGACAAAGCCGAAGCAAATACAAAATCTCCGAGGCCTGACGCTCGCTCTGTGTTTGTGTGTGTGTGTGTGGACGAGTGGCGACTGGAGCAGCTGGTGCGATGCTACGTAGCTGAAGGGCAGCTGTGTGTGCTCTCCATTTTTTTTCTCCTCTTTTCTTTCTCTCCCGCCTCTCTTTCCCTCTCTCTCTCCCTCTCCTCTCTAACACTGAGAGCCACGACTCGGCCAACCCCCTCCCCCCCCATATCCTTCGCTGCTGCTATGATATAGTGACGGCTGTTGCCGGGGGAGGTTGCCATGGGAACCGAGTGATGATTGGTGGTGCTGTCCACTGCCAGGAAGCTTGTTGGGGGGAGCCGGGTGGGTGGATGAGGGGTCGGGTGGTGTGATTTTAGCCTGCTGGGGGATGGTGGAGGGGGGGGGGCGGTCAGCTGGGTGGCAGGCGGTCTGGGGGGGGGCGGGTTTACAATGAACTTTGGGGTATTTGTGAGGGGGAGCACGCTAGCTGTCTAGAAACAGATGGTTAGAGGCTAATGCTAAAAAGCCACTTTCAAAGAGCTTTCAGTGCTCTTAAGATCCCTAACATGTCATCCAAATTAGCTTCAAGTATGAAGAGCCACTCAGAGGCAAAACATCTGCCATTTGGTGACAGAATATTCTTTTATCCCAGGAGACCATGCGTACTTATGTGCTTTTGCCACCAGGGCCCCAAAACACTGAAAGGACCTCTTTATTATTTCATTGCACTGGTTTCGTTTTCGTCCAGAGTCAATGCAGTGCACTGTTTTCATGAGGGGGTCCAATGGTTTTTGTTGTTATTGACTGTCGAGGTAAATGTTGGCGAAGCATCAAAGACAGGCGAGAACAGGAGACTTACAGCCAACAAATAGATTTAGAAAACCGAGCTAAGTGAGCAAACTTCATCACAAGAAGCAGATGGCTGGAGTTTAACTTTAAGGTGATTAAAGCATTTATCTGATTACGAGCACACAACACCCAAACAGGGCAAACATTGGGAATTTATCAGTGAAAAGGTCCATGGCTCAAAAGGATTAAAAAAATGATAGAAAACACACCAAATAATAGACACTAAAAAATGGCTAATTGACCATGGGCAATAACAACAAACATAAGCAACAGGAGGAGGCAACAGGTTGGAGTGTTAAACTCCATATGGTGTTTAGTCAGACGTGCCTGCATATTGGTTCAATTGTAATGAGATCTATAACTTCTGCTATAATCAAGCTTTCTTTCATTCACAATAAACTCCAAATGAAGGCCACAGCCTGGACAAGTAAGCAAATAACCCATAAGTCGCTATTTCTTTCTGTGTTTTTAGCTTTATATTAAATTACAAGTGGGACACTGGCAAATCTGGGCATATTTTAATGGATCGTATTGTGAAATGGCCCATCCTTTCTATCATCAACTAATTAACAACTTCCAGTTAGTCCTGCGCTATTCTGTTTTTATTCTGAGTACACATACAGATAATTCAGTTGGTCGAATAGATAGAGAAAATGTTGTATTAGCTCCTCCCTAACAAAAACACAACTACGTGCTATATATATATATATATATATATATATATATATATATATATATATATATATATATATATATATATATATATATATATATATATACGTTGATTAAAATTACCATTTCTGGAGACACACTGAAAATATTAAAATTGTAAATGTCAAAACAACATTTTGTAACAACTGTTTTCCTGCAATCCCTACTGGACTGGCACAAACCTCATAGGCTACCTCCTGACCTGCACAGGACCACCTGAATTTCAATGACTCGACGAAGGAGGAATACAGAAGAACTGGGCACCTGGTGATAAGAACAGGTGGCCTGCAGCAGACCTTGGTGATATCTCCCATTATAAACCATATGAAGACACAGACGCACAATGAATACATAAACTCATAGTCCATGCCTCACAGCAGGCGAGGGGGGAAAAAAACAAGATCTGTGCCTTTTCAGTGCTTTCAAAACACAAACACACACCGAAAAAAAAACAAAAAACATACAGTCACACACCAAGTCATTCAAATGCACACAAATAAACAGAAGCACACACACTGTAATGCGCAAGTAGTCATAGACATACACACACAGTCATTCAAACACTCACACAGGCCTAAACCCTCATCAAAGGCTTCACTCTGGTCTCTATTCAGGGTCTATCGTTACTATAGCGACCAGCTAGCTGGGAGAAGCTCTTTAGAGCACCCTATCTGGGCTGCTTCCCTTAAAGCGTGATCCAGATCCCATTTCCATCTTCTTACACCATTGACTGATGCTAGTATACAAATAAAACAAAGAGAAACACTGGCTGACTGACAATTAGCCAGGCTTCCAAAGATGAGGGGGCCTGCTCATTAGCTCGGAGATACTGGAGGAGCCCGACTGTCTCGGCTCGGGGCCTATCACCTAAATCCTTTGGTTTTAGTTCACTCACAGCCATAGAAACCACATCTTCACCCAGCCATTAGCTTATCATGGGAAAGGGGAGGGGGATACACACTCGTTAACTGAACAGGATATCAACACCATCACCCAGCCAGAGGGAGGTCGCTTTGGACTGGAGTTTGTGTGCTGTCAGTCGCTGTGAAATGTCACCAAATAATTATTATCTTCTAGGATTTAATAACTGGAACTACTGGGGTTATTAAAGTAGCTGAGGAGTATTTAAATCTACGGGCTGGGTGGATGAAACACAGTTCAGGATTATTATTATCATTATTATCATCACTAATGATCTGAGTAGCTTTAAGATAATATGTTGTAAAATAGTAAAGTTTCTAGTCACCATGATGAATGTAAGCACTGTCATGTTCGCAGGAACTCGTATTGGGTGCCAAGACTGACTTAATTTACTTATTGGATAATGGACTGATGTCCCCAATCCAGATATATATCCAGAATCAATAGTCTGAGTGATTAATTGCCAATTTGCCAACAATTTAATGCTGTACACTAGAGCCTGACTAATACTGGATTTTGGAGGCGGATGCCAATAGATATTACAGATTCATACTTACATGAACAGAATATGTGCTCAAACAGACATTTGTTTTGCTGTGTTCCCTGATATGAGGTGATTGAACACTGGAAGCAGTAATGGAGGCAGTTTCAACTGGATATTAATAATTGTAATATTTACAAAATATCTTTTTCTGCATTGTGTTTTTTTTTTAAATTGTTTTCATATTGGCACATATAGGACAACATATACACCATCGCTGATCTCTGATAGGTGAATATTAGCTGATAATATCAGTCAGGCTCTACTGCACATCTGAGATTTTTAATTAATTTGTTAAAATTTTGTCACAACTTTGAGGCGTTCTTCATAACCTACAATTCAAGTAAATTGCTCTGGAATCAATACACATTTTTTGCCCTTTTACTACAGCCTAAGCACCTGACTGAGTAACAGCATTTTTCAGTTTCTACATATCATGAAGTTAACGAGCAGAGTTGATGTACTTAGTGCTGATGTCTCACCTGGATCAGAGATGGTCTGTGAACAGTTTCCATCCCCACCTCCATGTGACATCACCACCATGTTAGTCCGCCCCATACCATGAAGGAGGCTCTGCTGTGAGGGGTGAGGGCCGGGGTGGGACAGCGGTGGGGGGTTATTGTTGGGGCGTCCCAGTGGCATGCCATCAGGACCCGCTGGTCCACCTCCTGGCCCCATAGGCCCACAGTTACTCATGGAGGAGGCCTGCATCTGGGCCATCATGTCAGGGAACTGGCCTGGACGAGGGCCCAGATGGCCCCCAGAGGTGTCCATGTTCTGGCAGTGCTGCATGGCATCTCCTGGTACCCGCAGCCTCTGCTGAGCAAGAAGGTTCTGCTGAGGGCCACCAGGGACCATACCTGTGCTGTCGTTGTAGTGCAGCTGTGGGGCTCCTTGAGGACCAGGCCCTGAACCGGGACTGAGACCTGGACGATGGCTGTTCCCAGCCATGTTGTGGGAGCTTTGGCAGCTCATGGACTGGAGGAGCTGGGCCATGGAGGTGTTTGGAGGAAGGTTTCCGAGTCGACCCACTTTCCGCAGCTGCTCAGTTGCACTGGGCCCCTGCATATGGGGTCCTCCCATGCCTCGTTTGTTAAGCATGTTGTAGACCATGTTGTTACTGGTGTCGTGGTTTACAGCAGCGCTGCCTGATGACTGCCTCCGTTTACGCATGGGGTCCCTCTGCTGGGCCATGAGCTTGTCTCTCAGAGCCGCTCGACCGCTTTGGCCCTCAGGAGTGTTGAGCAGCATGGTGGAGTTTGGTGGGAGCATTGGATTTAAAGTGCTGTGTCCTTCCATGCCCCGAGGGCCGCTCATAGATCCAGGGTGCCCGCCACCTCCTCCATTACCTCCTCCACCTGCCCCCATGCCTGCCATCCCAACACCACCACCAGCAATGCCAGCAGTGCTGTTGCCAGCAGCGACAAGTTTGTTTTGATTTGCTAGCTGTGCTTTGGCTGCGGCCGACAAGAGACTGCTGGCGGGGAAGGAAGCGGCATTCTGTTGGTTGAGGATCTGATTGAGGGGCATCCCCAGGAGCCCTGGATGGCCCTTCTGGGAAGCGCTAGGGGTTGCCAGAGAAGAGGATGACGAGGAGGAAGAAGTGGGTGAGTATATGGGGTTGCTGTGCTGCTGGGTGCCAATCGAGTTTCCCATCCCTGGCAACAGCTGGGAGTCTTTGTACTGGTGGTGTGGGTCAGTTTTGTTGGTGGAGGGGCTGGAGGGCATGGCTGGTTTGGGAGATCCCATAGCCGACCTGGGGGAGCGAGGAGGGACCTTCATGGTGCCACATGGGGCCTGGTGCCCCGAGGGCATTGCAAAGTTCCCGTGATCAGAGGAGGTGGAGGATGAGCGTGAGCGATGAGGGGAGGCCTCCATTCTCCCAATTGCAGGCCCGGTCATGTGGACAGGGGAGGTGACAGGGGAGGGGGACATAGATGAAGCTGGACCACCCTGTTGAGTCCTTTGAATATGGCCGCCATGACCCACAGGCCCAGGCTTCACTGTGGGCAAAGGTAAGTTGCTTGGCAAAGGAACAATGGCGGGAGGGGGTACGTTTACATTCATCATTGGTACCTGAGAGTGGATGTTAGGCTGGAAGTTGGAGGGGTTTGGGGTGTTGTTGGGAGCTAGCTTGTTGGGGATGGGGTCCAGGATGCCTAAGGGGTCTTTTTCAGAGGTCAACTGCCTTTTCTGAAGGGCACAGGATGGTGGTATGGATGGAGGTGGTACGGGATGCACAGGGGGTTGTGTTTTATGGTGAAATGCTGCACGGGGCATATCCATACCAGGGGGGAAGTTGCCCCGTGGCATGTTCATGTTCATGACAGGGCTTTTGGCAGTGGCCGTTGGGGAGAGGGGCGTGCTAGTCCTCCCTGTCATGGCGCAGGATGGCTGGCCCACAGGGGAGCCATGAAGCATTACACTGGGTGGGGAAAGAGGTGTCCTAGTGTTCCCATGGATGGAGGCTGAGCCAGGACTGCCAGCTCCTGGAAACCCACAAGGATTGGTCCTTGGAAAGCCCTCGGGGCTGCCTAGAGTGTCTGCACTGGGAGACTGTGAGCCATCTCCATACAGCTTAGCACTGGAGGGAGGTGGGCTAAGCATGCCTCCATACCCAACCCGGTAAGGGGATTTGGGGCCTGGCTCCCCACTGCCCAGCCTCTGTGGCCTGGGGTATCCAGAGTAGAGCTCTGGCTGCTGGGCTCCACCCATCTCCTGGGGTGGATACAGCCTCTGCTGTGGCCCAGCTGCCATCATCATCTTGAACGGATTCTTGCAGTCTGGGCCAACAGCATTGGGCAGGCCATCGTGGGGTTTAGTCCTTATTGCTCGTTGATTTGTGGAATGCGCAGTGACCACAGATGATGTACCTTGAGGCAAAACAGAGAAAAATTAAGCTAAATCGATGGTAAAACCTTGGACACAATTTCAGACAGGAAAGGTAAGTCTTTGCCATCCTAGCCAGAGTGGCAGACGAACCTTTAAAATGACTACATAGTTAAGATCAGGTCTTTGCCAAAGTGTGTCTGAGGGATGCCATCAAACTAAACATTTTTGATTTTTGAAAGATAAAACTGGGTTTACATGTTCGCATACCTCCCCCTGGACTGGTTAGTGTCAGAGGTGGGTGCGTCTCCATGCTCTTGTGCAGCGTGGCCACAGCCAGAAGCTTCCTCTTGTGAATGCAGAGCTTGGTAACATCTTCATCTGCTTTCACGTCCTCCGCAGTCCTCTGCTTGACGGCTGCCCCTGGGTCGAAGTTGAACACCTGAAGGGAAAGAAAGATCATGTTTTAGTTTTGGTCAAAGAGGTGACGCTCCCACAAGAATGAAATGTTGCATGTGTGATTAAATTAAATGAGAGGAAGGTCCCTTTATTTAGATTTATATCATGACTCCAATTATGGGTCCAATTAAGTTTTTAAATCCATGACTACATGTCAATACTTCTTCATTCACAACTTTACAATGTTCAAAACTTAAAATATAAACAACAACGCATGTTTAGATAATCCATTTAGATGGTCAGAATACACACAGAGAGAGAGGACCTTTAAGACTTTTCTAACACCATTTTTGAGTGAGTACAATCTAAGGGGAAAGTGAAAAACAGAAGGAGAATGTTTTGGGCAAAAACATAAATAATAAAGCAGAGTAGTCAACATTTTCATCTTGATAATGGTCTGATCCGACCGACATGGTATGTTGGGGACAAATTTAGCTTCAAGAAGGATAATCGGTTGGATTACCCAGTGTAATGTGATACAGCAGACATCTCATAACACCCCAACATATGTAGCTCGTCGGAAGTGGTGAGCTTGAATTCATTTCATACATGCTGAGCATATGGGACGGGAAGTGAGTTATTCTGGTTTGAGAGCTTCCTCTGGACCTTTTTATACCTTTCCCCACTGTGAAAACTGGCCACAATTGGAATTCATTGACATTAATTCAAGCTGACCACAGCCACCGTGCTCCGTGAAGGACGAAACTACAAACTTTTTACAGCCACCTTTCAAGCTGAAAGGGGTGACTTTTCAATACACAAAAGACCATCTCAACAAAAACAAAAGGCATCATGTTAACAACAGGCTGTCAGAAGTTGTTTTCACCTTGGTTTGACTAGTGTGACACAATTTCCTTTTCAAAGACACGTTTACTTCCTCCTCATTCCTCTTTCAATCCCTTCCCCTCTGTCCGAGCTGTGGTAACGAATGTCAAGAGAGTAATGTGTCCTATCTTGAGGCCAGGACATGTCAAGCTCTGAATTAAAATATCATGTAGTCTGAAGAGGCATTTAGCCAACACTCATTCTCAGTGCAAGTGCAAATTTGCAATAAATGGAGAAGTTCCAGATCAACAACCACAACATCTGCTCCAGACGCCTGTCAGTTTTTACAAGCCATTACCAGAAGGAGCAAACAGTTAAATGGCATTTAATTCCAGTGGAAGAAATTAAATGTTAAAATTAACAAACCTTGAAATTGTATGAGACTTAGGGAATGTCAAATTAAATGTTTTCCCATTTGTGGTCACATACACTTCAAAACACCTTCAATTTCAATCATATGGTCTTCAATCCAGTGAATATATTGAATTTAGCATGTTGAACTAATGTTTTAGGAAAACAAACTTTGTGACAAACTGAATTTCTATCTATTTTTGTTTACTATTAAATCCAAGAGGGGTGATACTTTTTACTGAACTCTGAAATCTCTGTTTTTATTGTTGTAAAACTGAATATGAGAATGTAAATTATTCATGTTTTTTTTTTTGCTGCTGCTATTACGATTTGATTGTCATGTCCTTCATGCTGCTATTTTGACTCCATCTTGGCTAGGTCTCACTTGCAAGAGATTTTAATCTCAGTGTGGCTTCCTAACAACAAACAAAAGGTTATGTTTAAATGCAGATGCAATAGAATGACAATGAAGATGTACTAAACAATCCATTAATCTTGAAGTTAAACCTGCGTTTCCAAACAGCAGCAACAGGATCAGACATAAGATCCCTCAAACTGAACCAAAATCCTGTTTGATGCCATCTCCTACTGCACGCTTAAAACGTTCACTTCCTTTTCACCTCACCACCTCTTCAATTTTTACCTTATAGTAAACAGCTAATACATAAATGATGATGAAATGATTGAGAGTTTTTAATCTGTCTGTTTGGACAACAGATTTTTTATTTCTTTAGTAGATTGGGACTCCCATCTTCTAGAGGCAGCTGTAAGGTCTTTTCCCCTGCTGCTGTGTCTTAAATGAATCAAGACAAAAAAAATCACCTTGTGGAGGATGAGTGGGCACTCCAGGCCGCATTTGCAGGTTCCATCCGTCAGCAGGTAGGTCTTCACCTGCTCCAAGCTGGACAGCAACGAGCCACTGGGACTGCACACAGAAAACAACCACGTTAAGATGGAAGGCTGCACAAAAACCCCTTCTGTGATATTTTACGTTGCAGCGCTCATTTGCATTGTCTCAAATGGGTTTATGCACATCATTCTATATTTTAGGACTGAAGCGTTCACATTCAACTTAACATTTTTATGCAGAAATATCACAAAGGTGCAGCTCTACCACCGCAAATTTATTCCTGACTCAGAAGAAGAAAAGGAACCATTGCACAGTGAAATGCTCCGCTGACAGACACACAAATGATTTTTTTAGGTGGGTTAGCAGCTCCTTCAGGCAGGTTTCGCTGCAGGTTTGCAACCATGAAATCAAACAGAAAAATCCTCCCACTCCATAGTGATACACCAAAGTGGGATTCTTCCATCTATGTGAATTAAAAACAAAGATTTAAAAAGGGCCCATGTAGGAGGTGGAGCCTGAATCACACCGTCTCGTCCAGTTTAGCAATATTTAATGATTTCAATATGCAGACAGTTGCTTTTAAATGTGTCAGCTTGGACATTAGGCCAAAAATAAAACCAATTAAGTTCAATTTCAGCTACAGTACTTATCAGATTTCATTTCATTGGACATAAAACCCAGAGAAAATACCATACACTATCTGGGTGTTTACCAGCTAATGAACAAATATTTGGGGATTCCTTTTTTTCTTAACCCAATTCATGTCTAGTAAAATCAGGAATACTAAAAGACAAACGTCTGTGGCAGGTCACAGCTACGGAAATGCCGTTTGAACCCATGATGCCACGTGTCCACAGGGAAGTTTTTGGACACAAGGGCTCACGATACTCCCCTTTGGTTTTGGACGCTTGACCAGCACAGGCTACTGTGCAAACATTTCATGCCTGAACCTGATTAGATGAATGCCACTTGTGGGCTTTCCACTGTGGGACTTGAAAGCAGACCAAGATTGTGGCTCGTGCTTACATAGACAATAATTGGAAAGCGTGGACATGACGCATCCTGTGGACACATAACATGAGACAGGAGAGGGGAGTTCATGCCGAAAAACTTGTGGAAAGTCTGAAAATTATCAAGTGAAACATTTCAAACTACACCGGAGCTTAGGGCGATTAAAAAGGACAAGGGAGTCGCACTTTAAGAAATCTTTCTCACATTTTATATACTGAAACAAAACAACCAAAACAATTTTAATTTTAACCATAATCAAGCAGCACTAGTTGAAGCTGCCGTGGAAATATCTACTGTGAGGATCTACAGTCGCACATCCCTGAAGCAAATGCACACTTCCAATGCTGGAGAACGTGTGCGGTGACAGTATCAGGCCACGGTCACAGAAGTAGACAGGATTCTTTCCAACACCCAAAATAAACCTGACACCAGCCAACTGCTTTAGTTCATTGTGGCTGGTAAACACACGTGCTGGCGTTCATATTCTGGGGAGGACACCAACTTCCAGTCCTCGTGGCACGACGAGTGCTGAAGGATCCAACTCATTACACAAAGTCCCTGTTGCACCAGCTGAGTGTATTCTGTAAACAAATGACTTCACGAATGACGAATGACTTGAAGAGTCGGTTACTGGAAGGAGGCGATGAGAAATCTGGTGATCACATTCAAAAATCGACCAGACTTTGGTTTCACTTTCCCGTCCCAGCAAACATGCGGGCTACAGTTTACCTGTCAAGGGAACCCTTATTACCAGCGGCCTCCCAAATAATTCCAAATGAATTGTAGTTGATGCAATAACACCCAGAATTCCTCCCCTTGAAATCAAATCAACCAAACTGTGGCTCTTAGGTTGAGGTCTAAACAGAAACATGGATTTGGAGAATTGTTATGCACCTCTCAAAGAATCGCTTCATGCCTCTAATTCAAACTTTTGCAGGTTGAACATCCTGGTAATTCTGACAGTCACAGTCGTCTGACAGCAGGTACACACGTTTGATGGACTATTTGATTATCTTACCTTACGTATACGACCACACCGCTGTGCTCCGCCCTGCGCTGCCAGCCAATGGGAACCTGGACAGGGACGGCCTGCCGCTCATCTCCCGCCTCACACTCCTTTCCGCCATTCATTGCTCCGCTGGTTTTACGCTCGACACCTCAGAGGTATATATATCAGACATCAACCAGCGTCTTCGCAATGCACGTCATGTTCGTCTTCCAAAGCCGTGATGGTGGTGGAGGAGGAGGAGGAAGAGGGAGGGTTGTGGAGAAGGGTGGAGCTGCTTGAACGTGGGAATCTGCTCTCAGGTGGAGCTGATGGGGTGGGTGGGTGGCTGGGTAGGGTGAGGCGAGCTCACGGCAGACCCTACCCTTTGAGCTGCTTCATGACGACGGTGCTGAATGGTGCATGGACTTCCATTACTGCATCTTGTCATTCAGAGCCATCTGACTCGGGAAGATGCCAACCGAAGAAGTCGAGTCAGGAGTCGGCGCGCGCTGTGCTTTCACAGGAAAGTCTTTTATTATTAATACGTGACCATTTGTCTTCTGCTGCCCAGGATACAGTCCCTCAGTCGGACGAGTTGAGTGAGTTCAACATATTGGATCCCAAACGCAGTTGGGTAGTGGTATTCCCATGGTTCCTGTGAGGCGAGAACAGAGCGGGAGTTAATTTTATTTGCATAAATTAAATCTTGTCTGGGCGTTTACAATAACAAAGTCTTAACACATTCTTAGTACAAGTTTCTATTCTAGATCCAGTGTTGGTTTGTCCTTCTTGGGCTACTGCAGTGACATGTTGTACTCCTTGGAAGACAACCTGCTTCCTCTGTAGATATAAAAGGCTAATTCAAAGCTAACAAAAACATAATGCTTCTCATATTCAGGTGACCATACACTAAGGAAAACATAATGTCAAATAGCAAAGCAAAAATGTCAAATATTGTCCCGTTCAAGCATCTTAAATGAGAAGATTTCCTGTTTTTTTCCGTCCTTTGTCTTTGGTCAGCAATTTAAAGACGTCACTTTGTGCTCTGGGTAATCTGATCCGATTATAACATTTGACTTATTCTTTATAGATTCAAAGATTAATTGGTAAGTGTTAAAAATAATCATTAGTGGCAGTCCTGATCTAGAGTGCAACGTTTTTACAATACACTAAAACATGAGGACCGGACCGGGCTTTACGTGGCAGACACTGACCAATTTAAAACAGCTGAAATAAAGGATGTCACTGCGATAGACACTAAGGACGCTTCTCATCTCACACTTCTGCTATTGCAGCTTTAAAATCAAACAGCTATAACCAATTTAAGAATCACGTATCATAAAAAAAAAACATTTAATTTTGACACTGCTATATTGCCAGTCTTCCCCTCCTGTCTCTCAGAGTGAATTCAAACACGAGTGATAGAGCTCCATGCAAAGCCTCCCTCTCAGCCGCCGGTGCTGCTGACTCATAACTGCCCTGTGAGCTGCTGAGACCAAACCCAGTGACACCAGCACAGAGGAAGGGGAGGTACAGAGGGTAGTGCAACCCGTGGCACAGTAAAAACAAGGCGGCACATAAATGTATGCTGTTTATCTGGAAATGCGCAGTGGCAACAGTCGCACCTCATCATCTCAGGAGAGGTGCGTCGCGTACTATCAGACAAATCGCCACATCGTTAAAATCTCATTTCCCTGAACTCCATGTTTGGAAAATGCAGAGGTAACAGAGAAAACATAATTACGATTGTTGTCTTCACGTGTAAGGAAAAAAAAAAAAATTATTTTTCCAACAAGAGCTTAGTGCAGAGGAGCTGCTGGAGGAGTGTTTAACCTCCATTATTAAAGGTTTCAATCTCGTATTTTTGTCTTTTTTTCTTTGCTCAAATCAGAAAGAGAGAGAAATTCTGATTCAAAATGACATAGGTGCCTGGGCTGAATGTTTTATCTTAACCTTCTGGCAAAGCAACACCCCCTAAATCAGCCGCCTCACTAACGTGAAAGCACAAATTCAGATCTCAACTCTCTCCCCACCATTTGCTCTCAAGAGCTGCCGTATCCAAATTACATACGGTACCTGCTAATGTGTAACCTTTCCCTGCAGGCGGATCATTTTGAAGATTACGTTTTTGGCCTTTTCGCTTTTATTGTTCGTCGCAAAAACAAGGACGAGACAGACAAGTCGAGGAGAGAGGACGGAGAGGAGCGGAGAGGTGGTCCAGCCCAGGACATCGTGAAATCAAAACGTACCCGAAATGCAGCATGAACTCAGTTATTACTGCGCTGGGAACATCTTAAAGACGGATTTTATCTTCAGATGCAGATGGTCCAGTTAAAACTGCATTTTTGCCTGTGCATTAATGGATTACGACAGCTTTGGAACCAACACACATAGCTTCTTAAGCTAGGCAATGGTTGAAGTATGACTCAAACGTGTCAGGACAACGGCGGGTACCTCATGGGGGGGAACGCGAACTGTGATTCGTCTGTGCCTATATTTTCTCGCCTAAGTTGGTTATGCCAGTGGAGATATCTGATCATAAAAACAACATTTAAGAAGTTGAAGACAGACTCAGTAGTATTCATCTCTGCAGGAACACACACACATCTAGAAAAGCCATCTCAACTGCAACCCTCACATGAACAAGGCTCTTTAAAAACACAGTATCTGTGCTGGAGAACTGAGAGGAGAGGAGGTGAAATACGCAGATTAAACTCCAGTTATAAATGCACAAACTGAGCCATTACTCTGTACTGTAAGTGAAAGAATCATTTTACAATGCTTGATCAAGGCGGGAATGTTTGTGGCGTGATTCGCTGATAGATTCCTGCCTCATCGGGGATGCGAGTTATCACCGCTGTGGAAAGTGACTATACTTGAACTCAACTCACGTGAAGTGCCTGAAGCTTTTAAAGAAATGCCGAGGAGAAATATTATATTTCAAGGCTTCACAATAAAGTGGAATACTGCTGTTAAGTATGTGTGATATGCAGAACTGTGCATGGTGATCGCCTGGTCGAGAGCAGGTTGAAAACAAGAGCATTTATAATATTTAACGGCAAATCCGACTTTACACAGCTTTCACAAAAAGCAACCGCGGATCACGTATGAGCATAAAGAAGACGTGAAACGTTCTCTGATGATATCTGTGACTCCACAGGTGATGCTTACACTTGTCACTTCAGTGATTTCAGTGATCAGTGATTGATCAAGCTGCAACAAGAGGGAAGAAAAAAGACTTGCCTCAGATTTGGGCTAGGAGATAAACATGGGAATCAGAATTCAATCCTATAATTAAATGTTCCCCGATGTCCTCAGTTCGTGCTGTTGTTGTCATTACTGGTGTGCCATCACAAATGATTTTGGAGAGCAATGCCCTTAATAAATGACAAGGAGAGGAACGTAGAGTCACTGCAGAGTCACTGACGTCGGCGATTTGACTGAAAAATGGTGCGTCGTACATTTTGTGCCACCTTGGAACATGAATCTGACCTAACTGAAAAGGTGAAAGTCTAAAACTAAAAAGAAATATTAATTATTTCCCATTTTCCTACCAAACATAGCTCTGAAAACATTTTTTGGGGGGGTTTAAAGAACAAGTTTTGGCACAGACCGCCTGGCATGTGATGGGAATTCAACACAGCTTGGACTCGATCCAAGCTGCAAACTTCATTGCAAGCGAGACGTAAATACAGGAGACTTCCTGCATCAATGCAGTCCGAATATGTTTTATATAAGAAATCACATCTAAATGACAAGTGGAACCACAGCCAAAGGTTGAGTAACTGAATTTGCGATCCATTAAGGATAGCAGCTTATGCAAATGACAATGTTCTTATCTCAGTGCCAGATTTTGTTTTTTTTTTAAAGAATATGATCAGACAACGCAGCTTCTGTGCATTTCATTACATGGTCAAGAGGCAGCGGTCCGTGCTTGTGATATTTCTGTTATCCTACAGCGAAATAAATGCATCCTAACATCTTTCTGTGATCACAGGAGATTTCTCTGTCTGGGATTTTCCTGTCACGAAGGTCCGTCCAACCCACAGTCGCTTCTAATTGTCCTGACTCATCCTGACCAGAGCCAGTAAACAAACTTTTTATCTACTAGCTGGTGCAGCAGCTGGTAACCTTTACCCGCCGACTCATGACTCAGATCGGATCAAAACCTTGACGTTTTTTTCCAGCGTTTAATTTAAGGCTGCACAAAATATATCTATCATGCAAAGATCATAGTTTAGATCTTAGTAAGCATTTAACAAATTTGCCATTTAGTAGTTTTTCTGCCAGTCAGGGGTTGTAACCATGTTGAAAATGCCTGTATTTATTTCATATATTACAATATATAATGCACAAAACCAAAACAATGCAATGTCTGTTTTTTATTGTGCAGCCCTAATTTCCAACTTAAAGTACAACTACAAATAAAAGAAGTCTTAAATCATCACTAAAAGCCAAATTAACAAAGTTAATCAGAAGAGATGAGACGAGAGGATGGTAGCATTTGAAAAACCAGCATTATAATAAAGTACTTTATTGCTGCAGAGATGTACAAGCCTACAAATCTTTTGTAATTGACCAGTTATCAATATCATCGACCCATACTGGCTCATCACAGATATATATCGGTATTGGCATGTATGTGTTGTCTGATATGTGCCCATTTAAATGTAAAATATTAGGGATATAACACAGAAAGGAAGCTTGAAATAATTTATAAATATTTAATTCCCAGTTAAAGTGTTAAAAAGGATTGTTTAACTACCTAATATCGGTATCAAAAGCAAAAGCATCAGCTGGGTTCGAGTACGGACTGAAAATCATTCAAACTGATCATAACTCATATCGCAATAATAAAATCTGTCAAAATCATCATAATATGATTCTTTAATCATATCAATCAGCCCTCGATTCATCTGACTGTTGCACCACAAGCCAGGAATTATCTAAGGTGCATTCAAGGGCTCATTTATGATCAGATTCTGAGCTTGCATTCAATATTCGTCTGAAAAAAAAAACCCACATTTTGCTCAGCCACACAGGTTACTTACAGGATTATTGTGCTATTATGTTTCGAGCAGCAACGATTAATAGATTAGTTATCAGCAATGAAGTTAATCTCTAACTATTTGGATAATTGAGTAATTATTTTGTATAATTTTAAGAAAAACAGAGTTAGGGCTTGATTACAGCTTCTTAAACATGAATATTAGGGTGATTTTTAGTGTTAAAAATCAACGATGGATTGATGAATATATTCTTAATTATCAGAGGGAGCTTTGTGCCCTAAAAACTTTGGGAAAATCTGAAATATACCTCCAATGACACATCTTTCAACTCGAACTGAAACGAATAACTGATTGTTTGATGAGCTGTCAACTGTTTATTGGTTTGTGTTCTTGTTTTTAAAGGAACATAAATAAAAATTTGCAGCTTCTTAAATGTGAAAATGTTCCGGTTTCTTTCCTCCTCTGTGACAGTTAACTGAATATATTTGGGTTGTGGATAAAACAGGACATTTGAGGACATTTTTCAACATTTCACAGAACCAGCAACTAACAGATTAGTCAAGAAAACAATCAACAATGAAAATAATCGCTTGTTGCAGCTTTAATTATGTGTATACGTGCAAAAACATAAGGCTGACTACAGGTCTAGGTCACGTTTACAGTCACAAATGCCACTTCAGAGCATTTTTATCTGCGTTTACAAATCAGATCTCTAAAAATGCATTTAAAGCCAAGTGAACAGGGTCTGTCATATGTTGTCACATGCACAAAACATATACTGTTTATGGAGTATTATCCTGGGTATGATTTAATTATGGGTTATTATATTTAAAAAGGAAAAGAGATAAAAAAAAAAAAAATCAGCTTGTTAAATGTGAATATTTTCCGGTTTCTTTCCTCCTGTGTGACAGTTAACTGAATATCTTTGGCTTGAGGATGAAATGAGACATTTAAGGACATTATCTTGGACATTTTTCAATATTTTAGAGACCCCACAACTTATAGATGAAAGTAATCATTAGTTTAAGCCCTAATCATGTATATGCATGCAAAATATGAGGCTGAAAACAGAGTCCATGTTCACAAATGCCACTTCAGAGCATTTGGTGCATTTATATCTGCATTTACTGATCAGATCTCTAAAAATGCATTAGGTGCCAAGTGAACAAGGTCTGTCATATGTTGTCACATGCACAAAACAAGACAGCAGACTGAATATCTTAAGGTTTGTGCGCAAAACAACACATTTAAGGACGTCGTGTTAAGCTTTGGGAAACACAAATCGACATTTCTGAACATTTTCTGACATTTTATAGACCAAACAATCAACCGACAGCGAAAATAACTGTTCGATTCGACCCTGATTTTGTTCAAGCGTGCTCGATATGAGGCTGACTGCACAGTCGAGGGCAAGTCTATGGTCACAAAAGCCACCTCAAGAGAATTTGGTGCATTTATATCTGCATTTAGTGATCACATCTCTAAAAAAAAAAAAAAAAGCATTTAAAGCCAAGTGAGCAGGGTCTGACATATGTTGTCACATGCATGATACATGCAATGTTTATGGAGTATTATCCTGGGGAGTGATTTATATTGTAAAAAAAGGGGGTGCAGGACACACATTGTGCAACAGCAGTATGACAAGTAAACCACAAGATATCCACGACTGGCTTGATCAAGTCCATTAAATCTCAGCCTGGCATTTTAAATCTGGCTGTAAACCCCATGGCTAAGGCTAGCTTTTGGGGGTAAATTAGACATATTGTCCTGCTGCAGCCTTCAAAGTTGACAGCTACACAAGTTGGCTACGTCGCTAGCTCCATGACAAGACTTTTTTAAAACCCTAAATATCTGGAGGAACATGACAACCGCTTGTGTACACTGCCCATGCAACCAAACGTTAAATAATAGCCAATTAGCTTTAGCCTGGTCTCAACTGTGCCAAGTGTTGCTTTATTAACGTTTTGGCGACAACCGTGAGACGTTAGAGGTTGTTGGGCTTTTCTCACGGTGAGCCTGGCCGCTCAAACTCCATCGTCTGCGGGCCTCCGCGTTCAGAAGTGACCGTGTCAACAAGCGGAATCAGTCCTGTCTGACTGGGCTTTTTGATGCATTGGACACAGCATCTGAACTAGCTGTGGGGGTTAGCATGCCAAGCGTCAGCTGTCTAGCTACCGTTAGTTAGCTAGCCAGCTAGCTTGTTGTAACGAAAATGAATTAGCGCTCGAGCTCGGCTACGCTAATAACGGTTTAGCATTTAATTAGCGAGCCGCAACCCGGTTCGCGGACGACGAGGAGCCGCGGCACACGTTCCGACTTCAAATCTGTCGAGGTAAAAAGCAGCTAGGCCCGCCGTTGGGTTTCGAGCCAAAGGGGGCCAGGCAAGGCCAGGGCCAGGCCGAGTTAGCACGGGTTAGCCTAGCATGCTAGCTAGCAGCCCGTTGCGTTCGCAGGGAGAGAGAGCGAAGAAGAAGAAGAAGAAGAAGAGAGAGAGAGAGCGAGAGAGGGGGACGCTTTTCAGGCACTAACGCTTCTGTCTGCGTCAAATCAACCCGTAAACAGTCGCTTCTTACCCGGGCATCCCCGCGAATGCATACCGGTGCCGAAACCGTGTCACGGGCGAGCAACAGAGCGTTTCTGACCTCTGGAAAAATAAGAATAAGAAGCCTACCCATTAGTTCTCTGCCTCTGCTGGTTCTCCTACACTGGGATATTGGAAATGATGGAGAGCCGCACTGCGCATGCGCGGCAGGGGAGCAAAAGCCAGCAGATGGGAGAGGTGATGCACGTTACCTCCAGGAGCACACACATACACACACACACCGTGTACTTTGACAGCTGATGATCAAAAATAAAAATTACATGTACATTTACTCATGTACTTCACTTTAATATATAATTTTTCATTTACTCCACTACTTTTATTGCTCTTATGTGACACATTTGGTTATTTTGACGATGTAGTCAACAAATAAATAAAGATGTGATGTTATAGATGATGAATTAAGGGGAAAATTCACAAACTACTCAGCAGATAAACTACATAAAGCTGTTTACCAACCTCAGCATTAACGTTATGAACACAGGAAGGCATCAATAATTATTAAGGATGTTAATGATTCATCGATAAATCCCCCCTGAAGATTTAAGCAATTAAAAATGTATTAATCGGTAATCAGAGGCAGGCATGGATACATCACAGAGTATCTTACATTGACAGATTGTTGCCTGTCAAATATATCCAATAAAACACAAAATACTGGTGTGAGAACATTTATTTAATTGAAATTAACCAATATATTCAACTAAACGACCCTTCTGCCCTCCAAAGGAATCAAAAGAGGGTAAAGGTGTAACATTATATGTTCATACATGTTGAATATATTGTATCTGGACGAAGGATAAAACATTTGAAATAAGAATTTCTTTGGAAAATGTTCTGCAGAAACATGCAAAACCACAAATAGTACAAATAATCTCTCTGTTTTAAATATAATCCAGAGTGGTGAGCAGTATTTTCAGCTCATTACTAAACATTCATTGTCATCACCTCCTGGTAAATGTAATAAAACTCATCAATAATCACCCAATTAACACTAAAAGAGTTATGTTGCTAATAGCTCGGAGACATTGTGTCGTTTTAATCAGGCGTGTTGTGTTGATGAGATTATTACACTGTTAGACTGCAAATTGTTGTAATGTTATTAATTAATTAGACTAATTGGAAGGTTTCACATCGAAACTCACGACTTTTTAGTCTTTATAAACCATTATGGATCAGAGCTTAAATACTCAGGTTTATGAACAAGATAAGGATGAAAAACAGGATAATTATTTTATATTTTTTGTTTAAAAAGAAAAAGAAATACTATTTAATAGCCAATAATTGCAAGGAACTGTCATATTGTGGTAATTTCCCAGCTGAGATGTTGATCAATTGTATGAAATTTATATTAATATGAAGCAGAAGTAAAGACAGATCATGTCCCCAGATAAATAAAGGTCATAAAAGCTCCAAACAACCCCCGAGGAGTTCAGTCGTCTGAAGGGAAATGAAGACGCAGCTCACGGTGCAAAATGCTGGACTTCTGTCTGAAGGTCAAACCTGAGGAGACGTTAAATTAATTCAGTGTTCGGCGGCTGTAAACGGGCTGCTTCATGTATTTCTAAGGGCAAACAGGGAGCTGAATGTGGGAGCGAAGAGTTGTATTTTAGAGTAATGTGACAGGCTGAATGTGAATCGAGACCGGAGAGACGATCTGTGAGATATCTGATGGTTTATTGGTGCTTTTTTATTTTCATCATGGAACCAAAAGAAGCATATAAAGTGTCTCCAGAGCTTCAGTGTGAATCAGTAGAAGATGCTGCTCTGCAGGCAACACAGGAGACATTCAGAGAAGGATCATTTCATGAGTTGTTGACGTGATTTTTCACTTGTTTAAGAGTAAAAACAAACATTTACCTTTTATATCTTTGCACTCTTATAATTCATTGTATGTTAATCTAGCATATTGCATTTGTACTCTGATTTTCATTGTATTTAGCATGAACGCTGCTTAATAAATGAAATAAAGTTAATAATTCAGGCATTTGAGAGTTTGTTTTTGTTTGTCAGGGGATGAGAGGTCGGTTATATGGTCAGAAATTCAATAAAAATGTAAATTGTGTTAAATGTCATTGAAATATTTGCCAATTACTGATAAAATACTATTTCTCTGGACATTTGTTGGGCAGCCAACTTCATTAAATATCTATTTCAGAGGTTAACAACAAATACATCCTCATTGTTTTGGTGACAAAACACCAACCGGGACTTTTTTGTTTTGTTTACTTTTTTAATATCTAGAAATTTAATAGTAGAAATTTCTACTTGATTAATGTACACGGATATAAATATTATTATCATTATCATTATTATTATTATTATTATTATTATTATTACTTTTTCTTCTTATGTAATGTTATGATCAGACGCCTCGCTCTCTATGTGACAGTGCACTTCTACTATAATCTGTTCTACCCTGAGCCTCAGCCAATCAGGGCCCGAGAATCAGCCAAAGCCGGAAGTCGTCACCGCTGGCAGGACAGCGTTCCCGCGAAGATTTAGACCTCTCAACGCCTGAATCAGCGGTTTATTGTCGGTAAGTCTGGTTATTTTGTTTTCTGTAGACGTTTCTACACACGCTAACTTTAATTTGAATGTTTATTAGAAGTATTTTAACGTCGCTGAGACGAAGCGAGCTGCTAGTTAGCTGCTGATGACTTTTAGATCAGCATGGGGAGAAAGTGACACCGAACTCCATTTTTAAATAGTGGAAAATAAGCACATCTTTGCTTGTCGGCAAATATTAATGTAGTTTTGAATACAACCTTCATTTGCTATTGATATATTGTGAGTCACTTTATACTTCGGCATACATATCATCCACTCAGCTTTAAGGACATTGTTATAATGTAAACAAACCTCCGAGGCAGCCATTAAAGTTGGAATTGTACTTAAATAGAGGTTTATTGATGGTTTAGCTCAAAGCCGAATTGAATGCTGGGTTGTCTTCATTCATTATAGAGCTTATTTAGTGTTAAAACATTATGTATACATGTCACAAAGCGAGATAATTATGTTTTGACGAATACTGCATGGATTATGGATTTCATGTTTTGCAGTTTGATCACCATGAGTAAGAGGAAGGTGAAAGATGCTCATCTGCCAGTAGGAGAATGCATCACACAGGTGTGTATCTTACAGTTTCTCCCTTCCAATTTGTGTGTATTGATCGATAAGAGCCACTGGTTGGTAAACACAGGATAATTTGCATTATTGGCTTCATTGATGTTCAGGTTCAGGACATTTTAAGGGAGCGGTTTTGCCGTCAGCAGCTCCCTGACAGGCTGGAGGGAGTGGAAGCTCAACACAAGTAAGTTTATTTCATCTACGCTTGTCAGAAAGTCTTAAACCTTTTAATATTTGACATTTTTTAATGTTATTTTGGCTCAGATTATTATAATTATAATATATTAATGGCAGGATGAGTGCTGCAACTGAGAAATATGTATTGAATGATGTGAAAATTCCACACATTTGTTACTGCTGCAGATTCTTCACCAAACCTCATTTGATTTATTCAGGATTTAAGGTCCTTAATGCTTAGAAGATCTTTAATATCTGGATTTATTCCACCAGAAACAAACGCTAAATGTGTGTCTATTGTTATTTTTATGATCATTTATTAAACCAGAGAACAGATGAACACTGTAGTCGGATTGTCATCTGTTGGTGAAGACACTATGTGGGACTCTGTGAGCTTCACTGACCCAGTTCAGGCTCACCTGGCTGACAGCGCTGTCCCAGTTTGTGTGCTGGAAACGCTCCAGCTTCCAGCACACGAGCATCCCAGGTGTTGAAATCCACCCGCAAGACTGCCGGTTCAACCGTCATGGTGCTCATTAGATGAAACTGTGCTACTTTAGAGCTCTCTTTGGAGGAGCATTATGGGTATTGTATTTTTATTTATTTTTATTTTTTTTAACAGGCATCTCCTGGAGCTCCTGAAGCGGACAGCGGTCCACGGGGAGAGTAACTCGGTGCTAATCGTCGGTCCCAGAGGAGCAGGAAAAACAATGGTGAGCACGTGCCCTTAAAATGGGCTTATGGGTAAAAAAAATGGTTGGAAAAAACGATGATGAATTGTGTTGAGGTGTGTTTTAAATCCTCAGAGGGTTGAATGTTGTGTGTTTTTGTGTGTTGCAGCTGCTGAAGTGTGTGCTGAGAGACCTGTTGGAGGAGAAAGAAGCACAGAAGAACCTGCTGCAGGTTCATCTCAACGGTACAGATTCCTCACCAATCCTCATTCGATTTATGCACAATTTAAGGACGTCCTTTTTGCAATTTACATTTTGTGGGTTTTTTTGTTGTAGGTCTCCTGCAGACTGACGACAGAATAGCGCTAAAAGAAATAACGCGGCAGCTCCACCTGGAAAACGTCGTCGGCGACAAAGTGTTTGTAAGTATCTTCTTTCAGGTTTAATTAACATTTTTGTCGTCAAGAATGCAACAAAATTGCTCAAAAAAACCTGTTTGTGTTCAACTCTTTAGGGAAGTTTTGCGGAGAATCTGGCGTTCTTGCTGGAAGCGTTGAAGAAAGGTCAGAACATTTAGAGGAATTATCTAATTTTAACTGTTTACTTCCAAATTGAAGGACAGAAAATGTTTGAATATTTGGTTTTTGGGTTTCTGTGCAGGCGATCGCAGCAGCAGCCGGCCCGTGTTGTTCGTCCTGGATGAATTCGACCTGTTCGCCCACCACAAGAACCAGACGCTGCTCTACAACCTGTTCGACGTCTCCCAGTCCGCCCAGGCTCCCATCGCTGTGATCGGTCTCACCTGCAGACTGGTGAGCCTCCAGTCCTCCCAGTACCGCTGCTGGTTTTCCCATTATTTAATTTAAGTGCTTGAATGAATGAGGTTTGGTTTGTTGTTTCCCTCTGTCCAGGATGTTCTGGAGCTTCTGGAGAAGCGGGTGAAGTCGAGGTTCTCTCATCGTCAGATCCACCTGCTGAGCAACCCGACGTTCCCTCAGTACCTGGAGCGGGTCCGGACCCAGCTCAGCCTGCCGGACCACTTCCCCGACCACAAGTTCTGTCAGGACTGGAACGACAGCGTGGAGGTGAGGCCGAATGAAACCAGAACCTGCTGGTTCTTTCAGCGTCTCTGTGTATTTTAAACAGATCTTCTATCTTTGTTTCTTCAGACTCTGTGTGAAGATAAATCCGTGCAGGACGTTTTACAGAAACACTTCAACTCCAGTAAAGACTTCCGGTCGCTGCACATGCTGCTGGTAAAACACAAACACTAAGAATATCTTCTCCTCTTTCCTCCTCCTGTTCTTTCAACCCTCCTTCTCGGATCTCCTCTCCCACGCTCTCTCTTCCCTCTGATTTATCCTTTTATTCTCTACATCTTCCTCCTCCTCCTCCGCTCCAGGTGTTAAACCTCTTCTTCTCTTGTTTTAACTCCAGATGTTGTGTCTGAGTCGAGTGTCCATCTCCAAACCGGCCATCAGACCTGCAGACCTGCTGGAGGCCAGCAGACTCTGTTTCACCGACTCCAAGGCCAACATGCTGCACGGTAAACACGCAAAAACTTCCACATTTTACCTCTCTGCATTAATTTCACATGTTAATGTGTGTGCTTTTGTCTTGTGTGGCTGCAGGTTTGTCCATCCTGGAGCTGTGTCTGATCATCGCCATGAAGCACCTCAACGACGTGTACGAGGGAGAGCCGTTCAACCTGCAGATGGTTCACAACGGTGCGACGCCAAACTTCACCTGCTTTTTAATCAAATGTCAGACGGGATTTATTTTATTGTATTTGTATAGAATTGGCTGAATTTTCCTGTTTTTCTGTTAGAGTTTAAGAAGTTCCTGCAGAGGAAGTCGAACTCCATGTACAACTTTGAGCAGCCGGTCATCATGAAGGTCTGCAGAAAGATATAAATGAGCGCCGTGATATTTTTAAGGTCTTGATAGGAAGATAAATTTTTAGAAGAAACTCTTATCTTTTTGTAAAAATGACCAGCTTCGACTTCTCTCCCGTCTCAGGCCTTCGAGCACCTGCAGCAGCTGGAGCTGATCCGACCGGTCGACAGCTCCGCAGCCAAAACCCAGAGAGAGTACCAGCTGATGAGACTGATGCTGGACCACAGTCAGATCATGGAGGCCCTGCAGAAATACCCACAATGCCCCACTGACGTCAAGCAGTGGGCCATGTCGGCGTTTGGATAGGACTCCATGTACAGCTGGACCTCATGTAGACATTCTGTTCACAAGAAAATCACCACAGAGGAAAGTTCTGAGGAACAAAGACGGTTTGAAATGCAAATCAAGGACCAACATTTAAAATGTGACCAGAACCAGCGAGCAAACATGGCCGCCGCTCTGCATCATGTTACATGTGTTTGGAGAATTAAGTTTAAAATTTATGAAATAAAATATGGTGAGTTTTGTTTTGGCCAAAGTTTTTCATTTATTTCACCCAAAAACTAAAAGAAATTACGGAGAAATCAAATCTTAAATGTGATTAATTTGCAGATTAGACTTGATAAGATTAAATGTTTTTTTTTTTACAAGGTGTCAAATTAAAACAGTTCTGTGTCTCATGTTGAGGATGAAATCTCCTTGAAATGTTCTCAATAGAGTCCTGAGTTTACCACGAACATCCAACTGAATTAAAATAAACTTTCTGGATGTAAATACTTCAAACCTGTTGACTAGATTTAGTAGAATTAAACTATGAAGTCACACAAGTACATTTTCTGTCTGGCTTCCTTTCAGCCTTGAAAATGCAGATTTGATTCTTTAAAGATCGTGAAGGCCTGTAGAAATCTTTTAAAAAGTCCAATGATCCTTTTATACTGTTTCTGATGTTCTCCAGTTGTGACAACAAGAAAGCTTTAACAGAAATAGTCAATATTTTATATAAAAATGACCAAAAAGATTTGATTCTTTGGACATTCTGAGGCTGTGTGACATCCACAATGTGTCAAATAATCAAAACCAAAAAGTGCAATTTTTCTATCTTGTGTCGAGATTTATTCACATTTCCTCATAATTAGAAGTATTTGGGGGATGTTTGATAACCTTTAGATGAAATCTCGAATTTAAAACAATGTTTTTTTAGACTGGACTTAAATAAAAGGACTATATTATCCCAAATGTCTTTTTTTTTTTTAAAAACACTGAAGAGTGTTGGAGTTAATGCTTCATCTGCTGAATGCTGCCATCTAGTGGTGAAAGTCTGCAGTCAACATTAACCTGGACAGCTGGTGCATAAAAACCTCAAGATGAGGATGCTGTTTGATTTCTGGCTAAAATATCTTTGGGTTGTGGACAAATTAAGATATTTGAGGACGTCATCTTGGGCTTTTTTCACCATTTTCTGATATTTCATAGACCAAACAACTAAACAGTATATCAAGAAAATAAAGGACGGATCAACCGAGAATGAAAACGGCTCTGAAAGCCTGGAATTGTTTAACATTTTTAAAGACTCTGAGGAGAAACAGACTCTGGTTTTGTCCTTCGACAGTCCTGCAGAGAAGAAGCCTTCATCCAGAAGCATGCGACGATAAATAAACTGCTTTAAAATTCCATTTACTTTGTGTCAGAATAATTTAATTCTCTCCGACTTCACTGGAGGAGACGTGTCCTTCTGCTGGAGTTTTATGGTCTTGCTCAAGGGCACGTCTTGTTGACGGATGAGGAGACGTCGCTCTTCAACGCTGGTGTTTGTCAATCTTTGCCTTTTCTGACCTGATTAAATAAAAAAAGGTAAGACAAGTTCTTAAACTGTAAATGTATCAAGAGTTAAACAACTAAAATTAACAAATGTTTCCCCATTTCGATGGATTAATCTGTTACATTCAAACTCCATTTTACATATTTATATATACGATTTGAACATAAAACCTTGTTTTGTCTTGTACCTCCTTAATTTCCAGCTAATTACCTGATAATTTCAGAAGCTTACTGTGAAGAAAATATGATTTTATAATTGCTAATGTCTCCCTGATGGTCTATAAGTTGGTACACAGTGTTCTATCTGTCAAGTGGCTGTGAGATAAATAAAAACTAAGTAATCTGAGTCAGACTTTGTGATTCTGTCAGTGGAAAATAAAGCAAAACATCAGCATTCACAATCTAAAAACACATTTATTTACATCACGTGGATCACTTCAGCTGATAAAAACCATTAGCTGAGAGCCGCAGCGCTGATCAGGGATCAATATGTCTCCTCTGTGATGATGCCTCAGGGTTTCTCAAGGTTTTCCTGCTGTAATACTTCTCAGGACTCAGAGGTGAGAACCTCTGCAGCTGGTTTAAAAACTCACTCAAGAATACTTTTGTTGTCATTTCCACTTTGAAATTCCAGACGTCCGTTTCTCGTCCTATTTTCACATTTTGTTGTCAGTAACATAAAACATAGAGTCACATGTATCAGGAGTAAAGAAACGAGACATTTTCATCACCAACTTTCAGGACGTTGTCTTCTAGAAACCCTGCGAGCGATCGTTCACGTTAAGAGGCTGCGTTGGCAGATCGTGGATCAGCGCTGCGACTCCGGAGCTTTTTTCGAGAAATGTGGGGTCAAAAATGCTTGTAGTGTTTTTCTTTTTTTTTCTTTTCTTTTCCTCGTAGAAATTTCAGGCCTGGCAACCAGACTTATCCTCGTCAGCGAGGTCATTGGAGTTCAATGTTTCCTCTAAAATTCTTACCAACAGTGGGGGAAAAAGCAGGAGATCAAGATGCTGGAATGAAATACCTGTAGTGGGTGATTGCATTATCACATATGGAGTATTGCAACTGCTCTTAAAAGAGCTTCGGGGGGGTTCTTCAGAATGAAAATGCCAGGGGACCCGAGTAGGCGCCATGAGGAACACCAAAGGCTGAACATTCGTGTTTTATCTCCGCTAAGGAACCCTTAAGTGCTTTCTTGGATGCCTTACTAAGTACTCCAATGAGCCTCTAGCTTTCAGCTTACACAAAGCTCAACTTAAAGTTGTTTCTCCCGCATAGTGAAGGACAATTTTAAATTTTTTAAAATTTTTTTTTTTTAAATGCAGCGTCGGCTGCGTCAAAACACAAGAAAAAAGTATAAATGAATGTAGAGGAAACACTGAAGTTCAACACGCACTTATAAAGATTCAGCTCAGAGTATATAGTTGATACAGGTATTTATGTTCTCATGTCTGTACAGAGCCTAGACTGCTTAAAATAGTGGGGGGGGGGGCAACAAGACACAAATGTTTCACTGGTAGTTTATATGCACAGCAATGTGAGGTGCTGGGCTGGAGGAGGTCGAGATAGAAAACTGTGAAGCCGAGCTGAGAAAAACCCATTCATACACCTTTACATCACGACCTTTGGAGCAGATTTAGAGTCAGGAAAGGTTTGTGATGACGGCAAACACCTGAGGGGGAGTGAAGACACAAAAATTGATGGTCTCCAATCGGCTCAACTGAGCTTTTGATGGAGACAAACGGACCAATTCTTTCTGGGATTAAAGAGTCTTTGAAACAAGGCGGTTCAGGTGCTGGTTCGGGGCCGGTGTCTACTCTGGACAAACACTTTCCTGGTCCAGAACAAAGAACTGCTTACGTCGTGACCAAGGACCAACTAAGGACTCTTATAACCAGCGCTAGTGTAGCAGGTCCTGACTTATCTACAGGAGAGTAAACAAAAAACCAAATCGAAACAACAGTAGTTCAAGAATCTGTTGTGTTTGGAAGCCAAAGCCAGGAGCAACACGATGTAGTCGGCCATAGTTGTTCCTAGCAATGCTGGGAAATTTGAGACTTATTTTGGTGCTGTATCGAGCTACGGGAAGACGAACAGGTACAGCAGGAGCGTAAAGAAGCAAATCCTCAAATGGTTTGACAAAGATCATCATGCATTAGCTTAAGCAAGATGTTCAGGGTGTTCACATCTTGATGCTCAAACAAAAACAAACAGTCCTAAACACTTGACGCTGACATCTGACGCTTTCTGACGTCAGCTGACCTGCAATCACACAGCGTCAGTATTTGAGGGGTTGGAAATGAGACTCAACTTTCTTACAAAGTGGACCTTTAAATAAGCCGAGATGCTTTTTAAGGACCAAGAAGTCTAAAATCGGATATTTGGACTTGGAAGCTTCGGCAGAGCATCAAGATCTGAAAATGGGCCAAAGCAACAGGTCCAACAGGACTGTTAAAAGATCCAGATCCTCTTTGGGAGCTTTAACGATCAATCCGATCCCGTGTAATTCACTGTCGTCAGAGCAGGTTCACATCTTAAGCAGGTAACCTTAACACCAAGAGGTGTATGAATGGATCCCAGAGAGCGTCGGCTTCACGAGATCCTACAGCGACGGGGCACAATCACACGAAACCAGCCAAACGCAAAGCCCTCTAAAGTTACACAGGGCCGGGCTCAATCCATCGAAGAACACACAATACTGGAATCCAGGAGTCTGAAGAACATTCATTCTCGGTCGTTTTGTCCATAGACTGAATAGAAAGAAGCACGTTACAGTTTATATCTTTTCTTTTTGAACTAATCAAAGTATTTCCTGAATTACAAACAAAAAAAAAAAAACAAAAAACAAAAACCACCCACCCCCAACTCCTCCCACCCCTCCGGCAACAACCGTTTAAAATCGTGCCAACTCTTTACGACGTTAGTCCCGAGTTGTCACCTGAGCTCTGATCCCCAAAAACCTCAGGCCTGTAAATTATAAAATAAATACAACATATCAATATGCAAGGTCACGGATTAAAAAAAAAAAAAAGAAAGAAAAACAAATTAAAATGCTACAAGTTATTTGTGTGTGTGTGTGTATATTGAAAGTCACTCCTGCAGCTGATCCTACAGAAGTGTAGGGTAGTTTGCGGCACTGGTTGCATATAACTTGCGAGAACTTAGAAAAGCATAGTACTGAATCCCTGAATGGTATTTGTCGGCTTGGGTCGGTTTCTCAGGCGCAGTTTAAACTCAAACTTTTCCACCGTCTACCTACAGTACTGGGATGTGACCGCCAACTACACGTTGGCACACTTTTTTTTTTTTTTTTTTTGCTGTAGCTGATTCGTCAGCCACTTTGGCAGGTAACCAACCAACATTTGGAGGCAGTTTTGTTTGAAATCCACTTGGCTGCTGAAATACTGGTGAGAAAGTTTTGCATCATCGGAGGGCACAAACTCGGGGACAAGAAAAGGTAATACTGGTGTTTTTTTGTTTGTTTTTTTCCTTTACGCTTGTGCAGCGAGATACTGCATCACGGTATGAATGAGAAAACTTCTTTATAGCCTTGTTTCGCTGTTTCGAACTCCTGGGGAGAAATCGAAGTTTACTGCATGAAACTTTCCTCCTACCCCGAAGTTCAGGAACTTGCAGAAGAATTTTTTTGACTAGTTTTGGTTTATTTGCCATGCTCTCTACCCCGAAGAAATCCCTGCGAGTGAGGTAGTACTTATTGAAGGGCTGCTGGGGTTTGCAGTACTGATCGTCCCTGACTGGTGAAGCTTCATGAGGACCTTCGATGATGGCTGTTATTTTTTTTTGTTGAGTTGCAGTTAGTTGGAAAAACAGCAGCAGCAAAAGGAAGCGATCGCGAGGCAAATATCGTACTCGTGCTACAGTCAGTAAATAAGATGATGGCTTCTACTTCCTGCAGGTTTGTGTTGTTGTTGCAGTACTTGAATCGTGCTGAAATAATATCTGAAACGCGTCCTTCTACTGTCACCCTTTTACTGTTTTACAGAAAGAAAATACAAATACGTTCGGGGAACTTTCTTGATTTCTGAGGATCATTTATATTTTAGTTTCACGGTTACTTGTCGGAAATTTGCCTTTTGTCAGCTGATGTTAAGCTACGTTGGCTGTGTAAAGATGATAATTCGGAAAAATGAAGAAAAAAGTAGTTAACACACGAAGAATAGTTTGTTTACATGATAAATATTTCCCTCAATTTTAGGCTCGACTCCCCACTCAAGAAATTATTCACTTGGCTCGTATCTCCTCGATCACTACAGTACAGAATTTGCTTATAATGCTAAGCGTGTTATAAAGAAAGCATAATTATGTATTGCCCTGAATGTGAAATGGTTTGGTAGAAAGAAGTTTCTTCATGTTTGAAGTTTTCCCAACCGCAAAAACTTGATTTTGTAGCGCGTGATTTTGAAGCGCTTGGTTTTTAAACTGCGTCCTGTGAAACCTTCCCGAAGCTTGAGGAGAGACTGCAGGTCTGCCGGCACCAGTGTTCAATGTCCCTCAGAGGAAATAAAGACTCAAAAATGCCACTGTCGCCTTCGCAACAAGTGACAGATACATCCGTTTTGCCTGACATCTACAAGAGTAACTAATATGGATACGTAGAGATGGCACCAGGATGAAAGAGGAGAGATTCCTCGCCTCGACTCGTCCTGCTCGAGTTAGCCGTGCGATCGTTTTCAGTCCTGTGTGAGGAAGTTAAACTGCACCTTAACGAGCAGTTTTTTCTGGTTTTGTGAACTGACACAAGACAAGCCGTCTATTCAACCAGTTGCTCAGAGCTAGAAAAGGTCTGATCAGGAGGAAAACAACCCTCACTGTCCACCAGGCAACGAATATGTCGCACAGAAGTGGAAACACTTGCCGAATAACCATCTCTGAGGGTTAAGGCCGAACCCGATGGTTTGGTTCTGGAGGGAATTTGCAGCCAAGGTTTAGTCTCTGGAGAGGATGCCATCTACCGAACTAGTTGTCCAGAGCTAGAACAGTCTGATCAGGAAGCAAATATCCCTCGTCGTCCACCACAAATCAATGGGGCGACAAAATAGTTGCCAAGAAGTGGAAACACTGGCCAGCTGACTGGATCTCAGGGTTAAAGCCAGACCAGATGTTTTGGTTGAGACTGGTTCTCTAGGATCGGTGCGGTTCGACCAAGTCCTACAGATGTTTTTCCAGCACGACGGCACGGCTAAACCCGTTCGGAATCGAGACGAGACGAGAAAAAGAGGGAGAGGAAGCGTAAGAATCAGCGAGAGAGGAGGAGGTAATTCCAGTCCGAGACAGGTGAGGATGAGCAGGAAGAGGCGGAGGTGGAGGACGTGAGGCGGTCGTGAGAGTAGCAAAGATTCCTGAGGTGTATCAAAAGAGAGCAGAAAACTCTTGATAGTAATCCAAAAAAGAGATGTGTGCAATCAAATCAAAAAGCGAGCTGGCTCAGCTAAATACAGGTTTTCTGATTCCAAAGTAGGGCTGGGTACCGGCGGGAACTGATGCTTAAAATCTGACACCTCACTGCCGTTTTCCAACTGATCGCACAAAATGATAAGAAGAAGATGCCCCAAGAGTTTGACAATCTTGAAGCGTTATAATACTACATTTTTTTTTTTTTTAATGATGATTGGTACCCAGCGCTAATCCAGAGAGATATAAATACTTTTAAATCCAGATATCACGGCCAAAATTAGGCTTGTCAGCGATAAGAGATTATTAACACCGTTGACAATTGACACGGCAAACCCCAAAAAAACAATAAAGACAACTTCATCATGAGGGCATCACTTTTTCTTTTTTTTTTCTTTTTTCACCCCATTATCAGAAGAAAATAAACATAACTAACAAAAAAAGGGGGGAAAGTTTATTATTCAGTCAAAAACCAACTGAACGTGAGACTGAGAAAGGGGAGAAACCTTTGTGGGTGTGTGTGTTGTGTGTGTGTGTGTGTGGCCATGTATGTCGAGGCTTCGCTTGACTACATTACCCATGAGCGTCACGGCTGACTGCAGATTGTTTGGATGTCGAGAGCCAAGGTTGTGGAGGGGGGGGGAAAAGTGTGAGCTATGACTGTGAACAGGGAGAGGGACTAAATTTAAACTGTGTCCATCTGAAGTGAGGTATACCTGGTTGAAGGAGGTTTATGGTTTTTTTTTTTATCATCGTCGTAATGCTTGAAAATGGACCCCCCTCCCCCCCTTCCCCCTCACCCCCTTTAAAATAAGCTTGATTACCAAGTTGTCTGGGTCCATAATACACTATGTACAGCAGCATTACACTATAAACATTCAGAAGCCGTTGCTTATTGGCAGAACGATAGTCGTTTCTTCAAAAAAAACAAAACAAAACAAAAAAAAAAACGCACACGAGAAAACAGCAAATGTATCCAGAGCCAGGTGCTCGTCTTTTTTTTTCTTTTTTGTTTTTTTTTTGTTGTTGTTGGGTTTTTTTTTTAATACACTAAAATGCACTGAGAGTTTTCTGTGAAACTTCTCTGCCGGATCGTCTCTTTCTCTCTCTCTCTCTCTTTCTCTCCGTAGAAAACCGAGCAAAACAGGTCGCCCTCCTATGTGAGTGTATGTGTATAAAAACAATACATGATAAAAAGTGTTTTGTCCCAGCATGTCAGCGCTAAATCACTTTTAGTCCTCGTTATAATATCCTGAATTGTTTTTTTTGTGTTATGTTGCTCGGGATGAGAGAGTTAGTTTTTTTTTTTTTCCCCCCCCGACCGGTAAAATGTTAAAATCCTCAGGCACACATATCAAAATGAGGTGGATATATCAACTGATGTGGTCGTGAGGTTTGGGCGCAGGGTGTTTTTTCCTGAACGCGAGTAGCGGCCCGCACTTTAAGAAAAAACCCCCCAAAAAGATAAAAACCAAAAAAAGAAAGAAGAAAGAAAGCAAAAAAAAAAACAAAAAAAAAAAACACTCCGCCAACCAACCAGGGTCGGCTGCTCATCCCCCTCGTGTTGATCTGTGTTAATGCGAACTCATCCGGTGTCGGTTCATCCGGCCGATCATAAGCTGGACTCCTTGGGCGGGAGGTCCACGTTGGTCACCATGGTGACGACCGTGACGATCTCCTCGGGGCCAATGACGGGGGCCTGGCGCTGCATCTGGCCGATGCGCTCCTCGACGCAGCCGGCGGACAGGCGAGCCTCGGCCTCGTGGTCCCAGCAGTCCTCGATGGTTTCACACAGCATGGCCAGACCCTGAGGGAGAAGATCAACGCGACCGTCAGAGCTTCACTGATTGGACTTAAAATCCCTTTTTTTATTTGGTTTGGGATTTAAAAAATGTGTCTGTATTGAAAGGTTATCTCTTAGATTAATTATTTTGGTGTTCCCATGACTGCTGATAGATTCTCCTGTCTGGTAGAAGCGACAACAGAAATCTTCTCTTTGCTCACCGTGTGTTTCTGCCAGCAGTCTCGCAGGCAGGGCCTCAGTTTCTTATGAACGACGACCTCCTGCATGTCCTCCAGAGACGGATGCTGACCCACCTCCTCCTCGAACGGGAGCATGTACTCATCCACTGGGCCTGAGAGCACATGAACACAGTCAGAAATTTTACAAAACTTCATCTGGAGAATCGGAACGCAACAAACTGACTGCAGTGTATTGAACTTACCGTCGGCAGCGGTGCACCTCGCCGCGAGCTCCCAGAGCACGAGGCCGAAGGCGTACATGTCGATACGCAAGAAGGAGTCGCGCTGGAAGTTGATGGCGCCCTCCAGGACTTCTGGAGCCATGTAGCGCCGCGTTCCCACCTACAGCGTTGAAAGGGGGACAGCATAAGAAGTCAAAGTTCAGGCACCAGAAGCAACACAGAGGAATGTCATGACACAGCTCACACATGCCGAAAAGTGACGCTCGTCAAACCAAAACTGTGAATCAGTCCCACTGACGTGATTCGACCACTTCACCAAAACAACACGGGTTAAATATAAACCCTGGGGAAAGAGTTGTCAGGAAATGGGAGTTCCTGGGAATTAGCTAAATCTGTCAACACTTACAGATGATTCACAGTATTCATCAATACTTCCCAGCAAGACCAGAACAAAACAATTCCCTTTTACTACATTTTTTTGGCCCACATCGCCACCCATTCCCGACAGCGCACAGGATTCCTCCCCCTCGTACATTCGAGCCAACACATTCACTAAAAGTGCCACTGTGACACCATTTTACATGTTCAGTGATATTTTGACCTCTGATTGTAAACTGTACCTGTCCATGTGTGTCTCCTGCTGATTTCCCTGCTTCAAACTGCAGGGCGAGGCCAAAGTCAGCGATGCATGCTGTCAGGTTATTCTTCAACAGCACATTCTTGCTCTTAATGTCCCTAAAAAACACAGAGAAAGAAGAAAAATACCATCAATCCGACTGAGTTCCTTGACTGATGCCGTCGTCGTGATAAATTGGTTCATATGTCGACGGCGTACCTATGAGCGATGGAGGGCTTGTGTCCGTCCTTGTGTCCCGGGATGTCTTCATGGAGGTAGGCCAGGCCGCGGGCTGTCGTCTGAGCGATGTGGCACAGCTCGTTCCACGACACCACGTTGGCCTTCAGGTAGTCCGTCAGCGAGCCCTGCGGGGACGATAAGGACAGAAAAGAGACATCTGAGCTTTTAGCCTTAGAGACATTCTCAGCTAAAGTCGGCTTTAAACTCAGCCTGCAGGCTCTGAATAGACAGAGATTACTGCTGTCAGAGATATTGACTTTTTGATTCATATTTGAAACGCTTTCGATTCTCATTTTCGGCCAGATCAATACACCAGTATCTGCTGTGCTCTCTCTTCTTCGCTAACATGGATTATTTGGTCTAAAGAGAAAAAATAAACAAGTTTCTAAGAAGGTGATCTTCTTAGTCGTAGCTTGTTGTCGTATCATAAAACACATATTTCCTCAATACTGTGTTCAGTTTTCATAGATCAAACAACATATCGACTAATTGCGACTTGTGGTTGGAGAAGGGAACATTTCCTGCAGATGTTAGAGCTTCTTATTCATCCACCCATTGTTGTGATTACTGCTCTTTAATCTCTGTTTATGGAGGGGAGGAGTCTCTTCTATCAGCTCAAATCTCCAGATGCTAAGAAATCTCTTTGTGTGCATGCTGAGCATCTTTAGCGACTGGTCTGTTCCCTCCTGCTTTCTTTGTACAACATCTCTGCTCTTACGTAACGTATTGTATATGATACAAGGTCACTTCTGGCAAAGACGAGTGCAGTCGGCGGAGTTGCCACCAGAGGGCAGTAGACTCCAACAGATGGAGAAACTAATCCAATCTTGTCCTGTTTTTGGATAAAATGCTTTCCATTGTGTGTGTTTATACCCGAGTTCAGGCTGTGTTTTCACTCATTGTGGAAATGCGAGAAGCGAATAAGATAATATCTCTTCTCCTCAGCTATTAATACCCCTGCTTTGTCTAAGATATGAGGAGATTCAGATGCAGGGAGTTTTTGGTAGGTGGTGGTATCCTTCAAAGCAAGTCGTTGCATGCTACGGATGCTGCAAATCTCAAGCTCCCTCAGATGCGTGATACATCGAGGCATAAATCAGCTGTCAAGGAGACGCTGAACTCTGCAATCACTCTTCCAGCTGTGTTACACAAGCCGAGGCTCAGGCCCGAGCTCACGTCGACACCTCTGCGCTCAGAAAACTGGCAGGAAGGAAGAGCTTTTTGTAGGTTAAAGATTAAGTTATGTCTCCTCAAAAGAGTTAGGAAATAATAGCGTATGCTTGACGAGGCACTAAATTGTGTTTCTGATATATTACCGATGGTACGACCTTTCAGAAAACTCCTTTAAAACAAATTCCTTCAGTGTTATTTCTACGTGGAGAGCTGCTACAAGTCAAGAGTAGCACTTAGTAGCAGCGCTGCAGAGTTAAGTGGCTTACAAAGAGCCTCACCGGCACACCCACAACCTTTAATTTTTCAACCTTTATTCACGCAGGGAAGGTTTCTTAAGCACACTGATTCAAATTCCTCGCCTGACTGGGGAAATTCAAGCAAGTGAGGCGTACGCACTTCGTCGGTAATGACCCTCAAGACACAGAGGCACTTAAAGCTCCAAAAGCTCCAAAGACTGTGTGGCTGAGAGGGTGATTGAAGCACAACGGGGCTAACAAAGCTCAAGTTCTCTGGATAAACAAGGCTTAAAAAAAAAGGGAAAAAAACAGCACTGAGCGTATTGAAATTATGGATTAGCTCTTAAGGCACCAAACACAATCAACACAATGTGGAGGTTTAAGGCATGTACTCCCCGTTTCTGCTCCCTCGTTAGGAGACGAAATCAGGTGGGAAATCAGACGATGTGTTTACATGCTGGTTTGTTTTTCACAGCTGGTCAGAAATCAGATTCATCCTGCAGCATATTTTGGTCTTTTTTTTTACATTTTGGGACGCGTGAGTCTTTATTTTTTACTTTCTTCAGTTGGACATTATGACCCCATCAGTTGCAGGAGTATGGCGCTAAAGCTAGCTTAGCTTAGCCGACCTCGCTCATCAGGTTTTAATCAAGCTTACTTAGGACATTTTTGGCGCAAGAAAACACAGCACCTCACTTCTGCCTCGAAACAACAAAAGACACAAGCAGCGTGGGATCATGGGAGTTGTATTCTTCAGTGATAAACAACTACCCTAACTTAAAAAACCTAAAATCTAGCCACATTTATTAAGGGTTGATTAAGGGGGTTCAAACAATAATTTGTAGATAGTTGATAAAGATGTTAATTAACAATAAACTACTGTGTCTACCAATATCAATTAACATCTCAGAACCCTTGATTAACTTAATGAATCTTGAACAACAACAAGAAATGTGTTACAGTGACTTAATGCTAATTATAATGTTAAGTAATCTTAATGGGATCTTTAAATAACATAAATGAAACTTGTTGACATCAGTACATTTTTACTAGATGCTAATTAACATAAGTGATTATTGTCTTATTTGTTGTTATATTTTATTGTCTACCCTCAGACTGCAAACTCCTGAGCAGAGATAAAGATGAGATAATTCAACAAAAGAAAAGAGACAAACATATAAAAAACAGCATCTTTTAGCGATAAATACGTTTTCGAGGAGGGAGATCACATAGTGCTCATTTTGAAAAGCCTCCCAATCTACCTGATTCACACGAATGTCAACAGAAATAAACCTTTGCGTGTCTTTTTACTTCCTGATTGCGTGACTGCCTTTTCTTTCAGTTCCTCTCTCTGTCGTCGTTTTTTTTTTCCTTTTCCATGTTCTGTAATCGACTCGATGTCAATATAAATGAGGGTCGCCGCTCAGCGTTCTCTGGAGTGTAAACAAAGGTTGAACAAATAAGGATAAGCTTTGCTCGCTTGTACCATTTAGATGAAGAGGACGCGGGAGGAATCTAAAACCTCTTGAGCTGGTGCGTGCTAAGTGCTGCTATTCCTCCAAATGTTAGCTGCAGCCTCATGTTATAAAACAAACAATGAATCAGTAAATAAAAGAATAGATCTGCCGGTTTGCTGCTGATGCTGCTGCTACATCTCCACCCAGGATAGCGTTACCTTGTCGTGGTAGGCGGTGATGAGCCACAGCTCCAGGTCCAGGTTGTTGTTCCTCTTCTCCACGCCGATGAAGTGGAGGATGTTGTCGTGCTTCATGCCGCTCACGCTGTAGATCTCATATTCGTTCTGCCAAGACAGCTTGTCCTAAAGGAGAGCACGGATGTTATTTGTGATGTATAGGCACCAAATTAACAAAAGTTGGAAAAAATGGGTTATGGAGGAAAAGGAAGGTTGTAAAAAAAGTACTTTTGTACAATACATAGCTTTAAAAATGAGTTTTTCTCTGAGTCACACAGCACTTACGCACACGAGACATTCCAGCTTAATTCTTTTCAATATTCTGAGGGTTTTTACAAATGGGTTTCCTCATGTTTCATTCAGGGCCTGATTTATAGTGTACCTGTGTAAACTTCTGTGTAGGCTGACAGAGATGAGGCAAGCGACGGAGTAGAACCATTCAACAATTACCTGAAGTTCTAGTTGTGTCTTACAAAAAAAAAAAGATGGAAAATACCTTGAAATAGTTTCTTCTGACCCACTAACAGCAGAAAATGTTCACTTTTAAGTCGCCTGAACTACAAAATGTTCGATAATGAAGAATGATTGAGAAACTCATTAAAAAAAAAACAAAAAAAAAACACGTTGAGACAAGAACACTGATCTTGGCAAACCGACTCCTCTACATGTAACATGAAAGGGGTCAGCCGACAACAAACCGGTCCTGTATCATACCTGGATCGGGAAGATCTTAACGGCCACGTAGTCGTTCAGCAGCTGAGCTTTCCACACGCATCCGAAGCGCCCCCTGGCTTTCACCTCGATCAGCTGCAGCGGTTTGTGTCCCATCAGGGGGGACGGGGGTGAGGGTCCGGGATCCTGTCGAGAGGGAAAGAGAGAGAGAGAGAAAAAAAGAAAGAAGAGAGAGGACAGTGTTATTCTTTATTCTTTTTTTGTAGCGCATTAAAATAGCATTGGCTTACACTGAAGGTGACCGGGCGTTTGGCTCAGCAACAAAGTGCCTGAGGAGCTTAGGCCAGCAGAATCACGATCATCCTCACATCTTAAATCACATCTTACAAATTACATTTATAGACTCGCTTTTATGTGCTGTAATTCTTTCCAACAACACGCTGTTTTGTGCCCCTTTTTTTTCCATGATTTCTGGCTTTTTTTATGTTACGGGCCTGTTGTTCTGCTCGAAGACGTGCCGCGTGTTTGTGTTTAGTATTATTATTAATACTATACGTTTTCCTGGCAGTGAGGACACAGCATACCAAGCAGAGTTTAGATTAATTCATTTTAAATTCAATTAAACCCCCTCAGGGCTGCACTTGCTTGGGTACATGGAAGCCGGGACTGTTAACTGGAGGGTTGCCAGTTAAAATCCGATAGAGCTGCAGAGGAAACGTGGGGTTTGGAAGAGATCTGAAACCTCGATTAGCATGAATGACATGAATGAACAAAAAAAAAAAAAAAAAGGAGCAGCGCTGATGAACGTGGTTCGATGAAAAACATGGAGTCCAAAAAACCCCTGGTGGGTCAAACCTCACGCGTGCCCCCGTGTGCTCATGCTAATCCCGTACAAACAAAAAAAGGGGAAGCGAGGAAGCCAAGTGTTCCAAATATAAAGTAGGTTAAACACAGCTGGTGATCGGGATTAAGCTGATCACTTTCACATGTGACTTCACAGGGAAGGACAGAGGGCGAGCGAGGATAGAGAGACTCAACGACAGAGAGAGAGAGAGAGAGAGGCAGAGAGAGAGAGGGGAAGGTTAAAAAGAAGCATGCAACGAGGGAGTCACATTTCCAAAAGGATAAAAGGTAGAGGAGAAAGTGTAGCATATGACTGATGGCCTTTGATGAAACGAGATATGCTGCTGTAAAAATCTCAACGTTACTTCAATGCCTCTGTATCGCTGCTGTCAGTAGAAAAAAAAAAGAGAGAGAGAGAGAGAAAACCTCTCCCCCTGCAACGCCGCCGATGTTCATGTTTTTACTTGAACTGAAGGCTTACAAGGCGCTCGATAAGCTGGAGCAAGTTTCAAGACCCTGAGGCCCACAGGATCCACTCAGACACCGTGACAATATATCAAAAGCACTCGTCAATCCCAGTCTTGTTTCTTCCCTCCAACTTCCTGTAAAATGCACCCCCCCATTTTGCAACAAGATGAAAAACGCTCGCACCAATCAGTTCCCTCTGGTTGTGCGAGGAATAATAATAATAATAATAATAATAAAAGAAAAAAAAAGGTAAATCTGAGCTCACACAGGTCGACGCTTTGGCACCCAAAGACAAATATTGGTGATATCCGAGTCGTCCTGCTGTGAAAAATGAGCTCAAGCGGTGCCAAAAAGCATTTAACTGCAAGGGTAGTAAAACAGGGAGAAGTGGCTTCAGCTTTTACCGCCTGTCCTGACAAGATTATTGCGGCTGCGGAAGCAAACTGTATATCACTTAGCAGCATTTATTGGTTTGATTTTTATCGATTTGAAATGGTATGTCTGGTCTTGAACTTTGGCCTCTAGTGCACACAAGAAGACGCTGATGTTTAACTGAAGAAAAATGTGTCTTAGAGAGAAAGATGTTGCCGTTTCACAGTTAAATCTAATTCTTTTAGTTTGATTAAACATGACAGAGGGATTCCTATGACATTTGGTGCAGCCGTTCATGGTTCCCAGAGGATGAAACCTACAGATTTTGTGATCCCCTGACTTTTCTTCTAGCACCATGAAGATGTTGACATCTGCGGTTGAGATTCATATGTCCACGCGTCACCAAAGTCAGCAATAGTTGCAAGATAGCAGATTGCATTGATTAGCGAGTATCATAGATATTTGTTTTATATTCTACAACACAGACCAACCATAAATATTAAGATCACGTGCAAGATGAAAAACCTTCTCCATCCTTTCTTTCCAACCTCTAGAATGACGTCATCACAGTTTGCTCTTCAGACGGAGCCTGCAACTTTTTAGTTATGTCACAAATGCTCCTAATAGTTCAAAGTGCACAAAGCATATTAGTAGAAAAGGGGTAACAGAGCTACTGGCATGGCTGTAGACTCTCAGCTTTGTTATTACCCAAAACAAAGTAGTATTATTTGCTGTGAAATGACCAAAATGCTCCCCAGAGATGATGAAGTTTCCTCCAGTCTAATCCATTATTGAGTGGAGGCTGCAGCAGTACACAGCTACACATGCCTGCCCTCTTAAAAGAAGCTTTGTAAGACCAAATGAAAACATTTTCTGTTGTTTTTAGTAAAAATATGGAGCAAGGCGTCGGTGTCTTTCACTCGCTGCCTGTTGGTGCAAGGGGTAATGGAGGATTTGAGTGGGAACTGGTCTGTTTACTTAAAGCTTTTTTCCTTCTAACACTGAGCTGCGAGGCAGACCTGCAGTCTCTGCACCCTGCTTTCACACCGAGTACCAGCCAAATGACGGGGAAAATTACCCATGACGGTGCTGAGGTCGGATAACACAGCGACCCAAACGCTCCCATGTTGGCACCTCGGAAAAATGTCTTCAAAAACACATTGTACGAGCGACTTAATGAACGTATAGTTTCACAGAAATGTATCCGTACAACTGTTTTCTTTGCTGTTTTGCATATATAAGAATGTGGAAGTTTTAATGAAGACAAGGGAGGGAGAAACGTTTTTTCTGTTTTTTTTCTATTTAACCATCCACACAGCAAACAAGTTGGTGCAGGACTTGTGTCTGCATTGTCTTCAATGCTCGTCTTCCGGGCTTTTGGGTCTGATGAGGCGGCCCGGCTCAGCCCGGCCTCCCTCGGGAGTCACCGGATCCCTTGTCCGATCACAGGGCGCCGTGGCCTCAAATGGGGGCGCATTACACTGAGTCAGCAGACCACAGGATACAGGAAAACAGAATCTGCTGCTTCACGCCGTTCTTCCCAACCCTCAACCATCTCCCATGGCCTAGTCGGGTTACAACTTCATCTATTACACCAGATCAGGTCCTTTAGGTCTGGTGTGTCCCGGGTTTAGGTGCAGATAAGTAGACATAACAGAATTAAAATGCCAAGTTTCATTTTGTCTGGACTTCATAGGTCATACAAGGTTTTTCTTAAGGTCACATTTTGTTGGCGATATGGACATGAAAGCTGAGGTCATATCAAAAACAAACGTTGTTGACATGACCTTAAAGGGAAAGTTCACCAAATAATAACAACTCAACTAGCATCTTTTCAACTCCGTGCCGATGGAAAGTAAAATGGCATTTTGTAGACCACAAAATATTTCTGGAGCTGAAGACTTTGCGTTATCCAAGTCTTAAGAAGTCCAGAGACCCCAAACTTAATCACTTAGGCAACCACCTCAGACAGGGTGCCTGCTAATGCCTTCAGTTTAGCAACTAAAGTCAAGGTTTTGGCTTAAAAAAGGGCAGAAATAATGTACTTACAAATCATTTTGGGATCGTGGAGCTTCTAAAGACTTGCATTAGACAACCAAATAGAATATTAAAAGGGATCGAGGAAAGACCCCTGAGGAACTAACCCTAACTCAGTGGGACGATCATGTTATGGTAGCCAGCTGTTTGCCAACATGTCAGACAGAAGGTTTTGGCTTTAAAAAGCATCTTTTCAAATCAATTTGGGATCTCTGGGCTACTGGAGACTTGGATTATGCCAAACCAGCTGTATGGAGCCATTTCCCCATTTTCCCCAGCTACTTCACTTGTTTAGGACTTGTTTGTGGTCTGAATTTCCACTTTTGGGTGAACATATCCTCCAAAAAAGAGCTAATCTAGAAACCTCCGGGTTTTATTTAGCGAGCTACCGACTCTTTTTAACATGAGGATTTTCAGTGATGTCTGCAGCCACACTTCTACACCACTGTGATAAATTTTGAGCCAAAGTACATTTGCGAAAGGCTTATGCTCCTCTTGTACTTAAGTAATTTACACTCCCTGACTTGAAAAATGTTCCAGGTAAGTGGCAATTCTCATACTTATGCAAAATGTATCCACACTCCTCCTCAGTCTGCTTTTAAGATGAAAAAGCATGCTGCAGTTTCAGTTATAAACACTCCTGCTCTGTCTCTCTGAAACACAGTGAGCCATAGGTCTAGCAGATACTGTTCTGGAAACTGGGTCACATCACACACACAATACGTTACATAAACATTACAGGTGGACATTGATACAAAAAAAAAGGGGGGGGGGGCTGCATTCGGAGCGATTTTGGCTACTTTCCACCATGCACAAAACATTTTGAGCAGGGAGCACAAAAGAAATCCATCCATGCAATAAACCCAGGCAGAAAAACAAAAACAAAACAAAAAAAACAGACAGAAATGTGCTATGAACCGAGTAAACAAGACGCTGTCGAAAAAAAGCAAAGAGAAGAACAAAATGGTGGTCTGGGATTGAGGTGGAGAATTCATAACCAAGCTCTGAACCCAAAAAGGGGGAGAAACTAATAGTGTTTCAACTTCAATTGAACTGCTCTTACCTCCACCATAATGTGAAAGGCGTGCTTGTTGAAAAAGGAACATAAGAAGCAAACAGAGAAATTATTTCCTGTCAGTTAGTGGATGAAATAGAGGCAGGTAAAAGGTAGGAAGATGACGGCATGTCCTTGAGAAACCTTTTGCTCCCCACCCCACCTCCCTTCCAGTACTCCAGACCAGGGATTGGAAGGCTATGGTTTCGGGACAAATGATGGGGAGGTTTGTAACGCCACATGGATCAGAGAAGGTGTTAATAAGCATGGCACAAAAAAGGAACATGGTACATTTTGAGAACTTAAATGATGCTCTTCATCAGAGCAACTGAAAACAGATGGAACAATGTGTATAAAGGAACTCCGAGATGAACAAACAAACATAAATGCAAAGTTCAGAGCTGATGACGGATGCATGAACTGTTCAAAACGTAGCCACAAAGACAAAGATATGTTGGGTTAAGAAAGCCAATGAAAACCCCTCATCTGAGACTGTATTAACTCTTTCTCAACAAAGGTCCAGGCGTCCTCGAGAGCCTTCAAGTTATGTGCTTAAGGGCGACCATGCAGCTTTTGAAACAATCAGCGTCGTTTAATAAACTACCTGTAGCCTCCAGCCACAGTTAAGGTGTTATGACCAGCTAGAGAAGCAACTGTTCATTTGAAATCAACAACGGCGTCAATGCCTCAGAGACCGGAGAGTTTATCGAACTGAACAAAGACCGAAGAAAGAAGCATTTCTCTTGACTGGTTTCGGCAAGACTTGGTGATAGACAGATGGTTTGTCCAATCACCAGACGGCCCGGCCCTTTTCCAAATGGTTTCCAACGATGCCCTTCGAGACGGTTCTGTGTAACGAACCATCTCACGTGCAAGCTGAACTACTAATAACAAAATATTGTATTTGTCGTACGTTACTTTGAGGACTAACGGAGAAGGCTCTACCAGGGCTGCTCAAAGTTGGCCCACCACAAGTTTGATTCCCACAAGACATTTATTAAATTTCCATAAAGTAAAAAATACTCCTAACTGGTGGCTGTTTGTTCTTATATAAGCTGGCAGGCAAAGTGAAATTTTGAGTAGGCAGTCAATTAAGGGAACTTGGGATCCTGGTAACCGAGGTAAATAGTTTGGGCACCCAAGGGCTCAAATTTTAAAAGACCTTCCACTAAATAAAATAATTTACATTTGGCAATATCTAAGTTCAAATCGCGAACAATCTGATCAGTGATTTCAGCACATTTTGGTCAGTGTTTGTAAAAGTTTTAAAGTTGGATAAACATAAACAAATATATGGTAGGTGAAGAAAGCTAAATAAAAAAGGACATTAAGGAGATTTAGAGCGCCAATATTGAGGCTTTCAAGCCTCAGTGAGCATTAAACCATGAATATCTGAAGCTTTGACATTGGAGGTATGAAATTTGCCATTATTATTAACATTTATACTTTGCTATGATTATAATTATGAGTTTAAGGAGCCAAGGACAAGAGGGGAGGCATGAGTCTCCAGCCTTCAAAAGCTCAAAGCGTTGGACAGTTTGTAAAAGAGTTTGGACGGTCGCCATTTTTATGTACACCAGCTACGACACCACTTCAGCATCACAAGTAAGTAGCTCCATGTCTGGCTGTCTTTTGCAGCTGAAACATCATCTTCCATTGAAAACTGATTTCGACATCAAATATCATGGCTGCGATTGAAGTTTAAAGATTCGGATCTGCCGCAAACACAAGAAAAGGTCTTTTGCAACCTGCTCGATAAGGTATGTAGAGTTCAGTGGTATTTCGCATGAGCGCAACAGCTGCAGTTACCCAGCAAAAAAAAAACAAAACTCAAAAAATGGCCAGACTTATGTTTAAGTGCTCGGGGCCTCTCTCCGTGTGAAAGCTGTGGGTCTGTGTACTCAGACAGAATCAATTCCAGTTTGCCTCCACTTCACACTGCGCTGTGAATAATGGAAGCTTGGTGGCAAATATTCAGCCCATGATGGACCACAATTATAACATAATGACAGTGTGCAATAAAGTTACTTTGCCGCATGTAATTTCCTGCTTTTTCACACTGGATTTAATCTTTTTAGTAGAGTCTATAAAGTGTGCAAGAAAAATCACCCCGACGTGCTTTTCTTTTGGGGTGTATGTGTGTGTGTGTGTGTGTGTGATAAAACCCTCCATCTTCTTTTATAAGCTCCACCTTCCGGCCTCGCCCCGACGTGGAGCCGATATGTGAAAGTACAACAGGAGCTCTTTTCGTATAATTAGAGAACAGAGCGACGATAATGAATCCATTAATGATCATTAAGTGGGAACAATTACTTTTGCATCATGAAGACTGCATGTGTCATTACCTTGCAAGGAAAATAATCGCAGCTACTTGATGTATTTCTGGTTTAATGACTCATCGGTAGAGAGAGATGTGACAAATCTCAATGGAGGAAATGTGCAGAAAATGCAGAAAAATCAAACTGTTTTGTCTTGTTTCTACTTATGCGTATCTTGATCTTTGCGGTGTGATATTACTGATTATTTCCACAATGTAGCGTCAGATGCGGGATTATAAACATCACAAATAAGTAATCCCAAAGAAAATGTTGATAAAAAATAAGAAAAACTAATAAAGCAGCAATAGATATCAGCATTATGTATGTTCGGACTTTCTCTCCGGCTCTCTCCAGACCACAGCTGCTTGTTTACGATATAATCACATTCCTTTTCATTAGAGATTTAGATTAAATGCGCGCAGTGTGATGCGGAGATCTGCTCATCTTAAAAGAGATGCAGCAATGTTGATGGAACATGGATGTTGGAGAACAACTGGGAAAAAAACGGCGTATGAACAACTGCAGTGGCTCCCACAAACACAAAAGGGTGCTTTGAGGTCTAACTGGCAACAGGTGTGGGTAATTTGTAACCGTCACATTAAAAAAACATGAGTAAGGACAATGTATTATGTACAGAACAGCACGCGAACAAGCCTGTAAAGCAGATCTTTGGACAAAATCTGCGCCATGTGTGGAATTAATATTAAAACACAGGAAATAGGGGCGTCACGATTACGCTTTCAAGTTTGTGATCACTGAATTCAAAGGCAGCATCAAATACGGATTATTATCATCTTTGATTACCGTCTCTTTCAAACTGGAGCCAGCCACGTTTGAGTGTTGAATGGAGACAGATAGAAAACCATTTAAATGCCAGCGTCCGAGACTTTAACTAAAAAGTGGCAAAAATTCCTGCAGGATATTACGCCGATAAATATTTGTGACTCGTGCCACTGAAGACAATAACCTTCGTCAGTGGAAGTCGGTGGGATTAGAGCAATAAAAACAGGGTTAAGGCACTCGTTTCCACTTGTCATTTGATAAATTGGTGAGTCTGTTGTTTACTTCTGGTCTCCAACATTACGCAGGAAAACCAGGAGGCCAGTGATAAAGTGACCGAGGTTATCTACTGAGTCCTTTACGGTGGTATATTTTCACCACAGCCAAAAAGAACATCTGACTACTGTGGAGTCACTTGACCTGAGAATATATGCAGATTGTATCCTTCGCCACTGAGGGCAAAAGCAGGTGTAAGAGGGTTTGTATTGTAGAGAAAAGGTCCTGCAATCTCTTGTTATAAAGGTGCGATTTCATCAGGTTTTTACTCAGTAACCCGTGGTTGAAGTGACTGAGGTGTGTTTTCGCTCTCAATGGTGCAAGAATTGCTGGGAGCTGTCCTTGGTGACTTTGCGAGAGGGAGCTGTTTGAGCGATTGTCGAAGTCACCTCTGCTTTTCTATTTATTTCTTTTATACAGCCTGTGGCGCAACACAAAAACACATTCTTCAACAACAAACCCACCTAAAAAAACAAATAAAGAAAGAAAGAAAAGGAGAAAGAAGAGAATATAGAAATAAATCCCCCCTCTCGCTCTATCCATCTCTCTCCTCCCGATTGGCTTTCTCCATCTTCTATATTGAAAAACTCGGTCTAATCAATTACAAAACAAGCGATGGGTACCGGAGCAATTTGATGTGTATGAGATTGTGTTTGTTTTTAGCCTCCTTCCAGCAGCAGTCGAGTGGGGTTCGCTGCATCACCTCCTTCCAGAAAAGCATACGAGCCGACTTTTAACTACATTCCTGTACGAGTGACCTCCTTTCCCTCCTCCTTGTCCTTGTACACCTACTCATTCATGCACTAGTACACTTCTGCACACACATGATTATACACATCCGGCATGACTTCATTTGTTCCAACCTGGCTATTTCATTTTCTCCCCCCCTCGCCTCGTGATTTTATGAATATTTTATCTGTTTGTTTTTTTCCACTGTGTCATCATCAGTTATCTGATCCACTCCTCTCCGCTCATGATCTTCATTTGTTTTACGTTGTTTATTTATTCATTTATCCGTTTTCCAGGTATGTTTCATAAGCTGTGTTGTTGTTTTTTTCCTCCCCGGGCACATTAGCATTTGTGTCCTGATTGCACTGTGTCACCGTCTTTTTTATCTCTTCCCTGCTTTGCTTTAGCGCTGTGCAAATACAATAACTAAGTTGAGAGAATAGCATGTCTCTGTTCGCTCTCTCCCCCGCACTCCCCACCCACCCACCACCACCACCACCACCATCCTCTGAGGCAGAGCTGCGAGCGTCTCTGTGTTTAGTTTTGTTTGCCTATATAAAGCCTCATCAATAATGCAGAGGCCCCTGACTCCTCTTCCATACCGTGGAAGCTCTGCATGGGTTTTCTTTTCCCCTGCTGCCGCCGAGCAGCAAAGAATATAGCTCTGCTGCTGCTGCTGTCAGGTTAAAACCACTGTAAAAAATTAAGTGAATCAGGAATTTGGATGAAGAGCTGTATGCAAGAAAGGATATTTGGGAAGGTTTAGAAAAAGGTGATTAAACTGGAAGAGACATGAATATGATTTTAAAAATGTATACGGGGAGGTGTTTAAGCAGCGATCGAGTGCTGGAGGGATGATTTTTAGTGAGTTAGCATCGCTCAACAAAAAGCCTGTTTTCTAATTAATGCAGTAAAATAAGCTCCGAGGCCGACGAGGCCAGATAATGTTCACAAATCAACACCAGCTTTATGCTTTTTCAAGCATAAATCAAACCACAAGAAGTAAAAAGCTAATAACACAGCAGTCGCTTGACTCCATCGTCACCATCAGCATGTGTCTGACTACAATACACGATGCACTCTTTACTACAGATGCACCAATGGCAATTTTCTTTCTTTCTTTCTCTCTAAGAACTATAATTAACAGCACACACAAACCTTTTAAAAGGAAAATTTTGTGTGAGCGCACTGCTGGCACTTTTCTGCCGTAAAAAAAAAAAAAAAAAAAAAAAAAAAAAGCTACGTGGACACTCGGGCCCTGAGAGTAATAAATGGTTCAGAGAAGGGATCTTTATCCTCAAAGTAAATGCACCATTCATAACCCACTGCATTCATAACAGTTGCAAAGTGCAAAATGCAAACTTATTTCTGCGTTTTAGGACTCAGTCCTGCAGTAGTCTACAGAGAAGAACGGCAGAAGAAACAACTCATCAAATGTGGGTCAAAACTCTCATTTTTCCAACAATTATTCCAACCTGCGCAGCACACGTTGCACTTAAAATTTAAAGATTTTAAAGATTAATTGGAGCACTTCTCTGTGATTAAAAACCAATCTGACACAATAAGAGGCAACCCAATTACAGTCATCTCCAGACACACTGCAGTGTGCTGCATTAAAAGGCGAGTCTGAGAAGTGTGGAGGTTTTTTTTTTCTTTAACAGAAGGAGACAGAAGCAGACAGATTTAGGGCTCCTCTCAAGCTTCTGTAGAAGTTTGAAAGGAGAAACTGAAAAAAAGCAATTATCCCCAACGTAAACTCTCCGCACAGTGTGTCTGTTCTGGCTGACCGTAGTTATGTCCCTCTGCTGCACGGGGCAGGAAAGGTCAAGGCTGTTTCAGTCAGCCCACCGAGAAACTGGAGCAGCGCTGGAGTTGAAGGTTGCTTAAATAGAGAAGGTAGAGCGCTGAGTTTATATAGTTTCATGCTGCAAACAATACAAGAGAAACTAATGAGCTTCGACTCATGTCGCCTGTCGCTGCGCGCTGAAACTTACTGGGCGGATCTTGAACTATTATTTGTTTATTTCCAAGTTTTTCGTGTTTGCACTGCGAGTAAGGAACGAAATGATTTGCCCCACCGGATCTGAGGCGTTTTACATTTCCCCTTTGTTTGCAATTAAGAGATGAAGCGGGACGCCGAGGCTGAACGGACAAAAAGAGAAACTCTAACTGCATCCGCAGCAACTTCGAGGAAAGAGGACACCACAGTCGCACAGCCGCACCGTTTGATTGACAGCTGACCTCCGGAAATGCACCGCGGTGAAAAAAAAAAAAAAAAAGTTTTCATTTTCTCCACCCGGAGAAGACTTACATGTGTGGGGACGAGGGCAGCCGGGTAGGCCAGCTTGTGATGCCTCCACATCCAGAAGGAGAAGAGGACGACGGCGGCCAGGCCTATGATGGGAACCAGGGAGTAAAGCAGGGTGCTGAAGAGCTGGGGCTTCTGGGGGAAGGGGTTGGAGGTGGCTGTGGGAGGAAAAGAGATAAGTGAAGATAAGAAGACGTTAGGAGTCGTTTTATCTTTGTAGGAACTAAAATAAAGCAACGGGAGAAAGAAAACAGGGTGTCTGATTGGCCTGACATTGTGCTACATCATCTCTAAGTGCAGCACTAACCCTGCTTACAGCTTACTGCCACTGCGCTTAGGGATCATATCAATGCACGCACACACACACGCACGCAGCAGGATTAGTGAATCCATCTCGTGACATAACGTAATCCGCCTGCCAAAAATAACAGAGCTCTGAACTGTGCCCGACCCCTGCAGGAGTCTCTGGGTGACGCCTGCTGGCTCAGCCTGTCCTCCCATCACAAGGTGTGACAGTCTGATTCGGCAGCGCTGTCAAAGCACCGACACTCCGACGCCCACCAACACTGCCATCCTCGGGGGTGCAGGGGTTGAGAGAACGGGCAGGGGGCCGGTGGGGTTGCACCAGCTGCACGATGGGACTCTCAGGGTGTTTGTCAGAGCGATGGTGAAAAGTTTTTCTCTACAGGGTGTCTGCAGGTTTCACACAGTCAAATTTAAGAGCAACACAAAGAGACACTTGAGCTGTGAAGTGATGAGTGCAAGGACAACAGAAGCGCCACTGGTTGGTGAATGAACACAGACAGTTGGTATTATGTGCGGGTCAGGGCCGTGACTTTACTTTGTGTTTGAAAACAATCATACCTGCATCTCTGCAGATCAGCTTTGTTACTCCCTCTGAAAAACATCAATAATTGTGAATTTATTGTCCTTTTGAGCTACTTATGTCTTTGGTATCTTTTTCATTCTTTGCTGGATTTTGTGCTGTTTTGTCTGCAACTTCAACTTGCATGTAGTTCTAACACTGAGGTAAAATATCTAGTTCACGTATATTAATAATAATAATTAAAAATAATTTTTTAGAGTTTGTGAGAGGTTTTCTTGTTCAAACTGCTGCAGTGAGATCACGTCATCTCTGGCTGCGCTGAATGAAGCACATGTTGTTTCATGTCTTTTGTTACTTTTATTATCCTTCCCTCGAATCCTTAAATATTTCTGAACACAGCAACACCTGGACAGCTCAGCAGCTGGCCGACATCCAGAGCACAAGTGCCTTACATCACACACACTCGGTGGTGGAAGAGCTCTTCAGAGTAAAAGCCTGGATGTCGCGTCAAGGTTTCCAGATTGTAGAAAAGCAGAAACATAAAACATTTAATTTAAGAAATTTAATAACCTAAAACCGGTTTCTAGTACTCCAGGTAGGTAGGACTTTCTCACATGGGAGCCATTTTGAAAAGATCAAATTAAAACATGGATAAATGTTTGTAGCAATTTAAAACTTCACAACACCAACTATTACTTATAACAAGCAAATTCTCTGATTCCAGCTTCTTAAATGTGAATATTTGTGGTTTCTTTCCTCCTCGATGACAGTAAACTAAAAATATCTTTTGATTGTGGATGAAACACGACATTTGAGACATTTTTTTGGACATTTTAAAGAACCAAAAACAAATGAACTGAATAAGAAAATATTCAGAAAGAGACGTTTAATCATTTAATGACTTTTTTTTGTTTTTGTTCTGGTTTATCTGTATTTGAGGTGAAAACAGTAAATAAACTGTAGGTGTGGCTGCAACACAAATAAAGTAAACACTGCCTGTTTATCATTTTCAGTGGATTTCATCTGTGTGTGTGTGTGTGTGTGTGTGTGTGTGTGTGTGTGTGTGTGTGCGTGCAGGTTGGACTGTACATACTGTAGGCGGTTGAATGGTGCGGGTCGCTCTGCGGGGGCGCCTCAGGGACGTACAGGAACCTCTCGTTGCACATGTTGCCTTCGCAGCAGCAGAAGAAAACGTCGGGACTCTCCTTCCTCTCCACACACTCATTACTGCAGAGGACATGGAGGAGGAGGGGAGTTAGAAAACACACACACACACACACACACACACACCCACTTTCCTCCCCGCACACCGCAAAAGGACATGGAGGCAATTTCAGTTTTTAAGTGCGAGTGAGTGCACATCATCTGCATGCACTCACTGCAGAAGACATGATGCTTTCTAAAGAGCGTGTACACACACACACACACACACACACACACACACACACTCTCTCTTACTCACTCACATCTCCCTCCTTCTCCACCACGAGATGTGAAAGAAAAACATTTATAAAATAACTCCCACACACGCCAATACACTCGCATGCAAACAAACACACATGAGCACTAACAATCACACACACACACACACACACACACACACACACACTCTCTCTCCTTCTCTTTCACACTCACACAGTCATCAGATAAAAGCCAAAGGAAGTGGCAGCCGCCCTCGACTTGCTCTGCCCTCTCCAGGGAGGCGAGGCGGCGCCGTCTGAGCAGAGGTACCCAAACTGTGCGGGCTGCAGAATCTACAGCAACTTTATCGCTCAGGAATCAAAGGGAAACACAAGCAGAACCGGCTCAAACCAGCATCTCATGCCAGGTTGATGTTCTAGAGAGCGAGGAAGAAACTATAATAACGCCGTCTATTAATATCTGTTTACTGTTCCGGCCTTGGACGGGTACATAAGGCTGAATCCCTTTCAGCAGAGACGCACAAAGTAATTTATATTTCCCTTGCTCTATGGCAATTAACAATGTAGCCTTGTGCGGGTCATTCACAGGGACAACAAGCTCTTCTCAAGGTGTCTGTCAGTGTTTAGTGTCCCACCTTTGTCCTGCCTGAGGCTGCTGCTTTCTGTCAGCCATGAATGGGGGAGTTGAACTAGCATGTAAACTAAATATCTCTTTATTTGTGCTTCAAGGAGAGGGTGAATACACTGCTATGATGTCTGATGACTGCCTTTTATAATCACCAAGTGAGATCCTGAACCAGGTTCAGTTTATTCAGCTGGTCCCTGGCCACAAACATCAAATGGAATCAGGATTTGATGTGTTTTCACAACCCTGAACGGTCACTTAACAACATAAAGAACCAACAAAACACAGTTAGTTTCTAACTAAAAGAGGCAAGGAAGTCTTTAAAGCTAAGAGTTTTATCTCACGACATTGTTCTGCCTAAATATTGCGATAGTATCAGTGAGAGACTGAGAGGTGACGCCACACATTTGTGGTAATGTGCTGTAACAAGTGCTTACAGCAAACACAACTTGCAGCCTCATTCAAGCCATCTCGCCATCTTCTCCGGGAAAAATGCTAAATTCGCAAGCTGGCGTCCTTCTTAGAAACCACGATCTCCACGTCTGTGCGTTAAAGTGCTGCGAATATAACAAACACAACAACGTACCTGTCGTAGCAGTTGACGTCGTCCAGCCAGCAGCCTTGCTTGACGACCTCTACGGTCCCGGAGACGTTCTTCCACGTGGCGAAGCAGTGCCGCCGCTTGTCTTTCTCGCCATAGCAGGGCTCGATGCCGCTGCGGTTGGTGCGCTCTTTCTCCCAGCTGGAGTTGTAGTAGGCGCACTCCTGCGTCTCCGAGCGTCCCAGGATGGCACCTGGAGAAGACGATGGAAGACATTATTTAGTTTATTTTAGACCTTGAAGGATGATCGGCGTCGACATGGCGAGATAACACATTTTGCCAGGTTAACTCTCAAAGGTGTGTGAAAGCAGCCTTTTAGATTCTGGGATTTATCAGCCAACTGTGGCTCGGAGATGAAAAAGTTATTTTTCCTTCACTGTCATTGACAAAAAATGTGATTTAGTTTTGTATCAATAACTGTTGGAAGGACACGTCGTTACAGGCTCAAAGTATGAGATGGAGAGCAGCCATAAAACATTTAGCAATGATAAAATTCACTTCTGTGGCCCTGTTTTTTTCTTTTTTTTCTTGTCAGAGGTCCCAAGAGCTTCGGAGTCAATACACCAATGAAAAATGAAAGCTTTTCTAAGCTGAACAATAAAAGCCAGCCAGGCGTGACAGCGAAAATAAGGTTACAGACTGAAGCGGAGAAACCAAACTCTCACTGCTCACAGACACAACTCAGGCGAGCCAATCGACTTCCCTCCCCCGCCAAAATAAAGGAGACTCTGATTTCCTGCGGATGAATGCAGGCAGCAGCTTTCCGCAAACCGATATCCAGGGGAAAAATACTGCATGACAGCTTGTCAGTTTAGCGTTGCTGCCGCCGCCTCTCATCACCTGTCAGGGAGTTAGTCCAGTTTAGACTGCTGACAAGACTGAAGATACTCAGCCGCTTCCAAGCGCTTCAGACACACAGGAAACCGGCGGGATGGCTTCCTGTGAATCACTCTGTTCCTGCTCCTCAAGGTGTGATAATCAGGTTCTGATATTGAGTCTCGGCCATCCGGATACGCCGTCCAGGGCTTTGTCGAAGTGATAATTCTTCACTTAACAGCCAGTTTATTTGTCTCGTGCTTGTGAAAATATGACTTAACTTGTTTGTGTGAAAAACAGATCATCATCATCATCTGGAAAAGGAAAGTGCGTGTGAGCGAGTGTCAGATGGTTCAATCAGCTTCCGCAGGCTGCTGAGAAAAGTTTGCAAATGACAAGGTCACATTAAATTAATCACCAACTATTTTAATAACTGATTATTTGATTTGAGAACTTTTATAAAGGAAAGAAAATAAAAATTCTCTGATTCCAGCTTCTTAAATGTGAATATTTCCTGGTTTCTTTCCTCCTCTGCGACAGTAAACTGAATATCGTTTGGTTGAGGACAAAACAAGACAGGTGAGGACGACATCTTGTCTTGGTGGTTTGAGGTTCATCATCTGTAACGTCTGTCCTTTGTATTCTTCGTGTTAAAATATTCTGGAGTTAAATTCTGCAGGATCGACGCTCTATCAGGGTCTTTCAGATGAACATATTTGAAGATGCTCTCCTGGGCAGAACATTTCTTACATATCGTCCTCGTTACTCATCTGTTTATATCATCTGGTTTTATTTTCCAGCCAACGAGAATTTGCACTCCTGACCTTATCTGCTTTTATTTATTCTTCCTTTTAATGTCTCAAAAAGCTCTCTGTAATTTAACCAAATAGCGCACAACAAATAAAGAATAATGCTCCAATCTATGCGATCATTATCCACTCTGCGCTGCCAGTAAAAATGCTATCGCAGAGGAAGAAGTGTCCTGCTCGCTCTGACCGTGGTGTCTCCCGTCACAGTGGCTTCCAGAAATTAGGGGCTTAGCTTTTGCGTAATGGAGGTTACCTGTAGGAGGATCATGTATTTCTCAATAAAATGGCTGCTTAAGTAAAGTTCAACCCAGGAGCTGGGCGCAGAGCACATCTCTCTTCAACATTACCAGCTGCAGATGGAAGAAGAGAGGCGAGAGGGGAGTTCACCGGCTGGCAGGCGAGGTCAACTCTGCCTCTCCGCCGAGCTGACGGCATTTTTCTCTCGTCAAATCCATTTCCCATGAAGCCCCCCTCCCCCGACTATTTTTCACGGCAACAGGTGCAACTTGTGCTGTGCAGCCTTTATGATCGGGGAGCAAATGGCAAATGGCCGAGGTGAAAAGAGAGAGGAGAGAAAAAAAAAATACTCCGGGGTGATGAATGAGTGCAGCGTGAGCGAGTGGGCTGGATAAACAGGAATAATTATTGCACGTGTATTAACATAGAAACGCATGTGAACATAGACGAAGAATGCATATGGAGCAAGCTGTGTTGTAGACATGGAGGCAAAGATAGACATAAATAGATCCACAGGGGTGTATTATATCTGCATGCGGAAAAAATGAATCTGCCCAAACGTGCAAATAAGCATAAATAACACCGCGGGGAGGAGATGACATCATCTCACAAGTGGTTCATGTGGTCTTCATTTCTCTCCCTCCTACAGACGCTCTGAAAAGGACTTTAATGCAAACAAATCACTTTCTCTGCTTGTTTTTTTTTTTTTTTTAATTGCACATTTTTCTTTTTCTCTAATGTAACACATATAAGTCTGACAAATTAAGGCAAAAGAAGGGTGTGAAAGCAAAGTTTTTGAGTTCAAACTGCTGCTCGAGCCAAAGAAAAAAGGGAAACTAACTATGTTTGTAACCACAAACCAAACTACTGCCCACGCCCAATTTATCTGCAGCAAGTATCAGACAGTTAAAGTTAAAAGGTGCCACATGTGCCACAATCGACCACCTCTCCACCAGCTGCTGCTGATTTTAACTGCAAGTGTTTGAGAAAGTAAGATAAGACCCCATTTGGTTTAAATTCATTAATTTAATGATTAGAAAAGTGACTTTTAATGCAGAAAAGCTTCACTCATTTTGACAAAAGGGGATTAAAAGATGGTTAAATTAAATCAGATCAGATGTAAAAAATTAAGACCTCACACCTTTGAGTGTAAGACTATCTAATGAACTCCAGGGCTGAATGCTGCGGCAGGGATCAGGTGCAAAAAAGAGCGGTTGTGGTCTACATCTTGCCTTTAGGGTGTTTGTGTGCCTCCTTAAAGCTTCAACCACATCTACAGACCACATGGGCGAGGACGAATGACAATATTTTCCAAGCACAGATCATCTTAAGGCAACAAAAGATAAAGAAACAGTCTCTTTTTTTTATCCTAGAAGGCCCAGTCCTCAAATAACCTCCCCTAGTGTAATACTGCTACACTATGATTTATGCTAAAACTGAGGCGCAGAATCCCTGCCTGTGTCTGTAAAGTCTATCCTCTCCATCAGCAGCTAGTGTGTCCATAGCATGGCGCCTGGTTTCTATTCTTCCCGGATGGGGATGGATGCGACGTTCCCTTCGCCGGCCCTCGTGGGAGCAGAAGGCGATGATTATGGAGAGGTATGCGGAGGTAAAGCGGAAGGTTAGCTCATTAGCCACTTCTGGTGTAACGGTATTAGCCATGCTAGCGCTGATCCCCACGGACGCTCGCGTCGAGGTGCTCGGCATACGCATTTCCATTTTTACTCGGAGTGATTTACAATGAATGCGGGAGGAGGATAAGCCCGAGTTCCTGTAGCAACTTCATTACGAGCAAGTCATAATAATGAGCGTGCAGGACACAGAAAGCAGGTGAAATAAACACTGTGTGTTTGCGTCGCTGGAGAACTAATGAGGGCTGGATTTAACGGAGATAAATTAACTAAAAATGGGCCATAAATACAAAATAATTTACGTTTTTTATAACTGGGATCATTTAAGTCATTTTTCAATCACACATGTCACAGAAAAACAGCAAATTCTCACATTTTAGAGGATGGAACCAGCAAATGTTTGTCATTTAAGTATGTCATGAGTTTTTTGGGGGGGTTTGGCTGTTGGCAGGACAGAAGAAGCTATCTGAAGTTGTCACCTTGAGCTCTGGGAAACTGATGAGTATTTTTCACCATTTTTGGACTCAACTATTAAGAGATAATTGTGCAAATCATCAAGATGGAAAGAGCAAATATTTGGCTTTTTAGGATGAGAAATGTAAGCCATTTCTGTAAATTAACAAATTGATTAACTGGCCAATTGTTGCAGACATATATTGGTTTAATTTCCTGCAATGAAAAGAGAGACTAGTTGTTTTTTACCATCACTTCCCATCCTGTGAGCACGGCACAAAAGTCAAAGGCTTACTGAATACATCGACAGTTTAGGCAGCGACACAACCTTCACCTTATATAAACTGACAGTAAATGGATGTATTTGTAGAAAGTGAGTGCTCAACTTTAAAAAAAAAAGCAGGACAAAAAGCCGGCCGCTGTTTGTTCTTCAGCCGAGGCGAGCTGCAACACCTCGGCAGCTCCATTGATAATGGCTCTATTCAGGTATTACACTGTGTGAGCAAGAGCGAGAGCCATGTGAACTGCAAATACAGAGCTCCGTCGCAAATACAGCCATTGAGAAGCTCAAATCAATCACGTCTCTGAAATGAGGTGGCAGTACAGGACGGCTGCCTATAGCGCCGTGTGCCGAAGGTGGCTGCCCGTCAGTACGGCGGATATAAAGCAGAGAAATCAATCTTCCGACTAAGTCGCAGCTCAGAGTTCACTAAAGCGGATAATGTCACCGAGTGCAGGAGCCTACACGAGCGATTGTGCAAGGACATACAATAGGGCTTCCACCCACAAGCATACATCCAAGCAATAAAGAGAGAAGCCTCTTTGTCTCCCGGAGATGTTTCACGCATAGAAATGTCAAACACGAGCAGCTCAGGCTCACTTTGTTGGCCGTAACAAGGTTTGTTGGAGAGAAAGAAATGCAGAGATGGATGACTATAGCTGCATTCTGTTAATGCAAGGTCGTTTTCTTGGTAATGATGCGGGCAGCATTTATTTTATCCGCAGCACGCTGAAACAAAAGGAGGAAAGCGAACGATCAAAAGGAGGAGGGAAATTAAAGGCTTCAGACTTAATCAAGACGTGGAGTTTATTATGT